>NW_027250702.1:343750-687500 GCF_044704955.1 Pristiophorus japonicus | reverse complement strand
GGGTCAGAGAGACACCAGACAGCGTACAGATATCAGCCTGAGGGAGAGGGGACTGAGCGACACCATTCTGTGTACAGATATCACCCTGAGAGTGAGGGCTGTGAGACACCAGTCAATGTACAGATATCACACTGAGAGGGAGGGACTGAGAAACACCAGTCACAGTACAGATATCTCTCTTAGGGATAGGGCTGAGAGACACCAGTCAGTATACAGATATCTCCCTGAGGGAGAGGGGCGGAGAGACTCCAGTTAGTGTACAGATATCTCCCTGAGGGAGTGGACTGAGAGGCACTAGTCAGTGTACAGATATCTCCCTGAGGGAGAGGGGACTGAGAGACACCAGTCAGTGTACAGATATCTCCCAGAGGGAGAGGGACTGAGAGACACCAGTCTGCGTACAGATATCTCCCTGATAGGGAGGGACTGAGAAATACCAGTCAGCGTACAGATATCTCCCTGAGAAGGAGGGCTGTGAGACACCAGCCAGTGGACAAATATCTCCCTGAGAGGCAGAGAATGAAAGGCACCAGTCAGTGTACAGATTTCTCCCAGAGGTAGAGGGACTGAGAGATACCCATCAGTGCACATATATGTCCCTGAGGGAGAGTAACTGGGAGACAACAGTCAGTGTACAGATATGTCCATGAGGGAGAGCGACTGAGAGACACAGTCAGTGCACAGATATTTCACTGAGGGAGAGGGACTGAGAGACACCAGTCAGTGTACAGATATTTCTCTGAGGGACAGGGACTGAGAGAACAGTTAGTGTAAAGATATCTCCCTTAGCGGGAGGGACAGAGAGACACCAGTCAGTGTACAGATATCTCCTTGCGGAAGAGCGACTGAGAGACAACAGTCAATGTACATATATCTCAATGAGAGGGTGGGACTAAGGGACACCAGTCAGCCTACAGATATCGCTCTGAGAGAGAGAACTGGGAGCGACCATTCAGTTTGCAGGGAATTCCCTGAGGATGAAGGACTGGGGGACAACAATCCGTGTACATACATCTCCCTCAATGAAAGTGACTGAGAGACATCAGTCAGTTTACTGATATCTCCCTTTGAGAGAAGCAATGAGAGACACCAGTCAGTCCACAGATATTTCCCTGAGAATGGGGACAATGTGACAGGTGTCGACGTACAGATTTCACCCTTTGCGAGAGGGAATTGGAGAAACCAGTCAGTGTAAAAATGTCTCCCTGAGGGAGAGGGACTGAGAGTCACCAGTATGTGTCCAGATATCACACTGAAAAGGAGGATCGGAGAGACACCAGTCAGTGTACAGATATCTCTCTGAGGGAGCGGGACTGAGAGATACCAGTCAGTGTACTGATATCACCCTGAGAGTGAGGGACTGAGTGACACCAGTCAGGATGCAGATATGTCCCAGAGGGAGAGGGACTGAGAGATTACAATCAGTGTACAGATATGTCCTGAGGGAGAGGGACTGGGAGACAGCAGTCAGTGTACAGCTATCTCCCTGAGAGGGAGGTACTGAGAGACACCATTCAGTGTAATTATATCTCACTGAGGGAGATGGACTGAGAGACACCAGTCAGTGTGCAGATATCTCCCTGAGGGAGAGGGACTGGGAGACAGCAGTCAGTGTACAGCTGTCTCCCTGAGAGGGAGGTACTGAGAGACACCATTCAGTGTAATTATATCTCACTGAGGGAGAGGGACTGAGAGACACCAGTCAGTGTGCAGATATCTCCCTGAGAGGGTGCAACTGAGAGACGCCAGTCAGTGTATAGATGTTTCCCTGAGGGAGAGGGATTGACAGATACCAGTCATTGAACAGATATCATCCTGATGGAGAGGGATTAAGAGACATTACTCAATGTACAGATATCTCCCTGAGGGAGAGTGGACTGAGAGACACCAGTCAGTGAACAGATATCTCCGAGAGAGGGAGCGACTGAAAGACGCCAGTCACTGTACAGATATCTCCCTGAGGGAGAGGGAACGAGAGACACCAGTCAGGGTACAGATATCACCCTGAGATTGAGGTAATGAGAGACACCAGACAATGTACAAATATCTCATTGAGAGATAGGGACTGAGAGACACCAGTCAGTGTACACATATCACCCTGAGAGGGAGGGACTGAGAGACACCAGTCATTGTACAGATGTGTCCTGAGTGAGAGGGACTGCGAGTCATCAGTCAGTATACAGATAGCACCCTGAGAGGGAAGGACTGAGAGGCATCAGTCAGTGTACAGATATTTCCCTGAGGGAGAGGGACTGAGAGACACCAGTCAGTGTACAGATATCTCAGTGAGAGGTAGTTTCTGAGAGACACCAGTCAGTGTACAGATATCTCCCAGAGGGAGTGGGAAATTTGAGGCAACATTCAGTGTACAGATATATATCCCGAAGGGATAGTGACTGAGTGACCAGTCACTATACAGATAACTCCCAGAGGGAAATGGACTGAGAGACCAGTCAGTGCACGGATATCGCCCTGAGAGACAAGAGACTGAGAGACATCAGTCAGTGTACAGATATCACCCTGAGGGAGAGGGACTGACGAACACCAGTCAGTTTATAGATATCACCCAGAGGGAGAGGGACTAAGAGACATCAGTCAATGTACAAATATCTCCCTGAGAGATAGATTGACTGAGCGACTTCAGTCAGTGTACAGATATCTTCCTGAAAGGAAGGGATTGAGAAAAACAAGTCAGTGAACAGATATCACCCTGAGAGGGAGCGACTGAGAGATACAAGTCAGTTTACAGATATGTCCCTGTGGGAGTGGGACTGAGAGGCACCAGTCAGTGTATAGATATGTCCCTGAGGGAGAGAGACTGAGAGACAGCAATCAGTGTACAGGTATGTCCCTGATGGAGGGGGACAGAGAGACACCAGTCAGTGGGCAGATATGTCCCTGAGAGAGAGGGACTGAAAGAGCAGCCAGTTTAATGATATCTCTCTGAGAGTCAGAGAGTCTGAGAGTCATCAGTCAGTGTATAGATATCTCCCTGAGGGAGAGGGACGGAGAGACACCAGTCAATGTAAAGCTATCACCATGAGAGAGATGGATTGAGAGACACCAGTCAGTGTACAGATATCTCCCTGAGAGGGAGCAACTGAGAGACGCTAGTCAGTGTACAGATATTTACGTGAGGGAGAGGGACTGAGAGACACCAGTCAGTGTACAGATATCACCCTCAGAGGCAGATAATTGAGAGACATCAGTCAGTGTACAGACCTCTCACTGAGGGAAAGGGACTGAGAGATACCCGTCAGTGCACTTGTAGATCTCTGAGGGAGAGGGACTGAGAGACACCAATCAATGTACAGATATGTCCAACGGGGAGAGCGACTGAGAGACACCAGTCAGTTTACTGATATCTCCCTGAGAGAGATGGACTGAGATACACCAGTAAGTGTACAGATATGTGCCTGAGGGCCAGGACTGAGAGACCAGTCAATGTACAGATATCTCGCTGAGAAGAGAGACTGAGAGACACCAGCCTGTGTGCAGATATCTTTCTGACAGAGAGTGGACTGAGATACAGCAGTCAGTGTACAGATAACTATCTGAGAGATTGGGGACTTCGAGACAGCAGTCAGTATACAGATATCTTGCTGAGGGAGAGGGGACTGAATGACACCGGTCTGTGTACAGAGATCTCCGTGAGGGAGAGGTCCTGAGAGCACCAGTCAGTGTACAGATATATCCCTGAGGGAGAGTGACTGAGAGACACCAGTGAGGGTACAGTTATCACACTTGGAGTGAGGGACTGAGAGATACACGCCAGTGTACAGATATGTCCCTGAGTGCGAGGGACTGAGACACCTGTCAGTGTACAGATATGTTCCTGAGGGACAAGGACTGAGGGACCAGCCAGATTAAAGCTATCTCCCTGAGAGTCAGAGAGAATGAGAGTCATCAGTCAGTGTACAGATATCTACCTGAGGGAGAGGGACTGTGATACACCAATCAGTGTACATATATCTCCCTAAGGGAGAGAGACTGAGAGACAGCAATCAGTGTACAGATATCTCCCTGAGGGAGAGGTAGTGAGAGACACCAGTCAGTGTACATATATCTCCCTAAGGCAGAGGGACTGAGAGACACCAGTCAGTGTACAGATATCTCCCTGAGAGACAGAGAGACGGAGAGACACCAGTCAGTGTACAGATATCTCCCTGAGGGAGAGTGACTGAGTGATAAGTCAGAGTACAGATATCTCCCTGAGGGAGAGGGACTGAGAGTCACCAGTCGCAGTGCAGATATCTCCCTGAGGTAGATAGGACTAAGGGACACCAGTCATTGTACAGATATCTCCCTGAGAGATTCTGGACTTCGAGGCACCAGTCAGTATACAGATATCTCCGTGAGGGAGAGGGGACTGAATGACACCGGTAAGTGTACAGATATATCCGTGAGGTAGAGGGATTTGAGAGATACCAGTCACTGTACAGATAACACCCTGAGGGAGAGGGACTGAGAGACCAGTCAGTATACAGATATGTCCCAGAGGGAGAACGACTGGCAAACAACAATCAGTGTACAGATATGTCCCTGAGGGAAATGGACTGAGAGACCGGTCAGTGTACAGATATCTTCCTGAGAGCGATGGTCTGAGAGACGCCATCAGTATAAAGATATGTCCCTGAAAGAGAGGGACTGAGATGCTATGAGGCTGCAGAGTGATTTCGATAGGTTAGATGAGTGGGCAAATGCATGGCGGATGAAGTATAATGTGGATAAATGTGAGGTTATCCACTTTGGTGGTAAAAACAGAGAGACAGACTATTTTCTGAATGGTGACAGATTCGGAATAGGGGAGGTGCAACGAGACCTGGGTGTCATGGTACATCAGTCATTGAAGGTTGGCATGCAGGTACAGCAGGTGGATAAGAAAGCAAATGGCATGTTAGCCTTCATAGCGAGTGGATTTGAGTATAGATCAGGGATGTGTTGCTACAGTTGTACAGGGCCTTGGTGAGGCCACACCTGGAGTATTGTGTACAGTTTTGATCTCCTAACCTGAGGAAGGAAATTCTTGCTATTGAGGGATTGCAGCAAAGATTCACCAGACTGATTCCCGGGATGGCGGGATTGACATATCAAGAAAGATTGGATCAACTGGGCTTGTATTCACTGGAGTTCAGAAGAATGAGTGAGGATCTCATAGAAACGTTTAAAATTCTGACGAGTTTAGACAGGTTAGATGCAGGAAAAATGATCCGAATCTTGAGGAAGTCCAGAACCAGGGGACACAGTCTAAGGATAAGGGGTAAGCCATTTAGGACCGAGATGAGGAGAAACTTCTTCACCCAGAGAGTGGTGAACCTGTGGAATTCTCTACGACAGAAAGTTGCTTAGGCCAATTCACTAAATATATTCAAAAAGGAGTTAGAGTTCGTCCTTACTACTAGCGGGGATCAAGGGGTATGGCGAGAAAGCAGGAAAGGGTAACTGAGGTTGCATGTTGAGCCATGAACACATTGAATGGCGGTGCAGGCTCGAAGGACCGAATGGCCTATTCCTGCACCTATTTTCTATGTTTCTATGTTTCTATCTCCTTGAGAGAGAGGGACTGAGAGACACAAGTCAGTTTCCACATTTGACCATGAGAGGGAGGTACTGAGAGACACCAGTGTACAGATATCTCCCTGAGGGAGACGGACTGAGAGACACCAGACACTGAACAGATATCTCCCTGAGGGAGAGGGAATGACAGACACCAGTCCGTGTACATATATCTCATTAATGGAGAGGGACTGAGAGATACCCGTCAGTGTACATCTAAGACCGTGAGGGAGAGGAACTGAGAGACACCAGTCATTGTACAGATATATGCCTGAGAGAGAGGGACTGAGAGTCATCAGTCTGTGTACAGCTATCTCCCTGAGATTGAGGGGACTGAATGACACTGGTCAGTGTACAGATATTTCCCTGAGGGAGAGGGACTGAGAGACAGCAGTCTGTGTACAGATATCTCCCTGAGGGAGAGGGACTGCAAGACATCAGTGAATGTACAGATATCTTCCTCAGAGGGAGTGACTGAGAGACACCAGTCAGTGTACAGATATCACCCTGAGAGGGAGGGATGGAGAGAAACCCGTCAGTGTACAGATATCTCCCAGAGGGAGAAGGACTGTGAGATACAAGTCAGTGTACTGATATGTCCCTGAGGGAGATCGAGTGAGAGATACCAGTCAATCGACTGATATCTCCGTGGGAGCGAGGGACTGAGAGACACCCGTCAGTGCACCGATATCTCCCAGAGGGAGAGGGACTGAGACACAGGCAGATTACAGATATGTCCCTGAGGGAGAGGGACTGAGAGACGAGCCAGTGCAAAGATATCTCCCTGAGAGACAGAGAGACTGAGAGACATCAGTCAGTGTACAGATATCTATCTGAGGGAGAGGGATTGAGAGACACCAGTCAGTGTACAGATATCACCCTGAGGGAGACGAACTTAGAGATATCCGTCAGTGCACAGATATCGTCCTAAGAGGGAGGGACTGAGAGACACCAGTCAGTGTACAAACATCACACTGAGAGAGAGGTACTGATGGACACCAGTCAGCGTACAGATATCTCGCTGAGGGAGAGGGATTGAGAGACGCCAGTCAGTGTTAAAAAAACCCTGAGAGGGAGGGACTGAGAGACAACAGTCAGTGTACAGATATGTCGCTGGGGGAGGGGGAATGAGAGATACCAGTCAGTGTACAGATAAGTCCATGAGAGAGAGGGACTGAGAGACACAAGTCAGTGTACTGATATCTCCATGAGAGTGAGGATTGAGAGAAACCAGTCAGTGTACAGATATCACCCTCAGAGGCATTAATGAGAGACACCAATCAGTGTACAGATATCTCCCTGAGAGGGAGGGACTGAGAGACACCATGCAGTGTACAGATATGTCGCTGGGGAAGGGCGACTGAGAGATAGAGCTCAGTGTACTGATATGTCCCTGAGGGAGAGGAACTGAGAGATACCAGTCAGTGTACAGATATGTCCCTGAAAGAGAGGGACTGAGAGACACCAGTCAGTGTACAGATATCTCTGTGAGAGGGAGGGAGTGAGAGACACCAGTCAGTGCACAGAAATCACCCTGCGGGAGAGGGACTGAGAGGCACCAGTCAGTGTATAGATATGTCCCTGAGAGGGAGCAACTGAGAGATGCTATTCAGTGTACAGATATCTCCAAGAGGGAGAGGGACTGAGAGACACAAGGCAGTGTACAGATACGTCCCTGAGGGAGAAGGACTGAGAGACCAGCCAGTGCAAAGTTATCTCCCTGAGAGACAGAGAGACTAAGAGACATCAGTCAGTGCACATATATCTCTCGAAGGGCAGGAATTGAGACACACCAGTCAGTGTACAGATATCACCCTGAGGGAGAGGGACATAGAGACACCAGTCAGTGCACAGATATCTCCCAGAGAGGGAGCAACTGAGAGACGCCAGCCAGTGAACAGATTATTCCCTATGGGAGAGGGACTGACAGACAGCAGTCAGTGTATAGATATTACCCTGAGAGGGAGGTACTGAAAAGAAACAGTGAGTGTATAGATATCTCCCTCAGGGAGAGAATCTAAAAGACACCAGTCAGTGAACAGATATCGACCTGAGAGGGAGGGACTGAGAGACACCAGTCAGTGCACAGATATTACCCTGAGAGGGAGGTACTGAGAAAAAACAATCAGTTTATAGATATCTCCCTTAGGGAGAGGGACTAAGAGACACCAGTCAGTGAATAGACATCACCCTGAGTGGAAGGTACTGAGAGACACCAGTCAGTGTACAGATATCTCCATGAGGGAGAGGGGCGGACAGACAGCAGTCAGTGCACAGATATTACCCTGAGAGGGAGGTACTGAGAAAAAACAATCAGTTTATAGATAGCTCCCTTAGGGAGAGGGACTAAGAGACACCAGTCAGTGAACAGATATCGCCCTGAGAGGGAGGGATTGAGAGACTCCAGTCAGTGTACAAACATCACACTGAGAGAGACGTACTGAGAGACACCAGTCAGTGTACAGATATCTCGCTGAGGGAGAGGGATTGAGAGACGCCAGTCAGTGTTCAGAAAACCCCTGTGAGGGAGGGACTGAGTGACACCAGTCAGTGTACTGATATGTCGCTGGGGGAGAGGGACTGAGAGACATCAGTCAGTGTCTAGATATCTCCGTGAGAGATTGGGGACTTCGAGACACCAGTCAGTATACAGATAACTACCAGAGGGAAAGGGGTCAGAATGACACTGGTCAGTGTATAGATATCTACGTGAGGGAGAGGGACTGAGAGAAACCAGTCAGTGTACAGATATCTCCCTGAGGGAGAGGGACTGCAAGACATCAGTGATTGTACAGAAAACTACCTGAGAGGGAGGGACTCAGATACACCAGTCGGTGTACAGATATCACTCTGAGAGGGAGGGACTGAGAGATACAGCTCAGTGTACTGATATGTCCCTGATGGAGAGGGACTGAGAGATACCATTCAGTGTACAGATATTTCCCTCGGGGAGAGGGACTGAGTGACAAGTCATTGTACAAATATCACCCTGAGAAACAGAGAGACTGAGGGAGATCAGTCAGATTGCAGATATCTCCCTGAGGGAGAGGGACTGAGAGGCACCAGTCAGTGTATAGATATGTCCCTGAGAGGGAGCAACTGAGAGATGCTATTCAGTGTACAGATATCTCCAAGAGGGAGAGGGACTGAGAGACACAAGGCAGTGTACAGATACGTTCCTGAGGGAGAGGGACTGAGAGACCAGCCAGTGCAAAGTTATCTCCCTGAGAGACAGAGAGACTAAGAGACATCAGTCAGTATACATATATCTCTCTAAGGGCAGGAATTGAGACACACCAGTCAGTGTACAGATATCACCCTGAGGGAGAGGGACATAGAGACACCAGTCAGTGCACAGATATCTCCCAGAGAGGGAGCAACTGAGAGACGCCAGCCAGTGAACAGATTATTCCCTGAGGGAGAGGGACTGACAGACATCAGTCAGTGTACAGATATTACCGTGAGAGGGAGCTACTGAAAAGAAACAGTGAGTGTATAGATATCTCCCTCAGGGAGAGAATCTAAAAGACACCAGTCAGTGAACAGATATCGACCTGAGAGGGAGGGACTGAGAGTCACCACTCAGTGTACAGACATCACTCTGAGTGGGAGGTACTGAGAGACACCAGTCAGTGCACAGATATTACCCAGAGAGGGAGGTACTGAGACAAAACAATCAGTTGAAAGATATCTCCCTTAGGGAGAGGGACTAAGAGACAACAGTCAGTGAACAGACATCACCCTGAGTGGGAGGTACTGAGTGACAACAGTCAGTGTACAGATATCTCCCTGAGGGAGAGGGACTGAGAGACACCAGTCAGTGTACAGATAGCTCGCTGAGGGAGAGGGACTGAGAGACGCCAGTCAGTGTTCAGAAAACCCCTGTGATGGAGGGACTGAGAGACACCAGTCAGTTTACTGATATGTCGCTGGGGGAGAGGGACTGAGAGACACCAGTCAGTGTCCAGATATCTCCGTGAGAGATTGGGGACTTCGATACACCAGTCAGTATACAGATATCTACCAGAGGGAAAGGGGACAGAATGACACTGGTCAGTGTATAGATATCTCCGTGAGGGAGAGGGACTGAGAGACACCAGTCAGTGTACAGATATCTCCCTGAGGGAGAGGGACTGCAAGACATCAGTGATTGTACAGAAAACTACCTGAGAGGGAGGGACTCAGATACACCAGTCCGTGTACAGATATCACTCTGAGAGGGCGGGACTGAGAGATACAGCTCAGTGTACTTATATGTCCCTGATGGAGAGGGACTGAGAGATACCATTCAGTGTCCAGATATTTCCCTCGGGGAGAGGGACTGAGTGACAAGTCATTGTACAGATATCACCCTGGGAAACAGAGAGACTCAGAGAGATCAGTCAGAGTGCAGATATCTCCCTGAGGGAGAGGGACTGAGAGACACCAGTCAGTGTTCAGATATGTCCCTGAAAGAGAGGGACTGAGAGACAGCAGTCAGTGTACAGATATCTCCGTGAGAGATTGGGGACTTCGAGACACCAGTCAGTATACAGATATCTCCCTGAGGGAGAGGGGACAGAATGACACTGGTCAGTGTATAGATATCTCCGTGAGGGAGAGGGACTGAGAGACACCAGTCAGTGTACAGATATCTCCCTGAGGGAGAGGGACTGCAAGACATATGTGATTGTACAGAAAACTACCTTCGAGGGAGGGACTCAGAGACACCAGTCAGTGTACAGATATGTCGCTGGGGAAGGGGGACTGAGAGATAAAGCTCAGTGTACTGATATGTCCCTGATGGAGAGGGACTGAGAGATACCAGTCAGTGTAGAGATATGTCCCTGAAATAGAGGGACTGAGAGACACCAGTCAGTGTATAGATATGTCCCTGAGAGGGAGCAACTGAGAGATGCTATTCAGTGTACAGATATCTCGCAGAGGGAGAGGGACTGAGAGACACCAGTCAGTGTACAGATATCTCCCTGAGGGAGAGGGACTGAGAGACACCAGTCAGTGTTCAGATATCACCCTGAGAGGGAGGGACTCAGAGACACCAGTCAGTGTACAGATATGTCGTTGGAGGAGAGGGACTGAGCGATACCAGTCAGTGTGCAGATAAGTCCCTGAGAGAGAGGGACTGAGAGACAATAGTTAGTGTACAGATATCTCCATTAGAGTGAGGGATTGGGAGACATCAGTCAGTGTACTGATATCACCCTCAGAGGCAGGGAATGAGAGACACCAGTCAGTGCACAGATATCTCCCTGAGGGAGATGGACGGAGAAATAACCCGTCAGTGCATATATCTATTCCTGAGCAAGAGGAACCGAGAGACGCCAGTCAATGTACAGATATGTCCATGAGGGAGAGCGACTTGGAGACACCAGTCAGTGTACTGATATGTCCATGAGGGAGAGGGACTGAGAGACAACAGTCAGTGTACAGATATCTCCCTGAGAGACAGAGAGACTGAGAGATATCAGTGTAGAAATATCTTCCTGAGGGAGAGGGACTGAGAGACACCAGTCAGTGTATAGATATGTCCCTGAGATGGAGCAACTGAGAGATGCTATTCAGTGTACAGATATCTCGCAGAGGGAGAGGGACTGAGAGAAATCAGTCAGAGTGCAGATATCTCCCTGCGGAAAAGGGGCTGAGAGCTACCAGTCAGTGTTCAGATATATCCCTGAAAGAGAGGGACTGAGAGACACCTGTCAGTGTTCGGATATCTGCGTGAGAGATGGTGGACTTCGAGACAGCAGTCAGTATACAGATATCTCCCTAAGGGAGTGGGGACAGAATGACACTGCTCAGTGTAGAGATATCTCCGTGAGCGAGAGGGACTGAGAGACACCAGTCAGTGTACAGATATCTCCCTGAGGGAGAGGGATGAGAGACAACAGTCAGTGTACAGATATCTCCCTGAGAGACAGAGAGACTGAGAGATATCAGTGTAGAAATATCTTCCTGAGGGAGAGGGACTGAGAGACACCAGTCAGTGTATAGATATCACCCTGAGAGAGCGGGACTGAGAGACAACATTCAGTGAACAGATATCTCCCTGAGGGGAAGGACTGAGGGACAGCATTCAGTGTACAAATATTTCCCTTCGGGAGAGGGACTGAGAGACACCAGTCAGTTTACAGATATCACTCTGAGAGGGAGGGACTGAGATACAACTCAGTGTCCTGATATGTCCCTGAGGGTGTGGGACTGAGAGACCAGTCAGTATACCGATATCTCCCAGAGGGAGAAGGACTGAGAGGCACCAGTCTGTGTACAGATATATCCCTGAGGGAAATGGACTGAGAGACGAGTCAGTGCACAAATATCTCCCTGAGGGAGATGGACTGAGAGATACCCGTCATAGTACATATCTATCTCTGTGCGAGAGGAACTGAGAGACACCAGTCAATGTACAGATATGTTCATGAGGGAGAGCGACTTGGAGACCAGTCACTGCAGATATCTCCCTGAGGAGAGCGACTGAGAGGCGCCAGTCCGTATACAGAAATGTCCATGAGGGAAAGGGACTGAGAGACACCAGTCAGTGAATAGAAATGTCCCTGAGGCACAGGCACTGCGAGACCAGCCAGTGCACCGATATCCCCCTGAGAGACAGAGAGACTGAGAGATATCAGTGTACAAATATCTTCCTGAGGGAGTGGGACTGAGAGACAACAGTCAGTGAACAGATATCTCCATGAGGGGAAGGACTGAGAGACAACATTCAGTGTGCAAATATTTCCCTTGACGAGAGGGACTGAGTGACCAGTCATTGCACAGATATCACCCTGAGAAACATAGAGACTGAGAGTCATCAGTCAGAGTGCAGATATCTCCCTGAGGGAGAGGGACTGAGAGATACCAGTGAGAGTGCCGATATCTCCCTGAGATAGAGGACTGAGAGATACCAGTCAGTTTTCAGATATGTCCCTGAAAGAGAAAGACTGAGAGACACAAATCAGTGTACAGATATCTCCCTGAGGGAGAGGGCACAGAATGACACTGGTCAGTGTACAGAAATCTCCGAGAAGGAGAGGGACTGAGAGACACCAATCAGTGTGCAGATATCTCCCTGAGGGAGAGGGAGTGAGAGACACCAGTCAGTGTACAGATATCACTCAATAGGGAGGGACTGAGAGATACAAGTTAGTGTACTGATATCTCCCTGAGGGAGAGGGACTAAGAGATACAGTCAGTGTACAGATATGTCCCTGAAACAGACGACTGAGAGACACAAGTCAGTGTACAGGTACCTCAGTGAGAGGGAGAGGGTCTGAGAGACACCAGTCAGTGTACAGATATATCTGTGAGAGAGAGGGACTGAGAGACACCCCTCAGTGTACAGATATCTATCTCAGGGAGTTGGACTAAGAAGCACCAGTCAGTGTGCAGATCTGTCCCTGAGGGAGAGGGATTGAGAGGCCTGTCAGTATACAGATATCTCCCAGAGGGAGTAGGACTGAGAGACACCAGTCAGGGAACAGATATCTCCCTGAGGGACAGGCACTGCGAGACCAGCCAGTTTACAGATAACTCCCTGAGGGAGAGGTCTGAGAGACACAAAGCGAAGTACAGATATCTCCCTGACGGAGAGTGGACTGAGAGACACCAGTCAATGTACAGCTATCTCCCTGAGAGATTGGAGACTTCGAGACAAAAGTCAGTATACAGATATATCCCTGAGGGAGAGGGACTGAGAGACATAGTCAGTATACAGCAATCTCCCTGAAGGAGAGGGACTGAGAGTTACCAGTCAGTATACAGATATGTCCCTGAGGGAGTGGGACTGAGAAGCACCATTCAGTGTACAGATATGTCGCTCAGTGAGTGGGTCTGAGTGACAGTCAGTATACAGATGCCTCCCAGAGGGAGAAGGATTAAGATACACCAGTCAGTGTACAGATATGTCCCTGAGGGAAATGGACTGAGAGACGAGTCAGTGTACAGATTTCTCACTGAGGGTGGGGGACTGATTATACACCAAGTCGGAGTATAGGTATCTACCTGAGGAAGGGTGGACTGAGAGAAACCAGTCAGTGTACAGATATCTTCCTGAGAGATTGGGGACTTCGAGACACCAGTCAGTCTACAGATATCTCCCTGAGGGTGAGGGTACTGACTGACACCGGTCTGTGTAAAGATATCTCCGTGAGGGTGAGGGACTGAGCGACACCAGTCAGTTTACCGATATCTCCCTGAGACGGAGGAAATGAGAGGCGCCAATCAGTGTACAGATGTCTCGCTGAGAGGGAGGTACTGAGAGACACCAGTCAGTGTGTAGAAATCTCCCTGAGGGAGAGGGACTAAGAGACATCAGAAAGTTTACAGATATCTCACTGAGGAAGAGTGGGCTGAGAGACAACATTCAGTGAACAGTTTTCTCCCTGAGAGAGAGGGACTGAGAGACACCAGTCAGTGCACAGATATTTCCCTGAGGGAGAGGGATTGAGAGATTCCAGTCAGTGTTCAAATATCAGCCTGAGAGGGAGGTACTGAGAAACACCAGTCACAGTACATCTGTGTCGCTGGGGAAAGGACCTGAGAGACTCAAGTCAGTGTACAGATATTTCCCGGAGGCAGAGGGATTGAGAGACTCCAGTCAGTGGACAGATATCACCATGAGGGAGCGGGAATGAGAGACAACAGTCAGTGAACAGATATCTCACTGAGAGAGAGAGACTGAGAGATACCAGTGAGAGTGCAGATATCTACCTGAGGTAGAGGGACTGAGAGATACCAGTCAGTTTTCAGATATGTCCCTGAAAGAGAAAGACTGAGAGACACAAGTCAGTGTACAGATATCTCCCTGAGGGAGAGCGACTGAGAGATACCAGTCAGTGTACAGATATTTCCCGGAGAGAGAGGGATTGAGATACTCCAGTCAGTGTACATATATTAGCCTGAGAGGGAGGTACTGAGAAACACCAGTCAGTCTACAGATATCTGCCTGAGGGAGAGCGACTGAGAGACACCAGTCAGTGTACAGATATTACCCTGAGGGAGAGGGATTGAGAGACTCCAGTCAGTGTACAGATATTAGCCTGAGTGGGAGGTACTGAGAAACACCAGTCAGTCTACAGATATCTGCCTGTGGGAGAGGCACTGAGAGACACCAGTCAGTGTACAGATGTGTCCTGAGGGAGAGGGACTTCGAGTAAACAGTCAGTGAAATGCTATCTCCCTGAAAGGGAGGAACTGAGAGACGCCAGTCAGTCTACAGATATCTGCCTGAGGGAGATGGACTGAGAGACACCAGTCAGTGTACAGATATTACCCTGAGGGAGAGGGATTGAGAGACTCCAGTCAGTGTACAGATATTAGCCTGAGAGCGAGGTACTGAGAAACACCAGTCAGTCTACAGATATCTGCCTGAGGGAGAGGCACTGAGAGACACCAGTCAGTGTACAGATGTGTCCTGAGGGAGAGGGACTTCGAGTAAACAGTCAGTGAAATGCTATCTCCCTGAAAGGGAGGAACTGAGAGACGCCAGTCAGTGTACAGATATCTCCCTGAGAGAGAGGGACTGAGAGACACCAGTCAGTGTTCAGATATAACACTGAGAAGGAGGTACTGAGAGACACCATTCAGTGTACAGATATCTCCCTGAGGAAGAGGGCGAAAGAGGCACCATTCAGTGTACAGATATGTCCCTGAGGGAGAGGGACTCCGTGAAGAGTCAGTGTCCAGATATCTCCCTGAGAGACAGAGAGACGGGAGACATCAGTCAGAGTACAGATATCTCCCTGAGCGAGAGGGACTGCAAGATACCAGTGGGTGTACAGATATCACCCTGAGTGTGAGTGGACTGAGATACACCAGTCAGTGTACAGACACCTTCCTGAGAGATTAGGGACTTCGAGACGCCAATCAGTATACAGATATCGCACTGAGGGAGAGGGGACTGAATGACACCGGTCTCTGTACAAATATCTCCATGAGGGAGATGGATTGAGAAGCCAGTCAGTTTACAGATATCTCT
This sequence comes from Pristiophorus japonicus, assembly GCF_044704955.1. Taxonomy (NCBI): domain Eukaryota; kingdom Metazoa; phylum Chordata; class Chondrichthyes; family Pristiophoridae; genus Pristiophorus; species Pristiophorus japonicus. The sequence continues at coordinate 671,974 of NW_027250702.1, read as the reverse complement.
CTGAAGCAGAGGGACTGAGAGACACCAGTCAGTGTACAAATATCTCCGTGAGAAATTGGGGACTTCGAGACACCAGTCAATATACAGATATCTCGCTGAGGGAGAGGAGGCAGAATCACACTGGTCAGTGTATAGATATCTCCATGAGGGAGAGGGACTGAGAGACACCAGTCAGTGTACAGATATCTCCCTGAGGGAGTGGGACTGACAGAAAGCAGTCAGTGTACAGATATCTTCCTGAGGGAGAGGGACTGCATGACATCAGTGATTGTAGAGAAATCTACCTGAGTGGGAGGGACTGAGAGATACCAGTCAGTGTACAGATATGTCCCTGAAAGAGAGGGACTGCGAGACACCAGTCAGTGCACAGATATCCCTGTGAGTGGCAGGGACTGAGAGACACCAGTCAGTGCTCAAATATCACCCTGAGGGAGACGGACTGAGAGGCACCAGTCAGTGTACAGATATGTCCCTGAGGGAGAGGGAGAAAGAGGCACCATTCAGTGTACAGATATGTCCCTGAGGGGAAGGCTGAGAGACTCCATTCAGTTTACAGATAGCTCTCTGAGGGAGAGTGATTGAGAGACAGCAGTCTGTGTACAGATTACTCCCTGAGTGAGAGGGACTGAGAGACAGCAGTCAGTGTACAGATATCCCTGTGAGTGGGAGGGACTGAGAGACGTCAGTCAGTGTGCAGATATCATGCTGAGAGGGAGGGACTCAGAGACACCAATTAGTGTACAGATATGTCGTTGGGCGAGAGGGACTGAGAGATACCAGTCAGTGTACAGATAAGTCCCTGAGGGAGAGGGACTGAGAAAAACAGTCAGTGTACAGATATCTCACTAAGGGAGATGGACTGAGAGACACCATTCAGTGTACAGATATCACTCTGAGAGAGAGTGACTGAGAGATGCAACTCAGTGTCCTGATATGTCCCTGAGGGTGTTGGACTGAGACACCAGTCAGTATACAGATATCTCCCAGAGGGAGAAGGATTGAGCGGCACCAGACTGTGTACAGATATATCCCTGAGTGAAATGGACTGAGAGGCGAGTCATTGCACAGATATCTCCCTGAGAGAGACTGAGTGACTAATAGACATCAGTCACTGTACAGATATCTCACTCAAGGAAAGGGATTGAGAGACACCAGTCAGTGTACAGATATCACCCTGAGGGAGAGGGACTGAGAGACACAAGTCAGTTCACAGATATCGCCCTGAGAGGGAGCAACTGAGAGACGCCAGTCAGTGTACAGATGTCTCCCTGAATGAGAGGGACTGAGAGACTCAATCAGTGTACAGATATCTCCGTGAGAGTGAAGGATTGAGGGACACCAGTCAGTGTACATATATCACCCACAGAGGCAGGGAATGAGAAACACAAGTCAGTGTACAGATATCTCCATGAGGGAGATGTACTGAGAGATACCCGTCATAGTACATATCTCTCCCGGGGCGAGAGAAACTGAGAGACACCAGTCAATGTATAGATATGTTCATGATGGGGAGCGACTTAGATACCAGTCACTGCAGATATCTCCCTGAGGAGAGCGAGTGAGAGACACCAGGCCGTGTACAGATATGTCCATGGGGGAAAGGGACAGAGAGACACCAGTCAGTGAACAGAAATGTCCCTGAGGCACAGGAACTGCGAGACCAGCAAGTGTATCGATATCTCCCTGAGAGACAGAGAGACTGAGAGATATCAGTGTACAAATATCTTCCTGAGGGAGAGGGACTGAGAGACCCCAGTCAGTGTACAGATATCACCATGAGGGAGCGGGACTGAGAGACAACAGTCAGTGAACAGATATCTCCCTGAGAGAGAGAGATGAGAGATACCAGTGAGAGTGCAGATATGTCCCTATAAGAGAAAGACTGAGAGACACAAGTCAGTGTACAGATATTTCCCGGAGAGAGAGGGATTGAGAGACACCAGTCAGTGTTCAGATATTTCCCTGAGGGAGAGGGATTGAGAGACTCCAGTCAGTGTACCGATATTAGCCTAAGAGGGAGGTACTGAGAAACACCTGTCAGTCTACAGATATCTGCCTGAGGGAGAGGCACTGAGAGACAGCAGTCAGTGTACAGATGTGTCCTGAGGTAGAGGGACTTCGAGACAACAGTCAGTGAAAAGCTATCTCCCTGAAAGGGAGGTACTGAGAGACACCATTCAGTGTACAGATATCTCCCTGAGGGAGATGGCGAAAGAGGCACCATTCAGTGTACAGATATGTCCCTGAGGGAGAGGGACTCTGTGAAGAGTCAGTGTCCAGATATCTCCCTGAGCGACAGAAAGACGGGAGACATCAGTCAGAGTACAGATATCTCCCTGAGGGAGAGGGACTGCAAGATACCAGTGGGTGTACAGATATCACCCTGAGTGTGAGTGGACTGAGATACACCAGTCAGTGTTCAAATATCACACTGAGAAGGAGTACTGAGAGACACCATTCAGTACAGATATCTCCCTGAGGGAGAGGGACTGAGAGATACCAGTCACTGTTCAGGTATGTCCCTGAGGGAGAGGGATTGCAATACATCAGTGATTGTAGAGAAATCTACCTGTGAGGGAGGGACTGAGAGACACCAGTTAGTGTACAGATATCACCCTCAGAGGCAGGGAATGCGAGACACCAGTCAGTGTACTGATATCTCCCTGAGGGAGATGGACTGAGAGATACCCAATCAGTGTACATATCTATCCCTGAGCAAGAGGAACCGAGAGACACCAGTCAATGTACAGATATGTCCATGAGGGAGAGCGACTTGGAGACACCAGACAGTGTACAGATATGTCCCTGAGGGAGAGGGTGAAAGAGGCACCATTCAGTGTAAAGATATGTTCCTGAGGAGAAGGACTGAGAGACACCATTCAGTTTACAGATATCTCTCTGAGGGAGAGGGATTGAGTGTCAGCAGTCAGTGTACAGATATCACCCTGAGGGAGAGGGACATAGAGACACCAGTCAGTGCACAGACATCTTCCTGAGAGGGTCAATTGAGAGACGCCAGCCAGTGTACAGATTACTCCCTGAGGGAGAGGGGCTGAGAGACACCAGTCAGTGTACAGATATCCCTGTGAATGGGAGGGACTGAGAGACACCAGTCAGTGTACAGATATCACCCTGAGAGGGAGGGACACAGAGACACAAATCAGTGTACAGATATGTCGTTGGGGGAGAGGGACTGAGAGACACCAGTCAGTGTAAAGATATCTCCATGAGAGTGAAGGATTGAGGGACAACAGTCAGTGTACAGATATCACCTTCAGAGGCAGGGAATGAGAGACACCAGTCAGTGTACAGATATCTCCCTGAGGGAGATGGACTGAGAGATACCCCGTAAGTGTACATATCTATCCCTGAGCAAGAGGAACCAAGAGACACCACTCAATGTACAGATATGTCCATGAGGGAGAGCGATTTGGAGACACCAGACAGTGCACAGATATGTCCATGAGGGAGAGAGACTGAGAGACACCAGTCTGTATACAGATATGTCCATGAGTGAGAGAGACTGAGAGGCACCAGTCAGTGTACAGATATCAACCTGCGGGACCGGGACTGAGAGACTCCAGTCAGTGCAAAGATATCTCCATGAGGGGAAGGACTGAGAGACACCATTCAGTTTACAGTTATCTCCCTGAGTGAGAGGGACTGAGAGATACCAGTCAGTGTTCAGATATGTCCCTGAAAGAGAGGGACTGAGAGACACCAGTCAGTGTAGAGATATCTCTCTGAGGGAGAGGGACTGAGAAAAACAGTCAGTATGCAGATATCTCACTTCGGGAGGTGGACTGAGAGACACCATTCAGTGTACAGATATCACTCTGAGAGAGAGTGACTGAGAGATGCAACTCAGTGTCCTGTTATGTCCCTGAGGGTATGGGACTGAGACACCAGTCAGTATACAGATATCTCCCAGAGGGAAATGGACTGAGAGGCGAGTCAGTGCACAGATATCTCCCTGAGAGACTGAGTGACTGATAGACATCAGTCACTGTACAGATATCTCTCTCAAGGAAAGGGATTGGGAGACACCAGTCAGTGAACAGATATAACCCGGAGGTAGAGGGACTGAGAGACACAAGTCAGTTCACAGATATCTCCCTGAGAGGGAGCAACTGAGAGATGCCAGTCAGTGTACAGATGTCTCCCTGAATGAGAGGGACTGAGAGACTCAAGTCAGTGTACAGGTATCTCCATGAGAGTGAAGGATTGAGGGACACCATTCAGTGTACAGATATCACCCTCAGAGGCAGTGAATGAGAGACACAAGTCAGTGTACAGATATCTCCATGAGGGAGATGGACTGAGAGATACCCTTCATCGTACATATCTATCCCTGGGCGAGAGGAACTGAGAGACACCAGTCAATGTATAGATATGTTCATGATGGAGAGCGACTTAGAAAGCAGTCACTGCAGATATCTCCCTGAGGAGAGCGACTGAGAGACACCAGGCCGTGTACAGATATGCCCATGGGGGAAAGGGACTGAGAGACACCAGTCAGTGAAGAGAAATGTCCCTGAGGCACAGGAACTGCGAGACCAGCCAGTGTACCGATATCTCCCTGAGAGACAGAGAGACTGAGAGATATCAGTGTACAAATATCTTCCTGAGGGAGAGGGACTGAGAGACACCAGTCAGTGTACAGATATCACCATGACGGAGCGGGACTGAGAGACAACAGTCAGTGAACAGACATCTCACTGAGAGAGAGAGACTGAGAGATACCAGTGAGAGTGCAGATATGTCCCTGAAAGAGAAAGTCTGAGAGACACAAGTCAGTGTACAGATATCTCACTGAGGGAGAGGGCACAGAATGACACTGGTCAGTGTACAGATATCTCCGAGAAGGAGAGGGACTGAGAGAAACCAATCAGTGTACAGATATCTCCCTGAGGGAGAGGGACTGAGAGACACCAGTCAGTTTACAGATCTCACTCTGAGAGGGAGGGACTGAGAGATACAAGTCAGTGTACTGATATCTCCCTGATGGAGAGGGACTGAGAGATACAGTCAGTGTACAGATATGTTCCTCAAACAGAGGGTTTGAGAGACATCATTCAGTGTACAGCTACCTCAGTGAGAGGGACAGGGACTGAGAGACACCAGTCAGTGTACAGATATCTCTGTGAGAGGGAGGAACTGAGAGATACCCCTCAGTGTAAAGATATCTACCTCAGGTAGTTGGACTGAGACGCATCAGTCAGTGTACAGATATCACTCTGAGAGGGAGGGACTGAGAGATGCAACTCAGTGTCCTGATATGTCGCTGAGGACAGATATCACCATGAGGGAGCGGGAATGAGAAACAACAGTCAGTGAACAGATATCTCATTGAGAGAGAGAGACTGAGAGATACCTGTGAGAGTGCAGATATCTATCTGAGGTAGAGGGACTGAGAGATACCAGTCAGTTTTCAGATATGTCCCTGAAAGAGAAAGACTGAGAGACACAAGTCAGTGTACAGATATCTCCCTGAGGGAGAGCGACCGAGAGAGACCAGTCAGTGTACAGATATTTCCCGGAGAGAGAGGGATTGAGATACTCCAGTCAGTGTACAGATATAGGCCTGAGGGAGAGAGACTGAGAGACACCAGTCAGTGTACAGATATCTTCCTCAGCGAGATGGACTGAGAGACACCAGTCAGTGTACAGATATTACCCTGAGTGAGAGGGACTGAGAGACACCAGTCAGTGTACAGATATCACTCTGAGAGGGAGGGACTGAGAGATACAAGTCAGTGTACTGATATCTCACTGTGGGAGAGGGACTGAGAGATACAGTCAGTGTACAGATATGTCACTCAAACACAGGGACTGTGAGACACCAGTCAGTGTACAGGTACCTCTGTGAGAGGGAGAGGGACTGAGAGACACCAGTCAGTGTACAGATATCTCTGTGAGAGGGAGGGACTGAGAGACACCCATCTGTGTACAGATATCTACCTCAGGGAGTTGGACTGAGACGCACCAGTCAGTGTACAGATATTACTCTGAGAATGAGGGACTGAGAGATGCAACTCAATGTCCTGATATGTCCCTGAGGGAGAGGGACTGAGAGACAAGTCAGTATACAGATATCTCCAGAGGGAGAAGGACTGAGAGACACCAGTCAGTTTACAGATATGTCCCTGAGGGAAATGGACTGAGAGACCAGTCAGTGCACAGATATCTCCCTGACAGACTGAGAGACTGATAGTCATCAGTCAGTGTACAGATATATCTCTTCGGGAGAGAGATTGAGAGATACCAGTCAGTACAGATATCTCCCTGCGAGGGAGCAACTGAGAGACTCCAGTCAGTGTACAGATGTCTCCCTGAGGGAGAAGGACTGACAGACAGCAGTCAGTGTACAGATATCACCGTGAGGGAGAGAGAAACTGAGAGACATCAGTCAGAATGCTGATTTCTCCCTGACGGAGAATGGACTGAGACTCACCAGTCAGTGTACAGATATCTCCCTGAGAGCTTGGGGAATTCAAGACACCAGTCAGTATACAGATATAACCCTGAGGGAGAGGGATTAACAGACACCAGGCAGTGAACAGATATCACCCTGAGAGGAAGGGAATGAGAGACATCAGTCAATGGATAGATATCTGCCTGAGGGAGAGGGAATGAGAGACACCAGTCAGTGTACAGACATCACCCTGTGAGGGAGGTACTGAGAGACACCATCAGTGTACAGATATCTCCCTGAGAGGGAAGGCTGCGGGGCACCAGTCAGTGTACAGATATCTCCCTGAGAGGTAAGGCTGCGGGACACCAGTCAGTGTACAGATATGTCGCTGCGGGAGAGGGACTGAGATTTACCAGTCAGTGTACATATATGTCCCTGTGAGAAAGGGACTGAGAGACACCGGTTAGTGTACAGATATCTCCCTGAGAGAGAGGGAATGAGAGACACCATTCAGTGTACAGATGTGTCCTGACGCCGAGCGACTGAGAGACAACAATCTGTGTACAGATATGTCCCTGAGAGAAAGGGACTGAGAGACACCGGTGAGTGTACAGATATCTCCCTGAGGGAGAGGGACTGAGAGATATAAGTAAATGTACAGATATCTCCCTGAGAGTGAGGGATTGAGAGACACCAGTCAGAGTACAGATATCACCCTCAGAGGCAGGAATGAGAGATACCCGTCAGTGTACAGATATCTCCCTGAGGGAGAGTGACTGAGAGACACCAGTCGGTTTGCAGATATCTCCCTGAGGTAGAGTGACTGAGATATATCACTCAGTGTACAAATATCTCCATGAGAGACAGAGAGACTGAGAGACATCAGTCAGAATGCACATATCTCCCTGACGGATAATGGACTGAGCGTCACCAGTCAATGTACAGATATCTCCCTGAGAGATTGGAGACGTCGAGACACCAGTCAGTATACAGATATATCCCTGGCGGAGAGGGATTGAGAGACAGCAATCAGGGTACAGCGATCTCCCTGAAGGAGAGGGACTACAAGACATCAGTGAGTGTGCAGATATCTTCCTGAGAGGGAGGGACTGAGAGACACGAGTCATTGTACAGATATCACCCTGAGAGGGAGGGACAGAGAGATACAAATCAGTGTATAGTTATGTCCCTGAGGGAGAGGGATTAAGAGACACCAGTCAGTGTACAGATATCTCCGTGAGAAGGAGCGATTGAGTTACACCAGGCAGTGTTCTGATATCTCCCTGAAGGTGTGGGACTGAGAGACCAGTCAGTATACAGATATATCCAATAGCGAGAAGGGCTGAGAGACACCAGTCAGTGTACAGATATCTCCCAGAGGGAGAAGGACGGAGAGACACCAGTCAGTGTACAGATATGTCCCTGAGGGAAATGGGCTGAGAGACCGGTCAGTGCACAGATATCTGCCTGAGAGACGGAGAGACATTAGTCAGTGTACAGATATCTTTCTTATGGAGAGGGAGAAAGAGGCACCATTCAGTGTACAGAGACAGAGAGACGGGAGACATCAGTCAGAGTACAGATATCTCCCTGAGCGAGAGGAACTGCGAGATACCAGTGGGTGTACAGATATCTCCCTGAGTGTGAGTGGACTGAGATACACCAGTCAGTGTACAGATACCTTCCTGAGAGAGTGGGAACTTCGTGCCACCAATCAGTATAGATATCTCGCTGAGGGAGAGGGGACTGAATGACATCGGTCTGTGTACAAATATCTCCATGAGGGAGAGGGAGTGAGACACCAGTCAGTATACAGATATCTCCCTGAGGGAGACGGACTGAGAGACACCAGTGAGTTTTCATATATCTTCCTGAAAGGGAGGGACAGAGAGACACCAGTCAGTTTACAGATATCAACCTGAGAGGGAGGGACTTAAAGATACAATTCAGTGTACATATGTCTTTGTGCGAGTGGGACTGAGAGACACCAGTCAGTGTACAGATATGTCCCTGAGGGATAGGGACTGAGAGACCAGCCAGTTTAAAGATATCTCCCTGAGAGTCAGAGAGACTGATGTCATCAGTCCATTTTACAGGTATCTCCCTGAGGGAGAGGGACTGAGAGACACCAGTCGGAGTACAGATATCTCCCTGAGGGAGAGGGATTGAGTGATAGCATTCAGTGTACAGATTTTACCCTGAGGGAGAGCTACTGAGAGACACCAGTGAGTGTACAGATATCTTCCTGAGAGGGAGGTGCTGAGAGATGCCAGTCAGTGTACAGATATCTCCCTGAGGGAGAGGGACTGAGAGACATCAGTCAGTGTACATATATCACCCTGAGAGGGAGGTACTGAGAGACACCAGTCAGTGTACAGATACCAACCTGAGAGGAAGGGTCTGAGAGACACTAGTCAGTGTACAGATATGTCGCTGGACGAGAGGGAATGAGAGACAACAGTCCGTTTACAGATATCTCCCTGAGGGAGAGTGTCTGAGAGACACCAGTCAGTGAACAGATATCTTCCTGAGGGACAGCCACTGCGAGACCAGCCAGTGTACCGATATCTCCCTGAGAGAAAGAGAAACTGAGAGATATCAGTGTTCAGATATCTTCCTGACTGAGAGGGACTGTTGGAGGCAATAGGCACCTGCTAAATATATCTAAACCCATATAGGTTTAATGTAGCCACATATAAAGTGGCTGCACAAGCATGATGGGAACTCATTAGCAATTAACTATTGACGAAGGCTGACCGAGCAATGACCGAGTGAGGCCCACGACCGGGAATGCCTTGCATCATCCACTTGAGATAAGATAACTATAACGAACCATTATAGTACCTGGTGTGGAATGTCCTTAATCAAGGACTTCGCACAGCAAAGCCCCGAGGAACAGAGATAAGGGGATGCCTATCTCACATAAGGAGGTCATTAATCAGCCCGAGCTGACAAAAACCGAACATACAGCCCATGAGGGACAACAGTCCGCATACAGTATCTCCCTTTCAATTCCATCAATAAAATCAGTGATTTCATGAAGTAAGATATGCAACCATGGCCGGGAAAATAACCTGTCCTCTTTAATACTGGTATTCAGATTCACTGTTACTGCTGTAAATTTCAAAGAGATCTTGTGTTGGACATTGTGAACTCAGCAGCAGAACTTTGAACGATATGATCCAGATTTGAACCTCTGTAGGCATACGTTCAGCTCCATTTCCATCCCAGCAATGAACTCGTGTTGTATGGTTTCTGCCATATTCAGATGGATGGGGATTTCCATAATGATTCTGTAAAGACTGAACTTATAAAGAGGAAGAGTGAAACCCTGAATGGTTTTGCTTACAATGGGAGAACCTGCTGCTGGATTTTGGAAATTCTGATATTATTTAGCAACCTTACCATTCAAAAGTCTGTATTTTCAATTCTGCACAGTAAATTCAATTCCCGCAGTGCAACCTCGCGGAGTGAGATTAAGATGGCTTAGTTTTGTAAATTCAGGGGGGTTAATGATTAAATGATGGGAAGTGATGTATTGATCTGAGCAATATGCAGATCTGAAATATGTTTTATATATATTTCAACATAATATACATTGTAAAGAAGATTGTATGAACCTTTTGACTGCATCTAACTGGAATTACTAACGAGCAGAGTCATTTACTTTCCTTGGAAACTCTCATTACTTCCAGTCATTGAACAGGGTAAATTAACGCATCTGGTCCGGCACTTTAGATATGGAACAGAAAGTATGTTATAATCTACATATATTATACACAAGTAGAAATTCATAACAAAAAATCACTGGCACAGCATGACGAAATGATCACTTTACATTCAGACACTGTCCCTGAACCATGAAACAGGTCCGCTCATAAGTAAAATTCCCTTGTACACCATGACCTACTGATTATTTTTGCAAATATGACGTTTGTTGAAATTGATCTTTGGGAGAATTGAATTGTCCCCCTTGCCTCTCCTCGATATTTAAATTTATTAAATCCTATAATTATTTAAGCGGGAATAAAGTCTAATGCTGCTGTGAGCAACTGATTGCGTTCACGCGGTTGGGGGTAATATATTAGCATAGAAACATAGGAACATAGAAACATAGAAAATAGGTGCAGGAGTAGGCCATTCAGCCCTTCTAGCCTGCACCGCCATTCAATGAGTTCATGGCTGAACATGCAACTTCAGTACCCCATTCCTGCTTTCTCGCCATACCCCTTGATCCCCCGAGTAGTAAGGACGTCATCTAACTCCCTTTTGAATATATTTAGTGAATTGGCCTCAACTACTTTCTGAGGTAGAGATTTCCACAGGTTCACCAGTCTCTGGGTGAAGAATTTTCTCCTCATCTCGGTCCTAAATGGCTTACCACTTAACCTTAGACTGTGACCCCTGGTTCTGGACTTCCCCAACATTGGAAACATTCTACCTGCATCTAACCTCTCTAAACCCGTCAGAATTTTAAACGTTTCTATGAGGTCCCCTCTCATTCTTCTGAACTCCAATGAATACAAGCCCAATTAATATAGTCTTTCTTGATAGGTCAGTACCACCATCCCGGGAATCAGTCTGGTGAACCTTCGCTGCACTCCTTCAATAGCAAGAATGTCCTTCCTCAAGTTAGGAGACCAAAACTGTACACAATACTCCAGGTGTGGCCTCACCAGGGCCCTGTAGCAACACCTCCCTGCACCTGTACACAAATCCCCACGCTATGAAGGCCAACATGCCATTTGCCTTCATAACCGCCTGATGTACCTGCATGCGAACCTTCAATGACTGATGTACCATGACATCCAGGTCTCGTTGCACCTCCCCTTTTCCTAATCTGTCACCATTCAGATAATAGTCTGTCTCTCTGTTTTTACCACCAAAGTGGATAACCTCACATTTATCCACATTACACTTCATCTGCCATGCATTTGCCCACTCACCTAACCTATCCAAGTCACTCTGCAGCCTCATAGCATCCTCCTCGCAGCTCACACTGCCACCCAACTTAGTGTCATCCGCAAATTTGGAGATACTACATTTAATCCCCTCGTATAAATAATTAATGTACAATGTAAATAGCTGGGGCCCCAGCACAGAACCTTGCGGTACCCCACAAGTCACTGCCTGCCATTCTGAAAAGTACACATTTACTCCTACTCTTTGCTTCCTGTCTGACAACCAGTTCTCAATCCAAGTCAGCACACTACACCCAATCCCATGTGCTTTAACTTTGCACATTAATCTCTTGGATGTGACCTTGTCGAAAGCCTTTTGAAAGTCCAAACATACCACATCAACTGGTTCTCCCTTGCCCACTTTACTGGAAACATCCTCAAAAAATTCCAGAAGGTTTGTCAAGCTTGATTTCCCTTTCACAAATCCATGCTGACTTGGACCTATCATATCACCATTTCCAAATGCACTGCTATGACATCCTTAATAATTGATTCCATAATTTTACCCATTACTGAGGTCAGGCTGACCGGTCGATAATTCCCTGTTTTCTCTCTCCCTCCTTTTTTAAAAAGTGGGGTTACATTGGCTACCCTCCACTCGATAGGAACTGATCCAGAATCAATGGAATGTTGGAAAATGACTGTCAATGCATCCTCTATTTCCAAGACCACCTCCTTAAGTACTCTGGGATGCAGTCCATCAGGCCCTGGGTATTTATCGGCCTTCAATGCCATCAATTTCCCTAACACAATTTCCCAACTAATAACGATTCCCTCAGTTCCTCCTCCATACTAGACCCTCTGACCCCTTTTATATCCGGAAGGTTGTTGGTGTCCTCCTTATTGAATACCGAACCAAAGTACCTGTTCAATTGGTCTGCCATTTCCTTGTTCCCCGTTATGACTTCCCCTGATTCTGACTGCAAGGGACCTATGTTTGTCTTTAATAACCTTTTTCTCTTTACATACCGATGGAAACTTTTGCAATCCGCCTTAATGTTCCCTGCATGCTTCTTCTCGTACTCCATTTTCCCTGCCCTAATCAAGCCCTTTATCCTCCTCTGCTGAGTTCTAAATTTCTCCCAGTCCCCAGGTTCGCTGCTATATCTGGCCAATTTGTATGCCACTTCCTTGGCTTTAATACTATCCCTGATTTCCCTTGATAGCCACGGTTGAGCCACCTTCCCTTTTTTATTTTTACGCCAGACAGGAATGTACAATTGTTGTAGTTCATCCATGCGGTCTCTAAATGTCTGCCATTGCCCATCCACAGTCAACCCCTTAAGTATCATTCGCCAATCTATCCTAGCCAATTCACGCCTCATACCTTCAAAGTTACCCTTCTTTAAATTCTGGACCATGGTCTCTGAATTAACTGTTTCATTCTCCATCCTAATGCAGAATTCCACCATATTATGGTCACTCTTCCCCAAGGGGCCTCACACAATGAGATTGCTAATTAATCCTCTCTCATTACACAACACCCAGTCTAAGATGGCCTCCACCCTAGTTGGTTCCTCGACATATTGATCTAGAAAACCATCCCTTATGCACTCCAGGAAATCCTTAACCGTATTGCTTCCAGTTTGGCTCGCCCAATCTATGTGCATATTAAAGTCACCCATTATAACTGCTGCACCTTTATTGCATGCACCGCTAATTTCCTGTTTGATACCCTCTCCAACATCACTACGACTGTTTGGAGGTCTGTACACAACTCCCATTAACGTTTTTTGCCCTTTGGTGTTCTGCAGCTCTACCCATATAGATTCCACATCATCCAAGCGAATGTCCTTCCTAACTATTGCATTAATCTCCTCTTTAACCAGCAATGCTACCCCACCTCTTTTCCTTTTATTCTCTCCTTCCTGAATGTTGAATAACCCTGGATGTTGAGTTCCCAGCCCTGATCATCCTGGAGCCACGTCTCCGTAATCCCAATCACAACATATTTGTTAACATCTATTTGCCCAGTTAATTCATCCACCTTATTAATGATACTCCTTGCATTAAGACACAAAACATTCAGGCTTGTTTTTTTAACACCCTTTGTCCTTTTAGAATTTTGCTGTACAGCATGATAGGAGATTGGCTATCGAACAGCAAACAGTGAGCAGGAATAAATGGTTCATTCTATGGGTTGCAACCAGTAACTAGTGGTGTGCCACAGGGATCAGTGCTGGGACCCCAATTATTTACAATCGATATTAACCACTTGGAATAAGGGACTGAGTGTAACATAGCCAAGGTTGCTGACGATATAAATATGGGAGGAAATGCAATGTGTGTGGAGGCCACAAAGAATCTGCAAAAGGACATAGACAGGCTAAGTGAGTGGGCAAAAATTTGTGAGATGTAGTATAATGTTGGAAACTGTGAGGTCATGCACTTCGGCAGCAAAAATCGAAGAGCAAGTTATTATTTAAATGGAGACAGATTGTACAGTGGGACCTGGGGGTAACTTGTCCATGAAACACAAAAGGTTAGTATGGAGGCACAGCAAGTGATCAGGAAGTCCAATGGTATCTTGGCATGTATTGCAAAGGGGATCGAGTATAAAAGCAGGGAAGTCTTGCTGCAGCTGTGACCACACCTGGAACACTGCGTGCAGTTTTGGTTTCCATTTTTACGAAATGATATACTTGCTTTGGAGGCAGTTCAGAGAAGATTCAGTATGTTGATTCCGGGGATGAGGGGGATTACTTATGAGGAAAGTTTGAGTAGGTTGGGCCTCTTTTCATTGGCATTCAGAAGAAGGAGAGGTGATTTCATCGAAACGTATAATATTATGAGGGGGCTTGCAGAGAGTATGTTTCCACTAATGGGGGAGACTTGAACTAGGGGGCATGAACTTAGAATAAGGGGCCGCCCATTTAAAACAGAGAAGAGGAGAAATTTCTTCTCTCAGAGGGTTGTAAATCTGTGGAATTCGCTGCATCAGAGTGCTGTGGAAGCTGGGACATTGAATAAATTTCAGACAGAAATAGACATTTTCTTAAACAATAAGGGGATAAGGTGTTATGGGGAGCGGGCGGGGAAGTGGAGCTGAGTCCATGATCAGATCAGCCATGATCTTATTGAATGCCAAAGCAGGATCGAGGGGTCGTATGGCCTATTCCTGCGCCTATTTCTTCTGTTCTTCTGTTCTTGTATTAGCATGGATAGAGGATTGGCTAACAACAGAACAGAGAGATTTGCGATAAATGGGTAATTTTCAGGTTGGCAAACAATAACTGGTGGGGTGCCACACGGAGCAGTGTTGGGTATTGAACTTTTTACAATCTATATTAATGACTTGTATGAATGAACCGAGTGTAATCTAGCCAAAATACTGATGATACAAAGATCGGTGGGAAAGCAAGTTGTGACGATGGTGCAAAGAATCTGCAAAGGGATAGGCTAAATTAGTGGCCAAACATTTGGAAGATCGAATATAACTTGCGAAAATGTGAGGCTTTAGTAGGAAATATAAAAAAGCTAATTATTATTCAAGTGTGGAACTAGTACAAAATGCTGTAATACAAAATGATCTGCCGGTTCTTGTGCATCAAATTCAAAACGTTAGTATGCAGGTAGAGCAAGTAATCAGGAAGGCAAATGGAATGTTGGCCTCAATTGCAAAGGGGATGGAATATAAAAGTAGGGAATACCTGAGACAACTGTACGGGGCTTTGGTAAGACCACACCTCGAGTACTGCATGCAGCTTTTGTCTCCTGAAAGAAGGATATTCTTGAATTGGAGGCAGTTCAGAAAAGGTGCACAAGGTTGAAACCTGAGAAGAAGTGTAGTCATACAAAGAAAGATTGAGCTGGTTGTGCTTATACTCTTTGAAGTTTAGAAGAGTGAGAAGTAATCTTAATGAAACGTCTACGATTCTGAGGGGGCTTGACACAGGTTCGATGCAGAAAGCATGTTTTCCCTCATGGGGGAATCGAGAACTAGGGAACATAGTTTCAGAATAAGGGGTCGCCCATTGAAAACAGAAATGAGGAGGAATGTATTCTCCCAGAGGGTGGTGAATCTTTGGAATTATCTACCCCAGAGAGCTGTGAAGGCTGGGTCTTTGAATCTATTTGATGTGGTGATAGACTGAGGTATCAATGATAATGGAGTCAAGGTTTATGGGGAGTAGGTGGAGAAGTGGATTTGAGGCTCGGATCAGATCAGCCATGAACTTATTGAAGGGCGGAGCAGGCTCGAGAGGTCAAATGGCTTACCCCTGCTCATAGCTATTATGTTCCTATGTCCATAGGACAATCTTCCATCCCATCAATTACATTAGCATGCATTATATACTTACAGAAATCTGAGACGGTCTCAGTCAGAGATACAGCATTAATTCAGCTAGTGCACGTTAATCTGATATATCAGTCCAAGAATTTCAAAGAGAATCAGATTGCAATTCCAATGCAGTCCATTAGCTCAGATTGGCTATACATTATATACCTGTCCAAAAATCTCAGAGAGCAACGGTATCACATCAACAAGTAATACAGACTGACCTACACATTATATGCCATTTCAAGAATCTCAGAGAGAATCTGACTGAGATAGAGTACAAACAAATAAGTACACAAGAAGTTGGAGAAGCAATAGACCATTCTGACCGTCGTGGCTGCGGCACTACTCAGTGAGATCAAGGCTGATCTTCTATCTTAACTCAAATTTTCTGTCCTGTCCCCATATCCCTTGATTCGCTTAATATCCAAAAATATATTGATCTCTGTCTTGATATACTCCAAGACTGAGCCTCCACAGCTCTCCGGGGTAACGAATTCCAAACATTAACCACCATGTGAATGAAGAGTTTTCTGCCAATCTCTATCCTAAACGGCCGAACCCTTATTCGAAGACTGCGAACCCTTGGGTTAGATTCCACTGCCAGAGGAATCATCCTCTCTGCATCTACCCTGTCAATCCCTGTAAGAATGTGGCGTGTTTCAATGAGATCACCTCTCATTCTTCCAAAAGTGGAGAAAACATAGGTCTGCTCTACTCAATCTGTCCTCAAAGGACAATCCCCCATCCCATCAATTCCAGTAGTGCAGATTAAACTACGTATATTATACCATTCCAAGAGTCTCAGAGATAATCTGACGGAGACGCAATATAAGAATATAAGCACATACGGATAGGGAACAAGAAGAGGCTATTCGGCTTCTCGAGCCTGCTCCTCCATTTAATGAGATCATGGCTGATCATTTACCTCAACTCAACTTTCCTGCACGAGCACCATATCCCTTGTTTCCCTTGATATCCAAAATTCCACCAAAAACTGTCTTGAATATTCTCAAAGACTGATGGGTCGAAAGTGGGCATGGCTGCTTTTGAGGCGGTGTCAACGCCTGAGTGCTCATTTTAGTGTCACGCGTTAGATGCCGTCTGAAACTGCGAAATTGAGTTTTGACACCCGAAGATGAGAGAGCAGCACGAAAAGTGACGATACACGCTCATCGTCAGGCACCAACAGGGCGGGAGGTCTGGAGGCCTACTGCATTTTGTGACAGACGTTTACCGGCATGCGAGCTTGAAAAACGGGAAGAAAAACAGAACAAACACTTCTCCGACCTAGACCCACACTTCACCATTGGTACAACTAATAAATCAATGCCGAAAGGAAGAATGAAATTAAAACGTAGCTTGCTCTCTGCCGGCGTTAACGGGCGGCGTTATCAAGCAAATTACAAAGATTCTCCACCCTCTGATCATCTGTTCAATTAGCACAGATATAATAATCTCTGTCTTGATATACCCAAAACTGAGCCACCACAACCCTCTAGGGTAGCGAATTCCAAAAATTCACCACCATCTGAGTGAAAAGGTTTCTTCCCTTCTCTGTCATAAATGACCGACCACTTATTCTGAGACTCTGACCACAGGATCTCGACTACTCAGCCAGAAGAAACATCTTCCCTGCATCTACCCTGTCAAGCCGTGTACGAATTGTGTTTGTATCAATAAGATCCCCTCTCATTTTTCTAAAATCTAAAGAATATAGGTCAACGTTGCTCAATTTCTCTTCATAGGACAATCCTCCAACTCATCAATTACATTAGAACAGACTGAACCACACATTAGGTATGACCAAAATCTCAGACGCAGACGGAGTTCCAGTATTAATCTAATGAGTACAGGCTGACCTGCACAATATATACCAGTCGAAGACTTTCATAGAGAATCAGACTGCGATGCCAATGCATTCCAATAGCACAGATTGAGCTGTACATTATATACCAGTCCAAAAATCGCAGAGATTAAAATTGATACATCGAATAAATAAAGGTTGAAATATATCAAAAAGCAATACTTACCTTCCACTCTGCTGACGCTAAAATACAGCGTTACCAAGCGAATTCCATTCCTGAGATTTCCAAATCCCTCTGCGTACGGAAGTCCAAATAGTCACCTCACACTGGCAGTCTATTCGATCAGAACAGACAGAACTACTTTTTACATCCCAGTCTAAAATTCTCAGCCAATGTCTGACTCAGATACCGTATGAATTCCACGAGCACAGATAGAAGTGCACATTATATAGCAGTCTAAAATTGCCAGGAGTGTCAGATTGGCATACAGTATAACTCCTGTATAAATACAGTATAAATCGCTGAGAACTCAATTTTGAAGTGGAAGCAAGTCTTCCTCGATTTCAAGGGACGGCCTATGTTGATTATGATTATGATGAATATTTCAGCACGGACAGAACTACACATTATATACCAGTCCAAAAACGGCAGGAAATGTCAGACTGGCATGCAGTATAAATAGTGTATAAATGCAGTATAAATATCTGAGAACGCACTTTTAGAGTGAAAGCAATCTTCCTCGATTTCGGGGTACTGCTTATATTGAGGATGATGATAATAAATACTACAGCACAGACAGAACTACAAATTATATATCAGTCTAATTGTGTCAGACTGCGCCAGACTGAGATAGAGTATCAATTCCATAAGCAACGATAGAACAACACATTATTTAACAGTACAGAATCACAACAATTACCAGACTGAGATACAGCATCAAGTCCATCGGTTTTGTATGAATATATTATATACCAGTCCCAACATCGCATATTTCGACGTCCATCTTGACTCTCGCTTCAGCTCATCCGCTGCTGAAGCAATCATCCATGCCTTCATTACCTCTACACTTGACTCTTAAAATACTCTCCTGTTTGGCCTCCCAAATTTTACCCTTGTCAACCCGAGGTGATGCAAAACTCGGCTGCCACTATGCTAACTCGCACAAGTCCCGCTCAACCATCATCCCTTTGCCTGCTGGCCTATAGTGGCTCCCGTTTAAGCATTGCCTCCATTTCAAAATTCTCAGCCTTTTGTTCAAATATCTACATGGCCTCGCCCCTCATTATCTGTAACATCTCCTCCAACCCCATGATGCGCTCCAATAATCCTGCCCTTATTATCTCTGATAATAATCGCTCAACCATTGCTGGCCGTGTCTTCTATTGCCGAAGCAAACCCAAGATCTGGAACACCCTCGCTAAACATCTCTGCCTCTCTACCAATCTTTCCTACTTCAACACGCTTCTTTAAACCTATCTCGTCACCTGCTCTCATTTCTCCATCAGCGGCTCGGTGTTAATTTTTTTTAAATTTCACAAAACAGTGAAGCGCCTGAGGACGTTTCACTAAGTTCAAAGCGCTACATAATACAATTTGTTGTTGTTGTTTCAAGATGCACCACTGATTTAAAGATTAACAGTTGTCTGAATCGCCATCTGTCCGTCATGGATCAGCGCCAAGCGCACTTGTCTCTGATTTAAAACTTTCAAGCCTGCCAAGCATTCTATATATTTCAATAAAATCAACGCTCATTCTTTTAAAATTGAGAACATCAGCACAATCTACACAAATTCGCTTCTTATTGGAAAGCCTTCATCTCTCAGGAATCAATCAGGCGAACCTTGATTGCATCTCCGTAGAAATAGTGGATGCATTGGTGATCATTTTCCAAACAGTCTATCGAATCTGGATCAGTTCCTATGGACTGGAGGGTAGCTAATGTAACACCACTATTTAATAAAGGAGGGAGAGAGAAAACGGGTAATTATAGACCGATTAGCCTGACATCA
Source organism: Pristiophorus japonicus (assembly GCF_044704955.1). Lineage (NCBI taxonomy): Eukaryota > Metazoa > Chordata > Chondrichthyes > Pristiophoridae > Pristiophorus > Pristiophorus japonicus. The sequence continues at coordinate 652,502 of NW_027250702.1, read as the reverse complement.
GTAGTGGGGAAAATGTTGGAATCAATTATTAAAGATGAATTAGCAGCACATTTGGAAAGCAGTGACAGGATCGGTCCAAGTCAGCATGGATTTATGAAAAGGAAATTATGCTTGACCAATCTTCCAGAATTTTTTGAGGATGTAATTCGTAGAGTAGACAAGGGAGAACGAGTGGATGTGGTGTATTTGGACATTCAGAAGGCTTTTGACAAAGTCCCACACAAGAGACTGGAGTGCAAAATTAAAGCAATGGTTTTGGGGATAATGTTTTGACGTGGATAGAGAACTGGTTGGCAGACAGGATGCAGAGAGTCGGGATACACGGGTCCTTTTCAGAATGGCAGGCAGTGACTAGTGGGGTGCCGCAGGGCTCAGTGCCTGGACACCAGCTATTTACAATATACATCAATGATTTAGATGAAGGAATTGAGTGTAATATCTCCAAGTTTGCAGATAACCCTAAGCTGCGTGGTGGTGTGAGCTGCGAGGAGGATGCTAAGAGGCTGCAGGGTGACTTTGGCAGGTAAGGTGAGTGGTCAAATGCATGGCGGATGCAGTATAATGTGGATAAATGTGAGGTTATCCATTTTGGTGGCAAAAACACGAAGGCAAATATTATCTGAATGGCGGCAGATTAGGAAAAGGGGAGGTACAACGAAACCTGGGTGCCATGGTACATCAGGCATTGAAAGTTGGCATGCAGGTACAGCAGGTGGTGAACTAGGCAAGTGGCAGGTTGGCCTTCATAGCTAGGCCTTTTGAGTAGAGGAGCAGGGAGGTGTTACTGGACTTGTATAGAGAATTGATGAGGCATCATCTAGAATATTGTGTTCAGTTTTCGTCTCCTAATCTGAGGAAGGACGTTCTTGCTATGGAGCGAGCAGGACTCCCGGGATGGCAGGACTGACATATGAGGAAAGAATGGATCGACAAGGTCTGTATTCACTGGAGCTTAGAAGGATTTGAGGGGATCTCATAGAAATATATAAAATTCTGACGGGACTGGACAGGTTAGATGCAGGAAGAATGTTCCCGATGTTGGGGAATTCCAGAACCAGGAGACACAGTCGAAGGATAAGGGGTAGGCCATTTAGGACTGAGTTGAGGAGACACTTCTTCACTCAGAGTTTTGAACGGTTGCAATTCTCTACCGCAGAGAGTTGATGCCAGTTCATTGGATATATTCAAGAGGGAGTTAGATATGGCCCTTGCGGTAAAGGGATCAAGGGTTATGGAGAGAAAGTAGGAAAGCGGGACTGATGTGAATGATCAGCCATGATCTTATTGAATGACGGTGCAGGCTCGAAGGGCCAAATGTCCTTCTCCTGCTACTATTTTCTATGTTTCTATGTTTCCTCTAAAGTATATTTCCATCCGTATGTAAGTAAACAAAACTGTACACAATACAATTTCTCCGTTCTTTTATCGCACCAATGATGAAGCGAGAGATAGCCGAAGTTTCCAGGAGCCGAAGTGAATCCGTTTGAAATTGTATTAATTTACATCTTTAGAAGAAAGTTGCTGGACAGAGTCCCGAATCAGTGAGAGATTCCCTGAAACTGTTGTCGAATAGCATTTATATCAAAAATCCCTTGAACTATTTGCCTATTAAATCAGAGCGGGGCATCGCCTATAAAATCAGTCTAAAGATGCAAAGCACAAAACCGCCAAACGTGGTTTTAAACCCGACGACTCTAAAATTAAGAAAATCATGCTCGACTGAGCCATCCAGACACAAGCCATTATCACAAACTGGACAATTGGAATCACCTGACACAAAGCATGTAAGCTGACCCATCACCTGGAATTGACCAATGGACAATCACTGAACTTAACACATGTCAACTTCGAAACATAGAAACATAGAAATTAGGTGCAGGAGTAGGCCATTCGGCCCTTCGAGCCTGCAACACCATTCAATATAATCGTGCCTGATCATGCAACTTCGGTAACCCATTCCTGCTTTCTATCCATACCCCTTGTAACCTTTAGCCGTAAGGGCCACATCGAACTCACTTTCGAATATGTCTAATAGACTGGCCTCAACAAATTTGTGGTGGAGAATTCCAAAGGTTCACATTTCTCTTAGTGAAGAATGTTCTCCTCTTCTCGGTGATAAATGGCTTAGCCCTTATCAATATACTGTGACCCCTGGTTCTGGACTTCGTCAACATAGGGAACATTCTCCGTGCATCGAACCTGTCCAATCCCGTCAGAATTTTATATGTTTCTATGAGGTCCATCTCATTCTTCTAAATTCCAGGGAATATAAGCCTAGCCGATCCAGTCTATCTTTCTATGTCAGTCCTGCCATCCCGGGAATCAGTCTGGTGAACGTTCACTGCACTCCCTCAATAGCAAGAATGTTCTTCCTCAGATTAGGATACCAAAACTGTACACAATATTCAAGGAGTGGCAGCACCAAAGCCCTATGCATCTGCAGCAAGATCTCCCTTCTCATACACTCAAATCCTGTCGTTATGAAGGCCAACATACCATTTTCTTTCTTCACCGCCTGCTGCAATTGCATGTCAACTTCCAATGACTGATGTACCACGACACCCAGGTCTCATTGCACCTACCCTTTTCCTAATCTGTCATCATTTCAGTTAACATTCTGCATCCCTGTTTTTGCCTCCAAAGTGGATAATCTGACATTTATCCACATTGTAATGCATCTGCCATGAATTTGCCTACTCACCTAACCTGTCGAAGTCACCCTGCAGCTTCTTAGCATCCTCATCACAGCTCACACTGCAACCCAGCTTAGTGTCATCAGCAAACTTGGAGATGTTACATTCAATTCCACCGACCAAATCATTAATGCATATTATAAATAGCTGGGGTCGCAGCACTGAACGTTGTGTTTCACCACGAGTCACTGCCTGCCATTTTGAAAAGGCCCCGTTTATTACTGCTCTTAGCATCCTGTCTGCCAGCCAGATATCTACCCACGTCAATACATTACCCCCAATACTATGTGCTTTAATCTCTTGTGTGGGACCTTGTCAAAAGCTTTGTGAAAGTCCAAATACACTACATCTACTGGTTCTCCCTTGTCCACTCTATTGTTATATCCTCAAAAAATTCCAGAAGATTTGTCAACATGATTTCCCCTTCATAAATCCATGCTGACTTGAACCAATCCTGTCACTGCTTTCCAAATGCGCTGCTATTACGCCTTTAATAATTGATTCCAACATTTTTCCCACCACCGATGTCAGGCTAACCGGTCTATAATTCCCTATTTTACCTCTCCCTTCTTTTATAAAAAGTAGGATTACATTAGCTACCTTCCAATTCATAGCAACTGATCCACTCTCTATATAATGTTGGAAAATTATCACCAATGCATTCACTATTTCTAAGGCCATTTCCTGAGGTACTCTGGCATGCAGACCATCATGCCCTGGGGATTTATCGGCCTTCAATCCCATCAATTTCCCTAACACAATTTCTTGACGAATAATGATTTGCTTCAGTCCTCCTTTTCGCTAGACCCTCGGTCCTCCAGTATTTCTGGAAGATTATTTATATCTTCCTTAGTGAACACAGAACCAAAGTATTTGTTCAGTTGGTCTGCCGTTACTTTGTTCCCCATTATAAATTCGCCAGATTCTGACTGCAAGGGACCTATATTTGTCTTCATTAATCGTTTTCTCTTCGCATATCTATAGAAGCTTTTGCAGTCAATTTTTATGTTCCCTGCAAGCTTACTCTCACATTATATTCCCGACCTACACCCCCTCCTAATTAAAGCCTTTTTCCTCCTTGCTGCATTCTAAATGTATCCCAGTCCTCAGGCTTGCTGCTTTTTCTTGCCAATTTATATGCCTCTTCCTTGGATTTGAAACTATTCCTAATTTCCCTTGTTAGCCACGATTGAGCCACTTTCGACTTTTTATTTTTACGCCAGACAGGGATGTACAAATGTCTACAATCGCCTATCTACTGTCAAGCCTTTAAGTATCATTCTCCAGTCTATCCTAGCCAATTCACGTCTCGTAACATCGAAGTTGCCTTTCTTTAAGTTCAGTACCCTAGTCTCTGAATTAACTGTGTTACTCTCCATCTAAATGAAGCATTCCACCACATTATGCTCGCTCTTCTCCAAGGGGCCTCGCACAACAAAATTATTAATTTATACTCTCTCGTTACACAAAACCCAGTCTTGGATGGCCTGCTCTCCAGTTGGTTCCTCGACATATTGGTCGAGAAAATCATCCTTTATACACTCCAGGAAATCCTCCTCCACCGTGTTGCCACAAGTTTGCTTAGCCCAAATTATATGTAGATTAAAGTCACCCATGATAACCGATGCACCTTTATTGCATGCATTCCTAATTTCCTATTTGATGCCATCCCCAAACTCACTACCGCTGTTTCTTGGTCTGTGTACAACTCCCACTAGCGTTATCTGCCCTTTGGTGTTCCGTAGCTCTACCCACACAGATTCCACATCATCTAAGCTAATATCCTAGTTTACTATTGCTTTAAGCTCCACTTGAACCAGCTACGCGACCGCACCTCCTTTTACTTTCTTCCTATCCTTCCTGAATGTTGAATAACCCTGGATGTTGAGTTCCCAGCCTTGGTCACCCTGGAGCCATTTCTCCATTATCCCAATTACGTCATATCCATTAACTATTTCTGCACAGTTAATTCCTCCACCTTTTTACGAATGCTTCTCACTTTGAGATACGGAAACTTCAGGCTTGTACTTCAACAATCTTTGTCCTTTTAGAATTATGTTGTAATGTGTCCTTTCTTGATGTTTGCCTTTGATTTTTCTGCCTTCCACCTTTCCTTTTCTCCTTTCTACCTTTTGCGTCTGCCCCCATTTTACTTCCATCTATCTCCCTCCGGAGATTCCATATTATGCCATATTAGTTTAATCTCTCCCCAACAACATTAGCAAACAGTCCGCTTAGGACATTGGTTCCGGTCCTGCCCAGGTGCAGACCGTCCGGTTTGTATTGGTCCTATCTCCCCCAGAACAGGTTCCAAAATCCCAAGAATTGGAAACCCTCGTGCTTGTACCATTCCTCAAGCCACGTATTCATCTTAACTATCCTTTTATTTTTACTCTGCCTGGCACGTGGCACTGGTAGCAATCCTGAGATTACGAATTTTGAAGTCCTCCTTTTTAATTCAACTCCTAGCTCGCTAAATTCAGCTTGTAGGACCTCATCCTGTTTTTTTTACCTATATCGTTGTTACCGATATGCACCACGACAACTGGCTGTTCAACCTGTACCTCCAAAATGTCCTGCAGCCGCTCCGAGACATCCTTGGAACTTGCACCAGGGAGGCAACACACCACCCTGGAGTCTCGATTGCGGCCACAGAAACGCCTATCTTTTCCCCTTACAATAGAATCCCCTGCCAATATAGCTCTCCCACTCTTTTTCCTGCCCTCCTGTGCAGCAGAGACACCTATGGTGCCATGAACATGGATGCTACTGCCTTGCCCTGATGACTCATCCCCCTCGACAGTACCCAAAGCAGTGTATCTGTTTTTAGGGAGATGAACCCATGGTCCTCCGGAACTATCTTCCTTCTAATGCTCTGCCTGATAGTCACCAATTCCCTATATGCCTGAGTAACCTTTAGCTGTGGAGTGACCCACTCACTAAGCGTGCTATTCACGGCATTATCAGTATCACGGATGATCCAATGTGAGTCCATGTGCAGCTCCAGTGCCTCAATGTGGTCTGTCAGGAGCTGCAGCTGGACACACTTCCTGCACACATAGCAGTGACCCAGCAGCCACAAACTGAGCAAGACATAGTTATCTAAACCAAAACATGTAAACTGACTGATCACCCAGAAATTCCTGCAGTACCAATTAACCGAACCAAGAACAGTAGAGTTACACATCACCCTAAGATGATGCCAACGCACGGTCTAATTCAGTGATCAGCTGGCAGTTAACATTGACAGTTACATTGCGGAAATCGGAAATTCAAAGCATATTAGAGTCGGAATAAAGCAATTACATGGAATACACAGTTACAGCTAAAAAATAATGCGTTTGAATGCTCACACAGGCGTGAAAGAACCGATCATGAGATACCTATTGACACTATTAGGGACTATCCATAAACATCACTGACCAGAGGGTTGAAGGCGAAAGGTAGAAACCAACATTAGTGCTAATATCGAAAAGATCTGGCTGAACTATCTGTGAGAAGTTTTGAATTCTGGTGTTCATGGAGAGGCTGCTGATCACTTGAGCGGATGCCTGATTCTCACACAAAGGAAACCTGCACTGAGACATTCAGCTTCCATTATCCTATTAGTGATAGGCAGCTGGGCTCAGAAGTGTGATAGATTATTGCAACTCATGGTTAGAATAGAACAGAATATATTTAACATGAGGTATTGAAGATGAACACTCAGAGCATCGGAATAATTGAAACATTGTCCCTTCAATCATCAAACTGCCTGTCTGGAGAACCCAAAGAGAATTGGTAAAGCGACCTGTTCAATTACGAAAGTCAAGCTCAGTAATGAAGATACTAATGCAGCAGATTTTGATTAGAGGTGCTAATGCAACAAAGAAAACATTAAATTGACTGTTGCAGAAGGCGTGCTGCGAATTTTGATCAATTTCCCAAAGTGTGATTCGGACTGTTTGGAAACGTACAGATAAGGAGGCGGCGAGAGGATGAGGGGAACCGCTGTCAACACTACTTTCCATCTGGTAGCGTCAGTCTGTGTAACCCAGGGGAGCGAAAATTCAAAGTCACTGGAAAGCTGATTTTAATCAACAGGAAGGTTATCACAGCAGACAGACTAAAGTAAAAAAGTGAACTCTCCAGCAAACAGTCCAGGAGACAGATTATTTGAAGGAGAGCTTGAAGATGGTCAAGATAAACAAAAAGGAGGAAACTAATGAGTATTGAGCCTCCCTGTCTCCCGAATAAGAAGATTTGGGAATATTGAGCTGCGAGTTCCGCCACTAATATAAAGTTTGGTTGAGTCGCTATCTGTCTCCTTGGCTCAGCTTGGAGCGCACTCACCTCTGAGGTTGAAAGTCCAAGCCCCCTATGAATTCTATAATTTTAAATCAGGTTGCCTCTCATTCTTCTAAACACGAGAGTATACAGGTCCATTTAACCCGATGTCTCCTTATCGGACTGACCTCACATCCAAGAAATCAATCTGATGAAACTTGATTGCACGTCCTCTAAAGAAAGTTTGAAGTTTCCTGACGTGTGGAGACCAAAACTGTAAACAGTACAAATTATTCGGTATATTCTCCAACCGATTGGAGAATGAAGCCACAGCCAGAAGTCCCAGTGAGCCGAACTGACCCCGAGCTGCGGTTGAAATTGTATTAATTTACATCTTTAACATCAAGATGCTGGAGAAAGTCCGGAAACAGCGAGCGATTCCCTGAAACTGTTGTCGAATGGCATTGATATCAAGCACCCCTTGTACTATCAGAGCAGGGATCACCTTTGAAATCAGTCTAAACCTGCAAAGCACAAAACCGCCAAACGGGCGTTTAAACCCCACCACTCTGAAAGTAAGAGAATCATGCTCGACCGAGCCAGACAGGCCCAAGCAATGATCACAATCTGACTGATTGCCTATCACCTAGCCCAACACATGTAAGCTGACCTATCACCCAGAAACTGACCAATTGGCCATAACCTAAGCTAACACTTCCAAAATGACAAAGCAGACAGAGACTGAACAAGTGACCATTATATAAACCAACATGTAAACTGACCGGTCATCCAGAAATTGGTCCAGGACCAATTAACTTAACCAGAAACCTTACCGTTATGCATTCCCCAAAAATGGTCTAATCATTAAGTGTTAGGTGGACAGATTAAACGAGTTACATTACTGATGTAGGAAATTCAAAGTATATTCGACTCTGAATAAAGCGTTTACAAGGAATAAACAGTAAAAGGTGGGGAACAACGGGGCTGAATACTCAATCAGGCGTGCGAGAATCGATCATAACTGGAGGTACATATTTATGCAATTTGGTACTGTCCAGAAAATACACTGACCAGACAGTCTGATGGTGAAACTGAGCTACCAACGTCTGTCCCAATATCGATCAAATCTGGATACATTTTATGTGAAAAGTGGTGTTTTCTGTCCTTCTTGGAGAGGCTGCTGATCACTAGACTGGATGCCTGATTCTCACACAAAGGAAACCTGCCTTGAGATACTCAGGTTACCTTATCCCAGTCGTGCCAGTCAGCTGGGCACAGCAGTATGAGAGTTTCTTCCCACCCATGCTTACAATACAATATCATATGTTTAAACAGAGATGTCGAGGATGAACACTCAGAGCAATACATTGATTCAAGAATGTCCCGTCAATCTTCAAACTCCCTGTCTGGAATACCCTTATTTCCCTATTGGATTTATGAGCAACTATATTTTATTTATGGCTCCATAGTTTTGGTTTCTCCCTCAAATTTAAATATTTTCTTCACATCGACCCTGCTCAACCCATTCATAATTTCCCAGCCCTCTTTCAGCCCTCCTCTTAATAACCTGAGCTGCTTCCAGCACCACCCAATAACCTCAGCACCTCCACACACTACCCAACATACTCAGTCCCTCTCCACCCCACTAAATATCCTCGGCTCCTCCCCACACTACCCAATATCCTCAGCTCCTCCACACACTACCCAATATCCTCAGTCCCTCTCCATCCCACTAAATATCCTCGGCTCCTCCCCACACCACCCAATATCCTCAGCTCCTCCACACACCACCCAATATCCTCAGTCCCTCTCCATCCCACTAAATATCCTCGGCTCCTCCCCACACCACCCAATATCCTCAGCTCCTCCACACACCACCCAATATCCTCAGCTCCTCCCCACCCCACCCAATATCCTCAGACCCTCCTCACCCCACCCAAGCTCCGCAGGCCCTCTCCAGCCCACCCAATATCCTCAGACCCTCCCCACCCCACCCAATATCCTCAGACCCTCCCCACCCCACCCAATATCCTCTGACCCTCCACACCCCAACCAATATCTTCAGACCTTCCCCACCCCACCCAATATCCTCAGACCCTCCCCACCCCACGCAATATCCTCAGACCCTCCCCACCCCACGCAATATCCTCAGCTCCTCTCCACCCCACATATAATCTTCATCTGCTTTCCACCCCACATAATATATTCAGCTGCTCTCCACGCCACATCATATCCTCAGCTCCTCCCCACCAAAACATAGTATCGTCCGTGACTCGCCTCCCAAACTAATATCCTCAGCTCCAACCCACCAATTTTACCTCTATTCTTTTTTACTGAATGGGTCAGAAACTCATTTTAGCGCGGCATTTTCACAAGTAGGCAAAGTTTCAAACAACAATATTTACAACAGCATTTACAACAACGACAGCAGCAGCAAGCACTGAAAATCATATATAGAGATATGATATATTGGCACCCCACCGGCTCAAACCATGAGACAATCATACAAGGTTCGATACAGGTTTAAAATAATTTCCCTGCTTTTGAATTATAATCCTCTGGAACTGAACTACAGTGCTTTATTTGCACGTTGATGTCCTTATTAACCTCTGTTACTACGTTTAGTGATTTGTGTAACTGAACCCCAAAATCCCTTTGCAAATCTACCCCATTTATTCTCAGTTTCCCCAGGGTAAGTAGAGTCCGTATCCCTCGTGCCAAAATGCACCACCTCACACTTATCTATATTGAAAATCGTTTGTTATTTACATGCCCATTATGCAAGTGTTTTTATGGACGAAGTAATTAACAGCTTTTACTTCGTCATATAAACACCATGTTTTTTAAAAAATGTCAATAATGAGAGGTATACAAAGGGGCTGCATAATAATGTATTAATACTTCAGAAACGTGACTCACACAGTTGTGCATCGACAAACAATCCAAAAGACCAAGGTGAGCTGAAAGGGGCTTATCTATTCGTACAATTTGTATTAATTGTAAAGTGGTCAAATATTAGCCCATCCCCCATGTCGCCACAGCAATGGCTGCACAAACATCCCCCTTGCAATAAAGGCCAACATTCCATTTGCTTTCCTGATTACTTACTCTACCTGCATACTAACTTTTTGTGTTTCATGCACAAATACTCCAAATACGTTTCAATCAGTTTGCCTCTCATTGTTCTAAACACCAGAAGAAACAGGTCCAATTAACTCAATCTCTCCTCAAAGGACAGCCCTCATATCCAAGGAATCAACCTGGTTACCTTGATTGCACCGACTCTAAAGGAAGTTGTAAGTCTCATCAGCTAAGGAAGCCAAAAATGTACAGAGTACAAATGAGTCGTTGATTTCTCGCACCGATAGGTGGGGAGTGGAACACTGCCCGAGGTCCCAGTGAGCTGAAGTGACCGCGAGCTGCGGGTGTAATTAAATAAAATGCAATCATTAGCAGCAAGAATCTGGAGTTAATCTCGAATCAGGGATCAATACCCTGAGACTGTTGCCGAATAGCATTTATATCAAACATCCCTTGAACTATTTGGCCATGAATTCAGAGCTCGGGATCGCCTGTGAAATCAGCCCAAAACAGCATAGCACAAAACCGCCAAACGGGGGTTTCAACCCCAACAATAAAAAATTACAAGAATCACGCTCAACTGAGCCAGGCAGGCCCAAGCCATTAACACAAACTGAACAATTGCCTCTCACCTAACACAACACATGTAAACTGACCCAGCAACCTCAAACTGACCAACGCATCATTATATAAACCAACGCAAGTAAACTGACCGTCACACAGAAATTGCTCCAGTACTAATTAACTAAACAAGAAACGTTAAAGTTAACCATCGCCCTAAAATGATGCCAGCACTCGGTCTAATTCAGAGGTAATTAAGTGTTGGCTGGAAATATTAACCTGGTCATATTACCGATGGATCAAATTCAAAGAATATTCGAGTCTGAATAAAGCGATTGCATGGAATAAACAGTGAAAGGTAAATAGCAATGGGGCTGAATGCTCGGAAGGCGTGAGAGAAGCGATTTAACGTGATATACATGTTGACACAATGAGGGAAAGCCCTGAAGCATCAATGACCAGACTGCTTGATAGCGAAAGGTAGAACCCAACGTTAGTGCGAGTATCGATCAAATCTGGATGCATTTTCTGTGAGAAGTGGAGAATTCTGTTCTTCTTGAAGAGGCTGCTGATCACTTGACTGGATGCCTGATTCTCACACAAAGGGAAACCTGCACTTAGACGCTCAGGTTACTTTATCCCATAAGTGCCAGTCAGGTGGGCATAGCAGTGAGAGAGTTCATTCTCACTCATGTTACAGTGGAACAGAATATATTTAAATAGAGCTATTACGGACAAACTCTCAGAGCAAACTAATGAATAAAACAACGTCCCTTCAATTGACAAACTCCCTGACTGGATAACCATAGTAGATGCAGATCAGACAACAATAGGTAAACTAAAATGTTTAACTGCGGGAGTCAGGCTCAGTAACGAAGATTCGATTGTCTGTATTAGTGGGAAAGTTCTCAGAAACGTTTCATCAATAGTAATGTTTTGGAATCTAAAGGAATGAAGGACAAGCGGTTCGGGTTGAAAAGATGAGGTCAAAGATTTGCCATGGTCTAAATGAATAGCGGCGCTAGCTCGATTGTATATGTGGCGTACTCTAGCTCATAATTATTTTGTCGTTATGTTGTTAATGTCTCAGGGAATAAGATTTTTACCCAAACTCTGTCTTTATTGAGCAGAAAAATGGATGAAGATTTAAACCCATGAGCAAGAGCTGCAGGGAGAGCCCTCTCTGCTGGAACATTGCCAGTACAGTGTCAGGTACATTCAGAATAGGGTTAGAGATTCTCATCTGTGTACCTGTGGCTTAAAGAGATACCACAAATCGCTGAACTGGAAATTGCATCGCAACACATATGAATAAAAAGCAATGTGAAATTGCAACTGTGCTCATCCTGTTATGTATGCTTAATATATCGGAGGTTTTGACTATTTTACTGATCGTTGCGATTCTTTTGTATTTGTTGAATTTGCAGCAAATTGAACATCACGGATGCAGTGCAATTGTCATTGAGGAGATTTAGCACACGGTGCAGGGTGGGAGATTTGAGAATTTAAAATGTTGCACAGGGTCATTGTTTAACTGCACTGGTTTTTGAATCCTGCTCGCAGCGGACCTGCTCAGTGTTGGACACAATGCCTGCAATAGGCTGCATTCTTTAATCCGTGGAAGGATTTTGGATATTTCTATTCCGCTTTTCAAGAGACTAATGCATCGGCTAGAAACCTATGATCTACTAATGGAGCAAACGTTGCTTTAAGGAGTTATTTCAACAAAGGAAAAGTTAAACTGGCTGTTCAAGTAGGCGTGCTGGAAATGTTGTCCAAACTCCGAAGTGTGATTTAGGCTGTCTGCAAAGCTACAGAGAAGGAGGCATCGAGAAACGGTGGGGAAACGCCGTCAACACTAGTGGCTGTCTGGTAGCGTCAGTCTGTGTAACCATGGAGGAGAGCAAATTGAATGTCAATGGATAGCCGGTTCTAGGCAGCCCGATTGGTCTCACAGCAGCCGGTGCAAATTGATGAAGAGAACAGTCTCCAGCAAACAGTCCAGGAGATAGACAAACCGAAGGGGAGGTTGAAGGGAGTCAAGAAAAACATCAAGGAGGACACCAACGAACACTGAGCCTTTCCTTCTCCCGAATCAGAAGAATTGGCAATGCTGAGGTGTGAGTTGTACCATCACTTAAAGGTTGGCTGAATCGTCATCTGTCTTCCGTGGATTAGCTTGTAGCGCACTCACCTCTGAGTTTGAAGCTCCAAGCCCTCTAGGAAATCCATACATAAGAACATAAGAAATAGGAACAGGAGTCGGCCATTTGGCCCCGCAAGCCCTGCTCTGCCATTCAATAAGATCATGGCTCATCTGCTCATGCTCTCAGCTCTACTTCCCTGATCGCTTCCCATAACACTTTAGACACTTATCGTTCAAAAATAACTCTATCTCCGCCTTAAGAATATTCAATGACCCAGCCTCCACCTCTCTCTCGGGCAAGGAATTCCACAGAATTACAACCATCTGAGGGAAAGATTTCTCCTCATCTAGATATTAAAATAAGTTGTCCCTTATGTTAAGTCTATGGCCCCTAATTTAGCTTTCCCCTATCAGTTGAAATATCTTCTTGGCATCCACCTTGTCGAACCCCCTCATTATCTCATAAGTTTCAATCATATCATCTCTAATTCTTCTGAACTTCAATGTGTATAGGCCCAACCTACTCAGCCATCCGCATAAGTCAAACCACTTATCTCCGGAACCAACCTAGTGAACGTTCTCTGAACAGCCGCCAATTCATGTATATCCCTCCATAAACATGGAGATCAAAACTGTACGCAGTACTCCAGGTGAGGCCTCACCAATACACTATTGCAGTTGTAGCAGGAGTTCATTGCATTGATGCTCCATTACCCTTGAAATTAAGGCCAACATTCCATTTGCCTTCCTGATAATTGCTGTATCTGCATGTTAACTTTTTGTGCTAATTGTACAAGGACCCCAATATGTTTCAATCAGTTTCCCTTTCATTGTTCTACACTTCTGAATAAGCAGGTCGATGTAACTCAAACTCTCCACATAGGACAGCCCTCACCTCCAAGGAATCAAGCTGATGAACCTTGATTGCACCCCCTCAAAGTAAGTTGTAAGTTTCCTGAGCTAAGGAGACGAAAACTGTACACAGTACAAATTATTCATTGTTTTCTCGCCCCGATGGGTCGTGAATGGAAACACAGCCCGAAGTCCCAATGAGCCGAACTGACACCGAGCTGCAGGTGAAATTAAATAAAATTCAATCATTAGCAGCAAGAATCTGGAGAGAATCTCGAATCGGGGAGTAATACCCTGAAACTGTTGTCGAATAGCATTCATATCAAACATCGCTGGTACTATTTGTCCATGAATTTAGAGTTCTGGGTCTCCTGTGAAATCAGCCTAAAACTGCAAAGCACAAAACCGCCAAACAGGGGTGTGAACCCCACAAATCTAAAATTAAGAGAATCATGCTCGACCGAGCCACACAGGCCCAACTCATTATCAAAAACTGGCCAATTGCCCATCACCTAACCCAACACATGTAAGCTGACCTATCACCCAGAAACTGACCAATTGACCATAACCGAAACTAACACATCCAAAGTTACCCAGCAGCCAGAAACTGAACAAGTGATCATTATATAACCCAACACGTGTAAACTGACCGATCACACAGAAATAGGTACAGGACCAATTAACTGCACCAGAAACCTTAAGGCAACCCATCCCCCTAAAAGGATGCCTGCACTCAGTCCAATCATTACGCGTTTGCTGGGAACATTATGCTGGAAACCTTCAAATATTACTTGTGTAAGAAATTGAAAGAATATTGAGTCTGAATAAAGCAATTACATGGAATAAACAGTAAAAGGTTGAGAACAATGGGGCTGAATACTCAAACAGGCGTGAGCGTATCGATCATAACTGGAGATACATACTTACGCAATTCGGCACTGTCCAAAAAAATCAATGACCAGACAGTTTGATGGCAAAAAGTTAGTGCTAACATGGATCAAAGCTGGATGCATTTTTTGTGAGAAGTGGTGAATGTTGTCCTTCTTGGAGAGACTACTGATCACTTGTCTGGATGCCTTCTTCTCACACAAAAGGAAACCTGCACTTAAATGTTTCGGTTACGTTATTGCATTAGTGCCAGTCAGGTGGGCATAGCAGCGTGAGAGTTAATTCTCACTCATTTTACAACAGAACAATATATATTTAAATGGAGCTATTAAGGAAGAACACTAAGAGCAATCCAATCCATAAAACAACGTCCCTTCAATCGTCAAACTCCCTTCCTCGACAGCGCTAGTAGATGTAGATCAGACTACGGCAGGTAAACTGACGTGTTTATTTGCGGGAGTCAGTATATCCCTGCTTAAATATGCAGACCAAACTGTACGCAGTACTCCAGAAGTTACCTCACCAATACCCTATACAGTTACAGGAGGTCTTCCCTGCTTTAATACTCCATTCCTCTTGACAACATTCCATTTGCCTTCCTGATTACTTGCTGTATCTGCATACTAACTGTTTGTGTTTAATACACAAGGACCCCCATGCGTTTCAATCAGTTTGCCTCTCATTGTTTAAACACCTGAGTAAACAGGTCCAATTAACTCAATTTCTCCACATAGGACAGCCCTCACCTCCAAGGAATCAAGCTGGTGAACCTTGATGGCACCCCCTCTAGAGCAAGTTTTAAGTTTACTGAGCAATGTAGATGAAAACTGTACTTAGTACAAATTCTTCATTATTTTCTCCCAACTATTGGTGCTGAATGGAAACACAGCCGGAAGTCCCAGTGAGCCGAACTGATGCCGAGCTGCGGTTGAAATTGTATTCATTTACATCATTAGTACTATGATGCTGGAGAAAGTCGGAATCGGTGAGAGATTCTCTGAAACTGTGTCGAATAGCATTGAGATCAAACATCCCATGAACTGTTTGCCCAATTATTCAGAGCGGAGATCACCTTTGAAATCAGTCTAAACCTGCAAGACACAAAACCGCTAAATGTGCGTTTTAATCCCATGACTCTGAAAGTAAGAGAATCATGCTCGACCGAGCCAGACAGTCCCAAGCCATGATCAGAAACTGACCAATTGCCCATCACCTAACCCAACACATGTAAGCTGACCTATCACCCAGAAACAGACCAATTGACCATTACCGAAACTATCACATCCAAAGTGACCCAGCTGCCCGAAACTGAACAAGTGATCAATACATAAACCAACATGTAAACTGACCGATCATCCAGAAATTGGTCCAGGTCCAATTAACAGAACCAGAAACCTTAAATTTACTCATCCCCCTAAAATGATGCCAGCACTCAGTTCAATTTTTACGTGTTGGCTGGAATCATATACCTGGAATCCTTGAAACATTATATTGGTGTAAGCAAATCAAAGTATATTCGAGCCTGAATAACGCGATTGCATGGAATAAACAGTAAACGGTGGAGAACAATGGGGCTGAATACTTAAACAGGTGGGAGAGAAGCGATCATAAATGGAGATATATATTTATGTAATTTTTACTATCGAGAAACATCACTGACCAGACAGTCTGATGGCGAAAGTTGGAAACCAACGTTAGTCCAATAGGCGATCAAATCTGGATGCAGTTTATGTGAGAACTGCTGATGCTGTCCTACTTGGAGTGGCTGCTGATCACGAGACTGGATGCCTGATTTCACACAAAGGAAACCTACCTTTAGATGCTCAGGTTACCTTATCCCAGTAGTGCCAGTCAGCTGGGCACAGCAGTGTGAGAGTTTCTTCCCACTCATGCTTACAACAGAATATCATATATTTAAACAGAGATATTGAGGATGAACACTCAGAGCAATACATTAATTCAACAATGTCCCGTCAATCATGAAACTCCCTGTCTGTAATATCCTGAGAGATTCGGTAAATTGACCTGTTTAATTGCTAGAATCAGGCTTAGTAACGAAGATCCGGTTGTCTGTAATGGTGGAAAAGTTCTCAAAAACTGTTTATCACGAGTAAAGTTTAGGACCCCAAGGAAATTAAGAACTAGGGGCTTGGGTGAAAATGTGGCGTTAATATCAAAGATCAGCAATGATCTTAATGAATAGCGAGCAGGCTCCATGGGACATGTATCCTAATCTGGCTTCTAATTTTTGTTTCTTTATGTCCTTAATGTCTCCGGGAATAAGATTTTAACCCAAACTCAGTCTTTATTGAGCTGAAAAATTGATGAAGACTAAAAACCACGAGGAAGAGCTGAAGGGAGAGCGGTCTCTGCTGGAACAGTGCCAGTTCAGTATCAGTTACGTTCATAATCGGGGAATAGATTTTGATCTGAGTACCTGTGGCTTTAATAGGCATCATAAATCGATGTACGGGTAATCGCATCGCAACAAATAAGAATAAAATGCAATGTGGGATTCCAACTGTTATCAACATCTGATAAACCCACAATATATCCGAGGATTTGATATTCCACTGATCGATATGATCGCTTGTGATTTGATGAATTTGCAGCAAATTGAACAGCACGGATGCAGCGCAATAGTCATTGAGGAGATTTACCACACAGTGCAGGGTGGGAGATTTGAGAATTTAACATGTTGTACACGGCCATTGTTTACCCGCGCTGGTTTGAACCCTGCTCGCAGAGGATCTGTTCAGTGTTGGACACAATGCCTGCAATAATCTGTATTATTGAATCCGCTTCCCCGTGGGGATTTTGGACATTTCTATGCCGCTTTTCAAGTAACTAAAGGGTTGCTTCGAAAGCTGTATTACTGACCTGCGAATGGAGCAAACTTTGCTTGAAGGTGTTATTTCAACAAAGAAGAAGTTAAACTGACTGTTCAAGAATGTGTGCTGGAAATGTTGGCCAAAATCCGAAGTATGATTTAGGCTGTCTGCAAAGCAACAGAGAAGGAGGCATCGAGAGACGGTGGGGAATCGCTGTCCGTTAGCGTCAGTCTGTGAAACCATGGGGCAGAGCAAATTGAAAGTCAATCGATAGCTGGGTCTGGGCAGCCGGATTGGTCTCACAGCAGCCGGTCCAAAGTGATGAAGGAAACACTCTCCAGCAAACAGTCCAGGAGATAGACAAACCGAAGGGGAGCTTGCAGTGATTCAAGAAAAACATCAAGGAGGACACCAACGAACACTGAGCCTTTCCTTCTCCCGAATCAGATGAATTGGCAATGCTGAGGTGTGAGTTGTACCATCACTGAAAGGTTGGCTGTATCGTCATCTGTCTTCCGTGGCTTAGCTTGCAGCGCACTCACCTCTGAGTTTGAAGTTCCAAGCACTCTAGGAAATCCATTCATAATAACATAAGAAATAGGAGCAGGACTCGGCCATTTGGCCCCGCAAGCCCTGCTCTGCCATTCAATAAGATCATGGCTGATCTGCTCATGCGCTATGCTCTACTTCCCTGACCGCTCCCCAGAACACTTTGGACATTTATCGCTCAAAAATAACTCCATCTCCGCCTTAAGTACATTCAATGACCTAGCCTCCACCTCTCTCTCGGGCAAGGAATTCCACAGATTTATAACCATCTGAGAGAAAGCTTTCTCCTCATCTAGATATTAAATAGGTTGCCCCTTATGCTAAGACTATGTCCACTAATTTATCTTTCCCCTATCAGTTGAAATATCTTCTCGGCATCCACCTTGTCGAACCCCCTCATTATCTCATAAGTTTCAATCATATCATCTCTAATTCTTCTGAACTTCAATGTGTATCGGCCCAACTTACTCAGCCATCCGCATAAGTCAAACCACGTATCTCCGGAACCAACTTAGTGAACGTTCTCTGAACAGCCTCCAATTCATGTATATCCCTCCATAAACACGGAGATCAAAACTGTACGCAGTACTCCCGGTGAGGCCCCACCAATACACTGTTACAGTTGCAGCAGGAGTTCATTGCAATGATGCTCCATTCCCCTTGCAATTAAGGCCAATATTCCATTTGCCTTCCTGATTAATTGCTGTATCTGCATGTTAACTTTATATGCTAAATGTACAAGGACCCCAATATGTTTCAATCAGTTTGCCTCTCATTGTTCTACCATCTGAGTATGCAGATCGAATTAACTCAAACTCTCCACATAGGACAGCCCTAACCTCCAAGGAATCAAGCTGATGAACCTTGATCGCACCCCCTCTAAAGTAAGTTTTAAGTTTCCTGAGCTTAGGAGACGAAAACTGTAAACAGTACAAATTATTCATTGTTTTCTCGCACCGATGGGTCGTGAATGGAAACACAGCCCGAAGTCCCAATGAGCTGAACTGACACCGAGCTGCGGTGAAATTAAATATAATTCAATGATTAGCAGCAAGAATCTGGAATCTCGAATCGGGGAGGAATACCCTGAAACTGTTGTCGAATAGCATTCATATCAAACATTGCTTGAACTATTTGTCCATGAATTCAGAGTTCTGGGTCTCCAGTGAAATCAGCCTAAAACTGCAAAGTACAAAATCGCCAAACGGGGGTTTAAACCCCACAAATCTAAAATTAAGAGAATCATGCTCGACCGAGCCACACAGGCCCAACTCATTATCAAAAACTGACCAATTGCCCATCACCTAACCCAACACATGTAAGATGAACTATCACCCAGAAACTGATCAATTGACCATAAGCGAAACTAACACATCCAAAGTTACCCAGCAGCCAGAAACTGAACAAGTGATCATTATATAACCCAACACGTGTAAACTGACCGATCACACAGAAATTGGTACAGGACCAATTAACTGCAACAGAAACCTTAAGGCAACCTATCCCCCTAAAATTATGCCTGCACTCAGTACAATCATTAAGCGTTTGCTGGAAACATTATGCTGGAAACCTTCAAACATTACTGGTGTAAGAAATTCAAGGAATATTCGAGTCTGAATAAAGGAATTACATGGAATAAACAGTAAAAGGTTGAGAACAATGGGGCTGAATACTCAAACAGGCGTGAGAGTATCGATCATAACTGGAGATACATATTTACGCAATTCGGCACTGTCCAAAAAAATAACTGACCAGACAGTTTGATGGCGAAAGGTTAGTGCTAACATGGATCAAAGCTGGATGCATTTTCTGTGAGAAGTGGTGAATGTTGTCCTTCTTGGAGAGACTGCTGATCACTTGTCTGGGTGCCTGATTCTCACACAAAAGGAAACCTGCACTTAAATGCTTAGGTTACGTTATTGCATTGGTGCCAGTCAGGTGGGCATAGCAGTGAGAGTTAATTCTCACTCATGTTACAACAGAACAGAATATATTTAAATGGAGCTATTAAGGAAGAACACTCAGAGCAATCCAATCCATAAAACAACGTACCTTCAATCGTCAAACTCCCTCCCTCGACAGCGCTAGTAGATGTAGATCAGACTACGGCAAGTAAACTGACGTGTTTAATTGCGGGAGTCAGTATATCTCTGCTTAAATACGCAGACCAAACTGTACGCAGTACTACCTGGTGTTTCCTCACCAATACCCTATACAGTTACAGCAGGTCTTCCCTGCTTTTATACTCCATTCCTCTTGCAATTAAGGCCAACATTCCATTTGCCTTCCTGATTATTTGCTGTATCTGCATACTAACTGTTTTTGTTTAATACAAAAGGACCCCCATACGTTTCAATCAGTTTGCCTCTCATTGTTCTAAACACCTGAGTATACAGGTCCAATTAACTCAATTTCTCCACATAGGACAGCCCTCACCTCCAAGGATTCAAGCTGGTGAACCTTGATGGCACACCCTCTTGATCAAGTTATAAGTTTAATGAGCAATGGAGATGAAAACTGTGCGCAGTAAAAATTCTTCATTATTTTCTCCCAACTATTAGTGCTGAATGGAGACACAGCCGGAAGTGCCAGTGAGCCGAACTGATGTCAAGCTGCGGTTGAAATTGTATTAATTTACATCATTAGCACCAAGATGCTGGACAAAGTCGGAATCGGTGAGAGATTCTCTGAACCTGTGTCGAATAGCATTGAGATCAAACATCCCTTGAACTATTTGCACAATAATTCAGAGCGGGGATCACCTTTGAAATCAGTCTAAACCTGCAAGACACAAAACCGCCAAATGTGCATTTTAATCCCACGACTCTGAATGTAAGAGAATCATGCTCGACCGAGCCAGACAGGCCCAAGCCATTATCAGAAATTGACCAATTGCCCATCACCTAACCCAACACATGTAAGCTGACCTATCACCCAGAAACTGACCAATTGACCATAACCGAAAATATCACAACCAAAGTGACCCAGCTGACAGAAACTGAACAAGTGATCATTACATAAACCAATATGTAAACTGACCGATCATCCAGAAATTGGTCCAGGAGCAATTAACTGAAACAGAAACCTTAAAGTTACTCATCTCCCTAAAATGATGCCAGCACTCGGTACAATCATAACGTGTTGGCTGGAAACATTAACCTGGAAATCTTGAAACATTACTGGTGTAGTCAATACAAAGTATATTCGAGTGTGAATTACGCGATTGCATGGAATAAAGAGTAAAAGGTAGAGAACAATGGGGCTGAATACTTAAACAGGTGGGAGAGAAGCGATCATAAATGGAGATATATATTTATGCAATTTATCCAGAAACATCACTGACCAGACATCTGATGGCGAAAGTGGGAAACCAACGTTAGTCCAAATAGCGATCAAATCTGGATGCAGTTTATGTGAGAACTGCTGATGCTGTCCTACTTGGAGAGGCTGCTGATCACGAGACTGGATGCCTGATTTTACACAAAGGAACCCTGCCTTTAGATGCTCAGGTTACCTTACCCCAGTAGTGCCAGTCAGCTGGGCACAGCAGTGTGAGAGTTTCTTCCCACTCATGCTTACAATGGAATATCATAAGTTTAAACAGAGGTATTGAGAATGAACGCTCAGAGCAATACATTAATTTAACAATGTCCCGTCAATCATGAAACTCACTGTCTGTAATATCCGAAGACATTCGATAAATTGACCTGTTTAATTGCGAGAATCAGGCTTAGTAACGAAGATCCGGTTGTCTGTATTGGTGGAAAAGTTCTCAAAAACTGTTTATCACAAATAAAGTTTAGGACTCCAAGGAAATTAAGAACTCGGGGCTTGGCTGGAAATGTGGCGTAAATATCAAAGATCAGCAATGATCTTAATGAATAGCGAGCAGGCTCGATGGGAAATGTATCCTACTCTGGCTTCCCATTTTTGTTTCTTTTTGTTCTTAATGTCTCCGGGAGTAAGATTTTAACCCAAACTCAGTCTTTATTGAGCTGAAAAGTTGATGAAGATTAAAAACCACGAGGAAGAGCTGAAGGGAGAGTGGTCTCTGCTGGAACAGTGCCAGTTCAGTATCAGTCACATTCATAATCGGGGAATAGATTTTCATCTGAGTACCTGTGGCTTTAATAGGCATCATAAATTGATGTACGGGTAATCGCATCGCATCAAATAAGAATAAATTGCAATGTGGGATTCCAACTGTTATCAACATCTGATATAACCATAATATATCCGAGGATTTGATATTCCACTGATCGATATGATCGCTTATGATTTGATGAATTTGCAGCAAATTGAACAGCACGGATGCAGCGCAATAGTCATTGAGGAGATTTACCACACAGTGCAGGGTGGGAGATTTGAGAATTTAACATGTTGTACACTGCCATTGTTTACCCGCGCTGGTTTGAACGCTGCTCGCAGCGGATCTGTTCAGTGTTGGACACAATGCCTGCAATAATCTGTATTAATTAATATGCTTCCCCGAGAAGGATTTTGGACATTTATATACCGCTTTTCAAACCACTGAAGTTGGTTATAAAGCTGTATTACTGACCTGCGAATGGAGAAAACTTTGGTTAAAGGTGTTATTTCAACAAAGGACAACTTAAACTGACTGTTCAAGAATGTGTGCTGGAAATGTTGGCCAAACTCCAAAGTAGTAGTAATGTTGGGGAGGGTATTAAACAGGAAATTAGGGGTGCATGCAATAAAGGAGCAGCAGTTATAATGGGTGACTTAAATATGCACATAGATTGGGCGAGCCAAACTGGAAGCAATACGGTGGAGGAGGATTTCCTGCAGTGCATAAGGGATGATTTTCTAGACCAATATGTCGAGGAACCAACTAGGAGGGAGGCCATCTTCGACTGGGTGTTGTGTAATGAGAGAGGATTAATTAGCAATCTCGTTGTGCGAGGCCCCTTGGGGAAGAGTGACCATAATATGGTGGAATTCTGCATTAGGATGGAGAATGAATCAGTTAATTCAGAGACCATGGACCAGAAATTAAAGAAGGGTAACTTTGAAGGTATGAGGTGTGAATTGGCTAGGATAGATTGGCGAATGATACTTAAGGGGTTGACTGTGGATGGGCAATGGCAGACATTTAGAGACCGCATGGATGAACTACAACAATTGTACATTCCTGTCTGGCGTAAAAATAAAAAAGGGAAGGTGGCTTAACCGTGGCTCTCACGGGAAATCAGGGATAGTATTAAAGCCGAGGAAGTGGCATACAAATTGGCCAGAAATAGCAGCGAACCCGGGGACTGGAAGAAATTTAGAACACAGCAGAGGAGGACAAATGGTTTGATTTGGGCAGGGAAAATGGAGTACGAGAAGAAGCTTGCATGGAACATTAAGGCGGATTGCAAAAGTTTCTATAGGTATGTAAAGAGAAAAAGTTTAGTCAAGACAAGCGTACGTCCCCTGCAGTCAGAATCAGGGGAAGTCATAACGGGGAAAAAAGAAATGGCAGAGCAATTGAACTAGTACTTTGGTTCGGTATTCACTAAGGAGGACACCAACAACCTTCCGGATATAAAAGGGGTCAGAGGGTCAGGTAAGGAGGAGGAACAGAGGGAAATCTTTATTAGTCAGTTAATTGCGTTGGGGAAATTGATGGGATTGAAGGCCGATAAATCTCCAGGGCCTGATGGACTGCATCCCAGAGTACTTAAGGAGGTGGCCTTGGAAATTGCGGATGCATTGACAGACATTTTCCAACATTCCATTGATTCTGGATCAGTTCCTATCGAGTGGAGGGTAGCCAATGTAACCCCACTTTTTCAAAAAGGAGGGAGAGAGAAAACAGGGAATTGGAGACCGGTCAGCCTGACCTCAGTAGTGGGTAAAATGATGGAATCAATTATTAAGCATGTCATAGCAGCGCATTTGGAAAATGGTGACATGATAGGTCCAAGTCAGCATGGATTTGTGAGAGGGAAATCATGCTTGACAAACGGTCTGGAATTCTTTGAGGTTGTTTCCAGTAAAGTGGACAAGGGAGAACCAGTTGATGTGGTAAATTTGGACTTTAAGAAGGCTTTCGACAAGGTCCCACACAAGAGATTAATATGCCAAGTTAAAGCACATGGGATTGGGGGCAGTGTGCTGACGTGGATTGAGAACTGGTTGTCAGACAGGAAGCAAAGAGTAGGAGTGATTGGGTACTTTTCAGAATGGCAGGCATTGACTAGTGCGGTACCGCAAGGTTCTGTGCTGGGGCCCCAGCTGTTTACATTGTACATTGATGATTTAGACGAGGGGATTAAATGTAGTATCTCCAAATTTGCGGAAGATACTAAGTTGGATGGCAGTGTGAGCTGCGAGGAGGATGCTATGAGGCTGCAGATTGACTTGGATAGGTTAGGTGAGTGGGCAAATGCATGGCAGATGAAGTATAATGTGGATAAATGTGAGTTAATCCACTTTGGTGATAAAAACAGAGAGACAGACTATTATCTGAATGGTGACAGATTAGGAAAAGGGGAGGTGCAACGAGACCTGGGTGTCATGGTACATCAGTCATTGAAGGTTGGCATGCAGGTACAGCAGTCGGTTAAGAAAGCAGATGGCATGTTTGCCTTCATTCGAGGGGATTTGAGTACAGGGGCATGGAGGTTTTGCTACAGTTGTACAAGGGCCTTGGTGAGGCCACACCTGGAGTATTGTGTACAGTTTTGGTCTCCTATCTTGAGAAAGGACATTCTTGCTATTGAGGGAGTGC
Organism: Pristiophorus japonicus; assembly: GCF_044704955.1. NCBI lineage: Eukaryota > Metazoa > Chordata > Chondrichthyes > Pristiophoridae > Pristiophorus > Pristiophorus japonicus. The sequence goes on along the minus strand of NW_027250702.1, from coordinate 627,899 downwards.
AGCGAAGATTCACCAGACTTATTCCCGGGATGGTGGGACTGACCTATCAAGAAAGACTGGATCAAGTGGGATTGTATTCACTGGAGTTCAGAAGAATGAGAGAGGACCTCATAGAAACATTTAAAATTCTGACGGGTTTAGACAGGTTAGATGCAGGAAGAATGTTCCCAAAGTTGGGGAAGTCTAGAACCAGGGGTCACAGTCTAAGGATAAGGGGTAGTCATTTTGGACCGAGAAGAGGAGAAACTTCTTCACCCAGAGAGTGGTGAACTTGTGGAATTCTGTACAACAGAAAGTAATTGAGGCCAATTCACTAAATAAATTCAAAAGCTACTTAGAAGAAATCCTTACTACTCGGGGGATCAAGGGGTATGGCGAGAAAGCAGGAACGGGGTACTGAAGTTGCATGTTCAGCCATGAACTCATTGAATGGCGGTGCAGGCTAGAAGGGCTGAATGGCCTACTCCTGCCTCTATTTTCTATGTTTCTATGTTTCTATGTATGATTTAGTCTGTCTGCAAAGCAACAGAGAAGGAGGCTTCGAGAGACGGTGGGGAATCGCTGTCCGTCAGCGTCAGTCTGTGTAACCATGGGGCAGAGCAAATTGAAAGTCAATGGATAGCTGGGTCTGGGCAGCCGGATTGATCTCACAGCAGCCGGCCCAAAGTGATGAAGGAAACACTCTACAGCAAACAGTCCAGGATACAGACAAACCGAAGGGGTGGTTGCAGAGAGTCAAATAAAAACATCAAGGAGGACACAAACGAATACTAAGCTGCTCCTTCTCCCGAATCAGAAGAATTGGCAATTCTGACTCACTTAAAGGTTGGCTGAATCGCCATCTGCCTTCGTTGGATTAGCTTGAAGTGCCACCACCACTGAGTTTGAAGCTCTATGCCCTTCTATGAAATCCATACGTAATAGAAATCAACGTAAGACACTGGAGCAGTAGTCGGCCATATGGCGCCGCCATTCAATAAGATCTTGGCTGATCCTTCACCTCAGTACCCTTTTCCTGCCTACTCTCCATACTCCTTGATCCCTTTAGCCGTAAGGGCCATATCTAACTCCCTCTTGAATTAATCCAATGAACTGGCATCATCAACTCTCTGCGGCAGGGAATTCCACAGGTTAACAACTCTCTGAGTGAAGAAGTTTCTCATCTTCTCAGTCCTAAATGGCTTACCCCTCTTCCTAAGACTTTATCCCCTCGTTCTGGACTTCCCCAACATAGGGAACAATCTTTCCGCATCTAATCTGCCCAGTTCCGTCAGAATCTTATACGTCTCTATGAGATCCCCTCTCATCCTTCTAAACTCCAGTGTATAAAGGCCCAGTTGATACATTCTCTCTTCATATGTCAGTCCAGCAATCCCTGGAATCAGTCTGGTGAACCTTCGCTGCACTCCCTCAACAGCAAGATCGTCCTTCCTCAGGTTAGCAGACCAAAACTGAACACAATATTCCAGGTGAGATCTCACCAAGGCCCTGAACAATTGCATTAAAGCCTCCCTGCTCCTTTACTCAAATTCGCTAGCTATGAAGGCCAACATGCCATTTGTCTTCTTCGCAGCCTCCTGTACCTGCATGCGAAATTTCAATGACTGATGAGCCATGACACACAGGTATCGTTGCACCTCCCCTTTTCCTAATCTGGCGCTATTCAGATAATGTTCTGCCTTCGTGTTTTTGCCACCAACGTGGCTAACCTCACATTTATCCACATTATACTGCATCTGCTATGCATTTGCCCACTCACCGAACCTGTCCAATCACCCTGCAGCCTCTTAGCATCCTCCTCACAGCTCACACCGCCACCCAGTTTAGTGTCATCTGCAAACGTGGATATATTACACTCAATTCCTTCATCCAAATGATTGATGTATATTGTAAAGAGCTGGGATCCCAGCACTGAGCCCTGCGGCACTCCACTAGAGACAGGGTCTAGTGTATTATAAACAGAGACAGGGTCTAGTGTAATATATAAAGAGACAGGGTCTAGTGTAATATAAACAGAGACAGGGTCTGGTGTAATATAAACAGAGACAGGGTCTAGTGTAATATAAACAGAGACAGGGTCTAGTGTAATATAAACAGAGACAGGGTCTAGTGTAATATAAACAGAGACAGAGTCGAGTGTAATATAAACAGAGACAGGGTCGAGTGTAATACAAAACAGAGACAGGGTCTAGTGTAATAAAAACAGAGACAGGGTCTCGTGTAATATAAACAGAGACAGGTTCTAGTGTAATATAAACAGAGACAGGGTTGAGTGTAATATAAACAGAGATAGGGTCGAGTGTAATATCAACAGAGACAGGGTCTAGTGTAATATAAACAGAGACAGGGTCTAGTGTAATATAAACAGGGACAGGGTCTAGTGTAATATAAACATAGACAGGGCCTTGTGTAATATAAACAGCGGCAGGTTCAAGTGTTTTTTATAAACAGCGACAGGGTCTAGTGTAATATAACAGAGACAAGGTCTAGTGTAATATAAACATGGACAGGGTCTAGTGTAATATAAACAGAGACAGGGTCGAGTGTAATATAAACAGAGACAGGATCTAGTATAATATAAACAGAGACAGGGCCCAGTGTAATATAAAGAGAGACAGGGTCTAGTGTAATATAAACAGAGACAGGGTCCAGTGTAATATAAACAGAGACAGGGTCAACTGTAATATAAACAGAGACAGGATCCAGTGTAATATAAACAGAGACAGGGTCTAGTGTAATATAAACAGAGACAGGGTCTACAGTAATATAAACAGAGACAGGATCTAGTGTAATCTATACAGAGACAGGGTCTAGTGTAATATAAACAGAGACAGGGTCTAGTGTAATACAAACAGAGACAGGGTCTTGTGTAATATAAACAGAGGTAGGGTCCAGTGTAATATAAACAGAGACAGGATCTAGTGTAATATAAACAGAGACAGGGTCTGGTATAATATAAACAGAGACAGGGTCGAGTGTAATATAAACAGAGACAGGGTCTAGTGTAATATAAACAGAGACAGGGTCTAGTGTAATAAATACCGACCAGCGTTTAGTGTAATATAAACAGAGACAGAGTCTAGTTTAATATAAACAGAGACAGGGTCTAGTGTAATTTAAACAGAGACAGGGTTCAGTGTAATATAAACAGAGACAGGGTCTCGTGTAATATAAACAGAGACAGGGTCGAGTGTAATATAAACAGAGACAGGGTCCAGTATAATATAAACAGAGATAGGATCTAGTGTAATATAAACAGAGACAGGGCCGAGTGTAATATCAACAGAGACAGGGTCGAGTGTAATATAAACAGGGACAGGGCCTAGTGTAATATAAACAGAGACAGTGCCTAGTGCAATATAAACAGAGACAGGGTCTAGTGTAATATAAACAGAGACAGTGTCCAGTGAAATATAAACTGAGACAGGGTCTAGTGTAATATAAGCAGAGACAGGATCTAGTGTAATATAAACAGAGACAGGGTCTAGTGTAATATAAACAGAGACAGGATCTAGTGTAATATAAACAGAGACAGGGTCGAGTGTAATATAAACAGAGACAGGGTCCAGTGTAATATAAAAAGAGACAGGGTCAAGTGTAATATAAACAGCGACAGGGTCCAGTGTAATATAAACAGAGACAGGGTCTAGTGTAATCTAAACAGAGACAGGATCTAGTGTAATATAAAGAGAGACAGGGTCTAGTGTAATATAAACAGGGACAGGGTCTAGTTTAATATAAACAGAGACAGGGTCGAGTGTAATATAAACAGAGATAGGGTCGAGTGTAATAATAAACAGAGACAGGGTCTAGTGTAATATAAACAGAGACAGGGTCTAGTGTAATATAAACAGGGACAGGGTCTAGTGTAATATAAACAGAGACAGGGTCTAGTATAATATAAACAGTGACAGGGTCGAGTGTAATATAAACAGAGACAGGGTCTAGTGTAATATAAACAGAGACAGGGTCTCGTGTAATATAAACAGAGTCAAAGGTCTAGTGTAATATAAACAGAGACAGGGTCTCGTGTAATATAAACAGAGACAGGGTCGAGTGTAATATAAACAGAGACTGGGTCCAGTGTAATATAAACAGAGACAGGGTCTAGTGTAATATAAACAGAGATAGGGTCTAGTGTAATATAAACAGAGACAGTGTCTAGTGTAATATAAACAGAGACAGGGTCCAGTGTAATATAAACAGAGACAGGGACGAGTGTAATATAAACAGAGACAGGGTCTAGTGTAAAATAAACAGAAACAGGGTCTAGTGCAATATAAACAGAGATAGGGTCGAGTGTAATATAAACAGTGACAGGGTCTCGTGAAATATAAACAGAGACAGGGTCTAGTGTAATATAGACAGAGATAGTGTCTAGTGTAATATAAACAGAGACAGGGTCGAGTGTAATATAAACAGAGACAGGGTCTAGTGTAATATAAACAGAGACAGGGTCTACTGTAATATAAACAGAGACAGGGTCTAGTGTAATATAAACAGAGACAGGGTCTAGTGAAATATAAACAGAGACAGGGTCCAGTGTAGTATAAACAGAGACAGGGTCTAGTGTAATATAAACATGGACAGGGTCTAGTGTAATATAAACAGAGACAGGGTCGAGTGTAATATAAACAGAGACAGGGCCTAGTGTAATATAAACAGAGACAGGGTCTAGTGCAATATAAACAGAGACAGGATCTAGTGTAATGTAAACAAAGGCAGGGTGTAGTGTAATATAAACAGAGACAGGGTCTAGTGTAATATAAACAGAGACAGGGTCTAGTGTAATATAAACAGAGACAGGGTCGAGTGTATTATAAACAGAGACAATGTCTGGTGTGATATAAACAGAGACAGGGTCTAGTGTAATATAAACAGAGACAGGGTCTAGTGTAATATAAACAGAGACAGGGTCGAGTGTAATATAAATAGAGACAGGGCCTAGTGTAATATAAACAGAGACAGGGCCAAGTGTAATATAAACAGAGACAGGGTCTACTGTGTTAATAACCAAGATAAGGCCTAGTTTTACACTACAAACAAGTCTTTAATAATTGAAAGTTTTTTTGCAATAATAACCGAAAGAGCTGATAGTGTAACGCTAACAGACGCCGGGTCTATTTTAACAATATCAGAAACATACTTGATTGAGTACAACAGAGACAAGATCTATATTTATAACAATAGAGGCGTGCACTAGAACTGGAATAACAGGGGCAGGTTATTTTCCAATCATAGCAGAGGCCGGGTCTACTGTAACAATTCCAGAGACAAGGGCCCATACAATAAGAGTGGAGACAGTGTCCAGAATAATAACAGTAAATGCATGGCCCACTGTGAGAGTAACAAAGACAGTGTTTGATCCAATAATAACAGAGGCAGACTCGAGTGTTATACTGAACACAATGCTGGATCTCGTGTGATGGTCATACAGCCAGTATCTAGTGCAACAAAACAAAGATTGGGTCTCATCTCATAGTGTGTGCAATTCAGGGCCTATTGTTATAATCTTATTCACCCATCACCCCTGTGCTCACTGACATACATTCGCTCCCAGTTAAGCAACGCCTCAATTAACAAATTCTCATCCTTGGTTTCAAAACTCTCCCCTCCCTATCTCTGTAATCTCCTCCAGCCCCACAACCCTCTGAGTTCCCTGCGCTCCTCCAAATCTGTCCTCTTGCCCATCCCCGATTTTAATTGCTCCACCATTGGCGGCCGTGCCTTCAGCTGCCGAGGCCCCAAGTTTTGGAATTCCCCGAAACCTCCACTTCTTTTCAAGATTCTTTTTAAAAACTACCTCTTTGATCAATCTTTTGGGAATCTGTCCTGATATCTTTCTCTGTGGCTCTGTGTGAAAAATGTTATTTTATTGATATCGATCTTGTTAAGCACCGTGAGAAGTTTCACTGAGTTAAAGGCGCTATATTAATGTAAGTTCTGGTTGTTTTGTTGTTGCAGCAAATGCTTTGCCGAATGTCTAATAACAGAGTTAGGGCCCACTGCAGTATGAATGCGCGGGGTTAGTGTAATAACACAGGCACGGTCTAGTGTAATGGGAACAGGGGTCAGGCCATGTCAGCCTTGGCTCAGTAGTAGCACTCTCGGCCCTGAGTCAGGGGTCGAGGTTCAATTGCCAATCCAGAGACCCGAGCACATAATCTCGGCCGAGACTCCACATGCAGTACAGAGGGAGTGCTGCACGGTCAGTGGTGCCGTCTTTCTGATCAGACATTGAACCGATGTCCCATCTAGTCGCTAAGTTGGACATAGTAGATCCCACGGCCACGATTCTGAGGAAGAACAGGCGGAGTTCTCCCCTGGTGTCCTGCACAATGTGTATCCCTCAACTAACATCACTGAGAACGGATTATCTTGTCATCATTACATTGCTGTTTGTGGGATCTGACTGTGCACAAACTGGCTTCTGCATTTCCTTCATTACAACTCCTCTCCCACCCCTACTCTACAACCCCCCACCCTAACTCCTCTCCAACGCCCCCCCACACCTTAACTCCTCTCCAATCCCTCCTCATCTTCCATTCACTTCAATTGAAATATAATAGACAGGTTGTACCAGTGAGGATTTGAAACATATTTACAACAGATTCTAGATATTCTTAGAGTCCCGATCTTTCTCTATCACTCGAGGAGTTAGATAACAGACTTTCTCCCGTGAATACAGAGCTGGTTTATTGGGCCTTGGTGTGGCTACAGGTTCATCTTGTTGACTCTAAACCGTTGCCAATTATTTGATGTGATCTGTATACTGGTATGTATTTTTTGTAAATACACGGAGTGGATTCAAATATAAATTGAACCCAAGTTTGCAGGCGTGATGCTCCAATCACACATCGAAGATGAGAGAGATGCTGTGGGGCACACACTAAGTCCAGTAACTGAAAGTGATTAACAAACTGGGTTTTGTGTTTAGTGATCCCCGGCGTGTTACTGATACCTTCCCTGGATACCAAGGCTAGGAGAGGCATTCTGGAAGGTAAGGGGAGCTGGGATTTGTCCCTGATTAACCGAAGGTCTGAGAACTGAAATAATCCAGAGTCAGAAAGGAGAAAAGGCTCAAAAATGGTGGTATAGTATTAGGCCGTCCCTTGTATCGAGGATGTCCAACTTCCACACTAAAAAGGGATGTTCACAGATGTTTCAATGAGGGACCTGACAATCGAGGTCCTGAACTAAATACTGAAGGGTGGAAGATGCCTGTGCATGGATTCTTTCAACGTGGGATGGCCGTTGCACACCAGCCACCACACGGGCTTGACAGAGCTAGATCTTGATCCAGTGGCAAGGGTTAACCAAGGTGACTGGAGACCAAGCTCTGCTGCACGGACCTAGTGCGCACGCATGCTCCTACTATCCACGGATTGCAGTGTGGCCTGGCCCGTGCTGCCCCTGGGCCCTCGCCTCTCCTGGGCCCCGAACCCTTGCCTCTCCCGGGCCCCAATCAAAAATGAGCAGTCAGAAACAATTAGTCTCCTCTTATCTTGGAGACATCAAATATCAACACTGTTATTTTAATTATCACAATATTAAACTCCAGCCTAGTTGAAGGGTTCGTAACATCAGCAGAAACAAACAGTTCAGAAGGATGTGATTAACAGCAGAATCCAAACCCTGTAATCACTTGTGAACTCGCTGGTGTCTCAGCAGGTGGGATGACCGAGTGAATCCCTTCCCACACACAGAGTAGGTGAACGGTCTCGCCCCAGTGTGACCTCGCTGGTGTGTGAACAGGTTGGATGAGGTAGTGAATCCCTTCCTACACACAGAGCAGGTGAACGGTCTCTCTCCAGTGTGAACTCCCTGGTGTGTCAACAGGTTGGATAAACAAGTGAATCCCTTCCTACACACAGAGTAGGTGAACGGTCTCTCCCCTGTGTGAACTCCCTGGTGTGTCAACAGGTTGGATGAGGTAGTGAATCCCTTCCTACACACAGAATGGGTGAACGGTCTCTCCAGTTTGAACTCCCTGGTGTGTCAACAGGTTGGATGAGGCAATGAATCCCTTCCTATACACAGAGTAGGTGAACGGTCTCTCCCCAGTGTGATCTCCCTGGTGTGTCAACAGGTTGGATAAACAAGTGAATCCCTTCCCACATTTCGAGCAGGTGAACGGGCTCTCCCCAGAGTGAACTCCCTGGTGTGTCAACAGGTTGGATAAACAAGTGAATCCCTTCCCACACACAGAGAGCTGAACGGTCTCTCCAGTGTGAACTCCCTGGTCTGTCAACAGGTTGGATGAGGTAATGAATCCCTTCCTACACACAGAGTAGGTGAACGGTCTCTCCCCGGTGTGAACTCCCTGGTGTGTCAACAGGTTGGATGAGGTAATGAATCCCTTCATACACACAGAGTAGGTGAACGGTCTCTCTCCAGTGTGACCTCCCTGGTGTATCAACAGGTTGGATGAGGTAATGAATCCCTTCCTACAAACAGAGTAGGTGAACGGTCTCTCCCCAGTGTGAACTCCCTGGTGTGTCAACAGGTTGGATAAACAAGTGAATCCCTTCCCACATTTCGAGCAGGTGAACGGCCTCTCCCCGGTGTGAACTCCCTGGTGTGTCAACAGGTTGGATAAACAAGTGAATCCCTTCCCACACACAGAGCAGGTGAATGGTCTCGCCCCAGTGTGAACTCCCTGGTGTGTCAACAGGTTGGATGAGGTAGTGAATCCCTTCCTACACACAGAGTAGGTGAATGGCCTCGCCCCAGTGTGAACTCCCTGGTGTGTCAACAGGTTGGATAAACAAGTGAATCCCTTCCCACATTTCGATCAGGTGAACGGCCTCTCCTCGGTGTGAACTCCCTGGTGTGTCAACAGGTTGGATAAACAAGTGAATCCCTTCCCACACACAGAGCAGGTGAATGGTCTCGCCCCAGTGTGAACTCCCTGGTGTGTCAACAGGTTGGATGAGGCAGTGAATCCCTTCCTACACACAGAGTAGGTGAATGGCCTCCCCCCAGTGTGAACTCTCTGGTGTGTCAACAGGTTGGATGAGGTAGTGAATCCCTTCCCACATTTCGAGCAGGTGAACGGCCTCTCCCCGCTGTGACTGCACCAATGAGATTCCAGGTGGGATGGGAAACTGAATCTCTTCCCACAGTCCCCACATTCCCACAGTTTCTCCATGGTGAGGGTGTTCTTGCGTCTCCAGGTTGGACGATCAGTTGAAACCTCGTCCACACAGACAATACATGTACAGTTTCTCCGCGCTGTGAAAGGTGCGATGTTTTTTCAGGCTGTGTGACTGGTTAAAGCTCTTTTCACAGTCAGTTCACTAGAACACTCTCACTCGGGTGTGTGTGTCTTGGTGCTTTTCCAGTCACAATGATGTTTGAAATCTGTTCCCACTGACAGAATTGGCAAATATTTCTCCTTCCACAGTCAAAGGCCAATGATATTCAAATCCTGAGAAATCGAATGATTCCATTAGATGTTGATGTGATGTTTGGTTTGAGTATCCGTCAGCCAATCCTGCCCTTGCAATACCCTGGAAAAGAAGTTTACAAAAATCATTACTGCAAGTACAGGACAGAAAGTCAGAACAGACAATTCTAGATTCCATGCAACATTTTTTCCTCTCTTGTCCCTCCAAAGCTGCAAATCCCCATCTCATACACTCTCCGTCCTCCCTGTCCTGAAATTCAAACAAATCGCACGTCTGAAGACAGCTTGTCCTCCGCTCCCAGATTTCACCACCAACTCTGTCTGGGTTCAGTTCTACACACACTGGTTCCCATTCTCTCCTCCCCTGAAGGCGCTGACTCTGGCTGGGTTCAGCTCTATACTCACTGGTTCCCCTCCCCTGAAGGTGCTGACTCTGGCTGGGTTCAGTTCTACATTCACTGGTTCCCCTCTCCCTCCCCTGAAGGTACTGACTCTGGCTGGTTTCAGTTCTACACTCACTGGTTCCTCTTCCCTGAAGGTGCTGACTCTGGCTGGGTTCAGTTCTACACTCACTGGTTCCTCTTCCCCGAAGGTGCTGACTCTGGCTGGGTTCAGTTCTACATTCACTGGTTCCCCTCCCTACCCTCCCTTGACGGTGCTGACTCTGGCTGGGTTCAGTTCTACATTCACTGGTTTCCCTCTCTCTCCCTCACCTCAAAGTGTTGACTCTGGCTGGGTTCAGTTCTACACTCACTGGTTCCCCTCCACTGAAGGTGCTGACTCTGGCTGGGTTCAGTTCTACATTCACAGGTTCCCCTCCCTCTCCCTCCCCTGAAGTTACTGACTCTGGCTGGGTTCAGTTCTATATTCACTGGTTCCCCTCTCCTTCCCTCCCCTGGAGTATACTTGGGATGGTTTTCTAGACCAATATGTCGAGGAACCAACTAGAGGGCTGGCCATTCAAGACTGGGTGATGTGTAATGAGAAAGGACTAATTAGCAATCTTGTTGTGCGAGGCCCCTTGGGGAAGAGTGACCATAATATGGTCGAATTATTTATTAAGATGGAGAGTGACACAGAGGCTAGGGTCCTGAACTTGAGGAAAGTATCTTCGATGGTATTGTGAATGTTTAAAAATGTATAGAGACATTGAAGTTGAGAACGTGGGAATTGTATAGGGACAGAATAAGCTAACAAAGAATTCATGGAGGAATAGACATGACATCTCAGACTCGAGACTGCGAAATGTTACAACACTAACACATATTGAAACAAAACCCACAGCTTGCAGAAATACCTCAAGTTCTTATTAAATCATGTTATTAACCTGAAACATTAACAGAAGGTCTTCGTTTAAAATCAGACCATACTTAGGTCGGCTTATGAGTAGACAAAGGGAAAGAGGGACCAAAGGAGATAGGCTGAACTAGGATGTCACTATAGCCCTATCTTGTTATCTTTTGCCGAAAATGTATAACCATCGTCCCTTAACAATGTAATGTCACTTTGTCCGTACGAAGTGGGTGTGTTCGAGCAGCCTTGCATTCCTTCTGTCTGATAAAGTCCCCGATCGGGATTTGCTTTTTAAATGAAAGCTTTCTTTGTTTAAAGCATAAACGGTATTCGTTTCAGTAATTTTACTGAACCAGATTGAGGTAAAAGAATCCAGAAATCAACATTTGGTGTCAGAAGTGCGATCTCAACGGACGACTGCCGAAAACTTGCGAATTAAGAGCCAGACTAGCCTTGGACGAGACGAGGGGAAAGTGGCCACTGGAGTGAGTATCATTTCAACACTGCTCCAGTTTCCCCCGGTTTCAAAAGTCTGAGGAAAGTTTAGCCACTCGCTGGTTCTCAGGTAGTGTCTGAACGAGATCCAGGACAATCTGGTGAATACCTTTCAAACTTAGAATAGGGATAGAGATAGGGAAATTGCGCGGTGACGCAAAGCAAGCGGCGACTTGGGTTGGATGATCAATCATGGAACCAAAAATTAATAGGAAAGAAAATAGACTCTTGTGAACATCTTTTTAAATGAGAAATGCTTCTGTGATTTTTACTGTAAAAAAAAGCCGGGGAGTTGTGGTTTGTTTTATCTCCACCTACTTTTTCAAAGAGAATGAAAGTTTTTTTAACCCTTCGTAGATTTGTCCTGTATGTGGTAAGTTTAAGAGTGTGAACCTTATTGAATTATTTGGATGATAAGTTACGGAGCCAGGAAATGCACAAAGGATAGTTGAGTAAAAAAAATAAAAATTACATGGTCCCGTTGGTTAAAAAAAAGGATTTAACATGCTCACTTACTTGTTGAAATAAAACATTCAGAGAAGGCACAGCAAAACAACTGAGATGGATTCAAAAGGATTCAAAAAAGATATTATGTTAAATAACACGACCTTGAGGCATCAAACAAATATAGTCCCTCAAATTAGTACAGTCCATAAAAGTAATACAGTCCATCAAACTAATACAGCCCCTCAAACTAATACAGCCTCTCAAACGAATACAGACCATAAAACTAATACAGTCCATCAAACTAATACAGCCCCTCAAACAAATAGAGTCCTTCAAACGAATACAGGCCCTCAAACGAATACAGTCTCTCAAACAAATACAGAACCGCAAATTAATACAGGTCCTCAAACTAATACAGTCTCTCAAAGTAATACAGACCCTCAAACTAATACAGTCTCTCAAACGAATACAGTCTCTCAAACTAGTACAGAAACTCAAACTAATACAGACCCTCAAACTAATACATTCTCTCACAGTAATACAGATCCTCAAACTAATACAGTCCCTAAAACTAATACAGTCCCTGAAAGTAATACAGGCCTTCAAACTAATACAATCTCTTCAACTGATAAAGGGTCTCAAACTAATACAATCCTTCAAACTAATACAGTCCCTCAAACTAATACAGACCCTCAAGCTAATACAGCCCCTCAAACTAATATAGGCCCTCAAACTAATGCAGTCCCTCAAACTTATACATTACCTCAAACTAATATAGACCCTCAAACTAATACAGCCCCTCAAACTAATACAGTCTCTCAATCGAATACAGTCTCTCTAACTAGTACAGAAACTCAAATTAATACAGACCCTCAAACTAATACAGTCTCTCACAGTAATACAGACCCTCAAACTAATACAGACCCTGAAACTAATACAGTCCCTGAAACTAATACAGGCCTTCAAACTAATACAATCTCTTCAACTAATAAAGGGTCTCAAACTAATATCGGCCCTCAAACTAACACAGGCCCTCAAACTAACACAGTCCATCAAACTAATACAGTCCATCAATCTAAAACAGTCCCTCAAACTAATACAGTCCCTCAAACTAATACAGTTCATCAAACTAATACAGCCCCTCAAACTAATACAGTCCATCTAACTAACACAGTCCATCAATCTAATGCAGACTCTCAAAATAATACAGTCCATCAAACTAATACAGCCCCTCAAACTAATACAGTCCCTCAAACTTGTACATTCCCTCAAACTAATACAGACCCTCAAATTAATACAGGCCCTCAAACTAATACAGTCTCTCAAAGTAATACAGACTCTCAAACTAATACAGTCTCTCACAGTAATAAAGACCCAAAAACGAATACAGACCCTCAAACTAATACAGTCCCTGAAACTAATAGAGGCCTTCAAACTAATACAATCTCTTCAACTAATAAAGTGTCTCAAACTAATACAGTCCTTCAAACTAATACAGTCTCTCAAACGAATACAGTCTCTCAAACTAGTACAGAAACTCAAACTAATACAGACCCTCAAACTAATACATTCTCTCACAGTAATACAGATCCTCAAACTAATACAGTCCCTCAAACTAATACAGTCCCTGAAAGTAATACAGGCCTTCAAACTAATACAATCTCTTCAACTGATAAAGGGTCTCAAACTAATACAATCCTTCAAACTAATACAGTCCCTCAAACTAATACAGACCCTCAAGCTAATACAGCCCCTCAAACTAATATAGGCCCTCAAACTAATACAGTCCCTCAAACTTATACATTACCTCAAACTAATATAGACCCTCAAACTAATACAGCCCCTCAAACTAATACAGTCTCTCAATCGAATACAGTCTCTCTAACTAGTACAGAAACTCAAATTAATACAGACCCTCAAACTAATACAGTCTCTCACAGTAATACAGACCCTCAAACTAATACAGACCCTGAAACTAATACAATCCCTGAAACTAATACAGGCCTTCAAACTAATACAATCTCTTCAACTAATAAAGGGTCTCAAACTAATATCGGCCCTCAAACTAACACAGGCCCTCAAACTAACACAGTCCATCAAACTAATACAGTCCATCAATCTAAAACAGTCCCTCAAACTAATACAGTCCCTCAAACTAATACAGTTCATTAAACTAATACAGCCCCTCAAACTAATACAGTCCATCTAACTAACACAGTCCATCAATCTAATGCAGACTCTCAAAATAATACAGTCCATCAAACTAATACAGCCCCTCAAACTAATACAGTCCCTCAAACTTGTACATTCCCTCAAACTAATACAAACCCTCAAATTAATACAGGCCCTCAAACTAATACAGTCTCTCAAAGTAATACAGACTCTCAAACTAATACAGTCTCTCACAGTAATAAAGACCCAAAAACGAATACAGACCCTCAAACTAATACAGTCCCTGAAACTAATAGAGGCCTTCAAACTAATACAATCTCTTCAACTAATAAAGTGTCTCAAACTAATACAGTCCTTCAAACTAATACAGTCCCTCAAACTAATACAGGCCCTCAAACTAATACAGGCCCTCAAACTAACACCGCCCATCAAACTAATACAGACCATCAAACTAAAAGAGCCCCTCAACTAATGTAGTTCATCAAACTAATACAGTCCATCAAACTAATACAGCCCCTCAAACTAATACAGGCCCTAAAACTGATAATGTCCACCAAACTAATCCAGTCCATCAAACTAATACATCATTCAAACTAATACATTCCATCAAATTAATACAGTCCATCTCACGAATACATACCTTCAAACTAATACAGTCCCTCAAACTAACACAGTCCATCAAACTAATCCAGTCCATGAAACTAATACAGTCTCTCAAACTAATACAGGCCTTCAAACGAATACAGTCCACCAAACTAATACAGCCCCTCAAACTAATACCGCCCCTCACACTAATACAGTCCATCAAATTAATACAGTCCATCAAACTAATACAGCCCCTCAAACTAATACAATCCCTCAAACTAATACAGTCCATCAAAGTAATACAGTCCATCAAACTCATACACACTCTCAAACAAATACAGCCCCTCAATCTAATACAGACCTTCAAATTAATACAGTCCCTCAAACTTATACATTCCCTCAAACTAATGTAGACCCTCAAACTAATACAGCCCCTCAAACTAATACAGGCCCTCAAATTAATACAGGCCCTCAAACTAACACAGTCCATCAAACTAATACAGACCATCAAACTAAAAGATCCCCTCAAATTAATTAAGTCCATCAAACTAATACAGTGCATCAAACTAATAGAGCCCCTCAAAGTAATACAGGCCCTCAAACTAATACAGTCCCTCAAACTAATACTGTCCATCTCACTAATACAGTTCCTCAAACTAATACAGTCCCTCAAACTAATACAGACCCTTAAACTAATACTGTCCATCTCACTAATACAGTCCATCAAACTAATACAGTCCCTCAAACAAATACAGTCCCTCAAACTAATACTGTCCATCTCACTGATACAGTCCCTCAAACTAATACAGTCCCTCAAAGTAATACAGTTCATCTCACTAATACAGAACATCTAACAAAAACAATCCTTCAAACTAATACAGTCCATCAAAATAATACAGTCCCTCAAACTAATACAGTCCCTCAAACTAATACAGTCCATCTCACTAATACAGTCCATCAAACTAATACAGTCCCTCAAACTAATACAGTCCCTCAAACTAATACTGTCCATCAAACTAATACAGTCCCTCAAACTAATACAGTCCCTCAAACTAATACAGTCCATCTCACTAATACAGTCCATCAAACTAATACAGTCCCTCAAACTAATACAGTCCCTCAAACTAATACTGTCCATCAAACTAATACAGTCCCTCATACTAATACAGTCCCTCAAACTAATACAGTCCATCTCACTAATACAGTCCATCAAACTAATACAGTCCCTCAAACTAATACTGTCCATCAAACTAATACTGTCCATCAAACTAATACAGACCTTCAAACTAATACAGGGCCTCAAACTAATACAGTCCCTCAAACTAATACAGTCCCTCAAACTAATACAGTCCATCTCACTAATGCAGTCCATCAAACTAATACTGTCCATCTCACCAATATAGTCCATCAAACTAATACAGTCTCTCAAACGAAAACAGTCTCTCAAACTAATACATAAACTCAAACTAATTCAGACCCTCAAACTAATACTGTCTCTCAAAGTAATACAGACCCCCAAACTAATACAGTCTCACAAACTTATACAGTCTCTCAAACGAATACAGTCCATCAAACTAATACAGACTCTAAAACTAATACAGTCTCTCAAACTAATACAAAACCCCAAACTAATACAGAGCCTCAAACTAATACAGTCCATCAAACAAATACAGTCCCTCAAACTAATACAGTCCATCAAACTAATACAGACCCTCAAACTAATACAGTCCATCAAACTAATACAGTCCCTCAAACTAATACAGTCCATCGAACTAATACAGACCCTAAAACTAATACAGTCTCTCAAACTAATACAGAACTCCAAACTGATACGGTCTCTCAAACGAATAAAGTCCATTAAACTAACACAGAGCCTAAAACTAATAGAGACCCTCAAATTAACACAGACCCTAAAACTAATATAGTCCATCAAACAAATACAATCCTTCAAACTAATACAATCCTTCAAACTAATGTAGTCCATCAAACTAATACAGTCCATCTCACTAATACAGTCCATCAATCTAATACAGCCCCTCAAACTAATACAGTCCCTCAAACTTGTACATTCCCTCAAACTAATACAGACCCTCAAATTAATACAGGCCCTCAAACTAATACAGTCTCTCAAAGTAATACAGACTCTCAAACTAATACAGTCTCTCACAGTAATAAAGACCCAAAAACGAATACAGACCCTCAAACTAATACAGTCCCTGAAACTAATAGAGGCCTTCAAACTAATACAATCTCTTCAACTAATAAAGTGTCTCAAACTAATACAGTCCTTCAAACTAATACAGTCTCTCAAACGAATACAGTCTCTCAAACTAGTACAGAAACTCAAACTAATACAGACCCTCAAACTAATACATTCTCTCACAGTAATACAGATCCTCAAACTAATACAGTCCCTCAAACTAATACAGTCCCTGAAAGTAATACAGGCCTTCAAACTAATACAATCTCTTCAACTGATAAAGGGTCTCAAACTAATACAATCCTTCAAACTAATACAGTCCCTCAAACTAATACAGACCCTCAAGCTAATACAGCCCCTCAAACTAATATAGGCCCTCAAACTAATACAGTCCCTCAAACTTATACATTACCTCAAACTAATATAGACCCTCAAACTAATACAGCCCCTCAAACTAATACAGTCTCTCAATCGAATACAGTCTCTCTAACTAGTACAGAAACTCAAATTAATACAGACCCTCAAACTAATACAGTCTCTCACAGTAATACAGACCCTCAAACTAATACAGACCCTGAAACTAATACAGTCCCTGAAACTAATACAGGCCTTCAAACTAATACAATCTCTTCAACTAATAAAGGGTCTCAAACTAATATCGGCCCTCAAACTAACACAGGCCCTCAAACTAACACAGTCCATCAAACTAATACAGTCCATCAATCTAAAACAGTCCCTCAAACTAATACAGTCCCTCAAACTAATACAGTTCATTAAACTAATACAGCCCCTCAAACTAATACAGTCCATCTAACTAACACAGTCCATCAATCTAATGCAGACTCTCAAAATAATACAGTCCATCAAACTAATACAGCCCCTCAAACTAATACAGTCCCTCAAACTTGTACATTCCCTCAAACTAATACAAACCCTCAAATTAATACAGGCCCTCAAACTAATACAGTCTCTCAAAGTAATACAGACTCTCAAACTAATACAGTCTCTCACAGTAATAAAGACCCAAAAACGAATACAGACCCTCAAACTAATACAGTCCCTGAAACTAATAGAGGCCTTCAAACTAATACAATCTCTTCAACTAATAAAGTGTCTCAAACTAATACAGTCCTTCAAACTAATACAGTCCCTCAAACTAATACAGGCCCTCAAACTAATACAGGCCCTCAAACTAACACCGCCCATCAAACTAATACAGACCATCAAACTAAAAGAGCCCCTCAACTAATGTAGTTCATCAAACTAATACAGTCCATCAAACTAATACAGCCCCTCAAACTAATACAGGCCCTAAAACTGATAATGTCCACCAAACTAATCCAGTCCATCAAACTAATACATCATTCAAACTAATACATTCCATCAAATTAATACAGTCCATCTCACGAATACATACCTTCAAACTAATACAGTCCCTCAAACTAACACAGTCCATCAAACTAATCCAGTCCATGAAACTAATACAGTCTCTCAAACTAATACAGGCCTTCAAACGAATACAGTCCACCAAACTAATACAGCCCCTCAAACTAATACCGCCCCTCACACTAATACAGTCCATCAAATTAATACAGTCCATCAAACTAATACAGCCCCTCAAACTAATACAATCCCTCAAACTAATACAGTCCATCAAAGTAATACAGTCCATCAAACTCATACACACTCTCAAACAAATACAGCCCCTCAATCTAATACAGACCTTCAAATTAATACAGTCCCTCAAACTTATACATTCCCTCAAACTAATGTAGACCCTCAAACTAATACAGCCCCTCAAACTAATACAGGCCCTCAAATTAATACAGGCCCTCAAACTAACACAGTCCATCAAACTAATACAGACCATCAAACTAAAAGATCCCCTCAAATTAATTAAGTCCATCAAACCAATTCAGTGCATCAAACTAATAGAGCCCCTCAAAGTAATACAGGCCCTCAAACTAATACAGTCCCTCAAACTAATACTGTCCATCTCACTAATACAGTTCCTCAAACTAATACAGTCCCTCAAACTAATACAGACCCTTAAACTAATACTGTCCATCTCACTAATACAGTCCATCAAACTAATACAGTCCCTCAAACAAATACAGTCCCTCAAACTAATACTGTCCATCTCACTGATACAGTCCCTCAAACTAATACAGTCCCTCAAAGTAATACAGTTCATCTCACTAATACAGAACATCTAACAAAAACAATCCTTCAAACTAATACAGTCCATCAAAATAATACAGTCCCTCAAACTAATACAGTCCCTCAAACTAATACAGTCCATCTCACTAATACAGTCCATCAAACTAATACAGTCCCTCAAACTAATACAGTCCCTCAAACTAATACTGTCCATCAAACTAATACAGTCCCTCAAACTAATACAGTCCCTCAAACTAATACAGTCCATCTCACTAATACAGTCCATCAAACTAATACAGTCCCTCAAACTAATACAGTCCCTCAAACTAATACTGTCCATCAAACTAATACAGTCCCTCATACTAATACAGTCCCTCAAACTAATACAGTCCATCTCACTAATACAGTCCATCAAACTAATACAGTCCCTCAAACTAATACTGTCCATCAAACTAATACTGTCCATCAAACTAATACAGACCTTCAAACTAATACAGGGCCTCAAACTAATACAGTCCCTCAAACTAATACAGTCCCTCAAACTAATACAGTCCATCTCACTAATGCAGTCCATCAAACTAATACTGTCCATCTCACCAATATAGTCCATCAAACTAATACAGTCTCTCAAACGAAAACAGTCTCTCAAACTAATACATAAACTCAAACTAATTCAGACCCTCAAACTAATACTGTCTCTCAAAGTAATACAGACCCCCAAACTAATACAGTCTCACAAACGTATACAGTCTCTCAAACGAATACAGTCCATCAAACTAATACAGACTCTAAAACTAATACAGTCTCTCAAACTAATACAAAACCCCAAACTAATACAGAGCCTCAAACTAATACAGTCCATCAAACAAATACAGTCCCTCAAACTAATACAGTCCATCAAACTAATACAGACCCTCAAACTAATACAGTCCATCAAACTAATACAGTCCCTCAAACTAATACAGTCCATCGAACTAATACAGACCCTAAAACTAATACAGTCTCTCAAACTAATACAGAACTCCAAACTGATACGGTCTCTCAAACGAATAAAGTCCATTAAACTAACACAGAGCCTAAAACTAATAGAGACCCTCAAATTAACACAGACCCTAAAACTAATATAGTCCATCAAACAAATACAATCCTTCAAACTAATACAATCCTTCAAACTAATGTAGTCCATCAAACTAATACAGTCCATCTCACTAATACAGTCCATCAATCTAATACAGTCCATCAAACTAATACAATCCTTCAAACTAATACAGTCCATCAAACAAATACAGTCCATCAAACTAATACACTCCATCAAACTAATAAGGTCCATCTCACTAATACAGTCCATCAAACTAACACAGTCCAACACACTAATAGAGTCCATCAAACTAATACAGTCCATCAAACTAATACAGTCCATCAAACTAATACAGACCTTCAAACTGATACAAGGCCTCAAACTAATACAGACCCTCAAACTAATGCAGTCTCGAAAACGAATACAGTCCCTCAAACTAATAAAGGATCTCAAACTAATACAGTCGCTCAAACTAATAAATGCTTCAAACTGATAAATTCACCCAAACAAACACAGACCCGCAAACTGATACAGTCCATCAAACTAATACAGTCCATCAACTAATACAGACCCTAAATTAATACAGTCCATCAAACTAATATAGTCCATCAAACTAATACAGTCCCTCAAACGAATACAGTCCCTCAAACTAATACAGTCCCTCAAACTAATACAGTCCCTCAAACTAATACTGTCCCTTAAACTAATATACAGTCCATCAAACTAATACAATCCTTCAAACTAATACAGTCCCTCAAACTAATACAGTCCCTCAAGCTAATACTGTCTATCTCACTAATACAGTCCATCAAACTAATACAGTCCCTCAAATTAATACAGTCCCTCAAACTAATACTGTCTATCTCACTAATACAGTCCATCAAACTAATACAGTCCCTCAAACTAATACAGTCCCTCAAGCTAATACAGTCCCTCAAACTAATACTGTCCCTTAAACTAATACTGTCCATCTCACTAATACAGTCCATCAAACGAATACAATCCTTCAAACTAATACAGTTCCTCAAACTAATACATTCCCTCAAACTAATACTGTCTATCTCACTAATACAGTCCATCAAACTAATACAGTCCCTCAAACTAATACAGTCCCTCAAACTAATACTGTCCATCTCACTAATACAGTCCATCAAACTAATACAGTCCCTCAAACTAATACAGTCCATCTCACAAATACAGAACATCTAACTAAAACAATCCTTCAAACTAATACAGTACATCAAAATAATACAGTCCTTCAAACTAATACAGTCCCTCAAACTGATACTGTCCATCTCACTAATACAGTCCATCAAACTAATACAGTCCCTCAAACTAATACAGTCCCTCAAACTAATACTGTCCATCTCACTAATACAGTCCATCAAACTAATACAGTCCCTCAAACTAATACAGTCCATCTCACTAATACAGTCCATCAAACTAATACTGTCCATCTCACTAATATAGTCCATCAAACTTATACAGTCTCTCAAACAAATACAGTCTCTCAAACTAAAACATACACTCAAACTAATTCAGACCATCAAACTAATACTGTCTCTCAAAGTAATACAGACCCTCAAACTAATACAGTCTCACATACTAATACAGTCTCTCAAACTAATACAGTCCATCAAACTAATACAGTCCCTCAAACTAATACAGTCCATCGAACTAATACAGACACGCAAACTAATACAGTCCATCAAACTAATACAGACTCTAAAACTTATACAGTCCATCAAACTAATACAGCCCCTCAAACTAATATAGTCCCTCAAACTAATACAGTCCATCAAAATAATACAGTCCATCAAACTCATACAGACCCTCAAACTAATACAGCCCCTCAATCTAATACAGGCCTTCAAACTAATACAGACCCTCAAACTTATACATTCCCTCAAACTAATATCGACCCTCAAACTAATACAGCCCCTCAAACTAATACAGGCCCTCAAATTAATGCAGGCCCTCAAACTAACATAGTCCATCAAACTAATACAGACCATCAAACTAAAATAGCCCCTCAAATTAATAAATTCCATCAAACTAATACAGTGCATCAAACTAATAGAGCCCCTCAAAGTAATACAGGACCTAAAACTAATACAGTCCATCAAACAAATCCAGTCCATCAAACAATACAGTCCCTCAAACTAACATAGTCCATCAAACTAATCCAGTCCATCAAACTAACAGAGCCCCTCAAACTAATACAGTCCCTCACACTAATACAGTCCATCAAACTAATACAGACCCTCAAACGAATACAGTCCCTCAAACTAACACAGTCCATCAAACTAATCCAGTCCATCAAACTAATACAGCCCCTCAAACTAATACAGGCCTTCAAACTAATACAGTCCATCTCACTAATACATACATTCAAACTAATACAGTCCCTCAAACTAATACAGGCCCTCAAACTAATACAGGCCCTCAAACTAATACAGTCCATCTCACTAATACATACGTTCGAACTAATACAGTCCCTCAAACTAATACAGTCCCTCAAACTAATACAGTCCATCAAACTAATACAGTCTCTCAAACTAATACAGGCCTTCAAACTAATATAGTCCACCAAACTAATACAGTCCCTCAAACTAATAATTAAATCAAACTAATACAGTCCCTCAAACTAATACAGTTCATCAAACTAATACAATCCCTTCAACTAATAAAGGGTCTCAAAATAATACAGTCTTTCAAACTAATGAAGTCGCCAAACTAATGCAGACACTGACACTAACACAGTCCATCGAACTAATACAGACCCGCAAACTAATACAGTCCATCAAACTAATACAGACTCTAAAACTAATACAGTCTCTCAAACTGATACAAAACCCCAAACTAATACAGCCTCCCAAACGAATACAGTCCACTAAACTAAATCAGAGCCTAAAACTAATAGAGACCCTCAAATTAACACAGACCCTAAAACTAATATAGTCCATCAAACTAATACAATCCTTCAAACTAACACAGTCCCGCAAAATAATACAGTCCCTCAAACTAATACAGTCCATCTCACAAATACAGTCCATCAAACTAATACAGTCCCTCAAACAAATACAGTCCCTCAAACTAATACAGTCCCTCAAACTAATACAGTCCCTCAAACTAATACAGTCCCTTAAACTAATACAGTCCATCTCACTAATACAGTCCATCAAACTAATACAATCCTTCAAACTAATACAGTCCCTCAAACTAATACAGTCCCTCAACCTAATACTGTCCATCTCACTAATACAGTCCATCAAACTAATACAGTCCCTCAAACTAATACAGTCCCTCAAACTAATACTGTCCATCTCACTAATACATTCCATCAAACTAATACAGTCCCTCAAACGAATACAGTCCCTCAAAGTAATACTGTCCATCTCACTAATACAGTCCCGCAAACTAATACAGTCCCTCAAACTAATACAGTCCATCTCACTAATACAGAACATCTAACTAAAACAATCCTTCAAACTAATACAGTCCATCAAAATAATACAGTCCCTCAAACTAATACAGTCCCTCAAACTAATACTGTCCATCTCACTAATACAGTCCATCAAACTAATACAGTCCATCTCACTAATACAGTCCATCAATCTAATACAGTCCATCAAACTAATACAATCCTTCAAACTAATACAGTCCATCAAACAAATACAGTCCATCAAACTAATACACTCCATCAAACTAATACAGTCCATCTCACTAATACAGTCCATCAATCTAATACAGTCCATCAAACTAATACAATCCTTCAAACTAATACAGTCCATCAAACTAATACAGACCTTCAAACTGAAATAAGGCCTCAAACTAATACAGACCCTCAAACTAATGCAGTCTCGAAAACGAATACAGTCCCTCAAACTAATAAAGGATCTCAAACTAATACAGTCCCTCAAACTAATAATGGCTTCAAACTGATAAATTCACCCAAACTAACACAGACCCGCAAACTAATACAGTCCATCAAACTAATACTGTCCATCAACTAATACAGACCCTAAATTAATACAGTCCATCAAATTAATATCGTCCATCAAACTAATACAGTCCCTCAAACTAATACTGTCTATCTCACCAATACAGTCCATCAAACTAATACAGTCCCTCAAACTAATACAGTCCCTCAAACTAATAATGTCTATCTCACTAATACAGTCCATCAAACTAATACAGTCCCTCAAACTAATACAGTCCCTCAAGCTAATACAGTCCCTCAAACTAATACTGTCCCTTAAACTAATACTGTCCATCTCACTAATACAGTCCATCAAACTAATACAATCCTTCAAACTAATACAGTTCCTCAAACTAATATATTCCCTCAAACTAATACTGTCTATCTCACTAATACAGTACATCAAACTAATACAGTCCCTCAAACTAATACAGTCCCTCAAACTAATACTATCCATCTCACTAATACAGTCCATCAAACTAATACAGTCCCTCAAACTAATACAGTCCATCTCACTAATACAGAACATCTAACTAAAACAATCCTTCAAACTAATACAGTACATCAAAATAATACAGTCCCTCAAACTAATACAGTCCCTCAAACTAATACTGTCCATCTCACTAATACAGTCCATCAAACTAATACAGTCCCTCAAACTAATACAGTCCCTCAAACTAATACTGTCCATCTCACTAATACAGTCCATCAAACTAATACAGTCCCTCAAACGAATACAGTCTCTCAAACTAATACATAAACTCAAACTAAGTCAGACCATCAAACTAATACTGTCTCTCAAAGTAATACAGACCCTCAAACTAATACAGTCTCACAAACTAATACAGTCTCTCAAACTAATACAGTCCATCAAACTAATACAGTCCCTCAAACTAATACAGTCCATCGAACTAATACAGACACGCAAACTAATACAGTCCATCAAACTAATACAGACTCTAAAACTAATACTGTCCATCAAACTAATACAGCCCCTCAAACTAATATAGTCCCTCAAACTAATACAGTCCATCAAAGTAATACAGTCCATCAAACTCATACAGACCCTCAAACTAATACAGCCCCTCAATCTAATACAGGCCTTCAAACTAATACAGTCCCTCAAACTTATACATTCCCTCAAACTAATATCGACCCTCAAACTAATACAGCCCCTCAAACTAATACAGGCCCTCAAATTAATGCAGGCCCTCAAACTAACACAGTCCATCAAACTAATACAGACCATCAAACTAAAAGAGCCCCTCAAATTAATAAAGTCCATCAAACTAATACAGTGCATCAAACTAATAGAGCCCCTCAAAGTAATACAGGACCTAAAACTAATACAGTCCATCAAACTAATCCAGTCCATCAAACTAATCCAGTCCATCAAACTAATACAGACCCTCAAACGAAAACAGTCCCTCAAACTAACACAGTCCATCAAACTAATCCAGTCCATCAAACTAATACAGCCCCTCAAACTAATACAGGCCTTCAAACTAATACAGTCCATCTCACTAATACATACATTCAAACTAATACAGTCCCTCAAACTAATACAGGCCCTCAAACTAATACAGGTCCTGAAACTAATACAGTCCATCTCACTAATACATACATTCAAACTAATACAGTCCCTCAAACTAATAGAGTCCCTCAAACTAATACAGTCCTTCAAACTAATACAGTCTCTCAAACTAATACAGGCCTTCAAACTAATATAGTCCAGCAAACTAATACAGTCCCTCAAACTAATAATTAAATCAAACTAATACAGTCCCTCAAACTAATACAGTTCATCAAACTAATACAATCCCTTCAACTAATAAAGGGTCTCAAAATAATACAGTCCTTCAAACTAATGAAGTCGCCAAACTAATGCAGACACTGACACCAATACAGTCCATCGAACTAATACAGACCCGCAAACTAATACAGTCCATCAAACTAATACAGACTCTAAAACTAATACAGTCTCTCAAACTGATACAAAACCCCAAACTAATACAGCCTCCCAAACGAATACAGTCCACTAAACTAAATCAGAGCCTAAAACTAATAGAGACCCTCAAATTAACACAGACCCTAAAACTAATATAGTCCATCAAACTAATACAATCCTTCAAACTAATACAGTCCCGCAAGCTAATACAGTCCCTCAAACTAATAAAGTCCCTCAAACGAATACAGTCCCTCAAACGAATACAGTCCCTCAAACTAATACAGTCCCTCAAACTAATACAGTCCCTTAAACGAATACAGTCCATCTCACTAATACAGTCCATCAAACTAATACAATCCTTCAAACTAATACAGTCCCTCAAACTAATACAGTCCCTCAACCTAATACTGTCTATCTCACTAATACAGTCCATCAAACTAATACAGTCCCTCAAACTAATACAGTCCCTCAAACTAATACTGTCCATCTCACTAATACTGTCCATCTCACTGATACAGTCCTGCAAACTAATACAGTCCCTCAAACTAATACAGTCCATCTCACTAATACAGAACATCTAACTAAAACAATCCTTCAAACTAATACAGTCCATCAAAATAATACAGTCCCTCAAACTAATACAGTCCCTCAAACTAATACTGTCCATCTCACTAATACAGTCCATCAAACTAATACAGTCCCTCAAACTAATACAGTCCATCTCACTAATACAGTCCATCAAACTAATACTGTCCATCAAACTAATACTGTCCATCAAACTAATACAGACCTTCAAACTAATACAGGGCCTCAAACTAATACAGTCCCTCAAACTAATACAGTCCCTCAAACTAATACAGTCCATCTCACTAATACAGTCCATCAAACTAATATTGTCCATCTCACTAATATAGTCCATCAAACTAATACAGTCTCTCAAACTAATACATAAACTCAAACTAATTCAGACCCTCAAACTAATACTGTCTCTCAAAGTAATACAGACCCCCAAACTAATACAGTCTCACAAACTTATACAGTCTCTCAAACTAATACAGTCCATCAAACTAATACAGTCCCTCAAACTAATACAGCCCATCGAACTAATACAGACCCGCAAACTAATACAGTCCATCAAACTAATACAGACTCTAAAACTAATACAGACTCTCAAACTAATACAAACCCCCAAACTAATACAATGCCTCAAACTAATACAGTCCATCAAACTAATACCGTCCCTCAAACTAATACAGTCCATCAAACTAATACAGACCCTCAAACTAATACAGTCATTCGAACTAATGCAGACCCTAAAACTAATACAGTCTCTCAAACTAATACAGAACCCCAAACTAATACAGTCTCTCAAATGAATAAAGTCCATTGAACTAACACAGAGCCTAAAACTAATAGAGACCCTCAAATTAACACAGACCCTAAAACAAATATAGTCCATCAAACAAAAACAATCCTTCAAACTAATACAATCCTTCAAACTAATGTAGTCCATCAAACTAATACAGTCCATCTCACTAATACAGTCCATCAAACTAATACAGTACATCAAACTAATACAAATCCTTCAAACTAATACAGTCCATCAAACTAATACAGTCCATCAAACTAATACACTCCATCAAACTAATACAGTCCATTTCACTAATACAGTCCACCAAACTAATACAGTCCAACTCACTAATACAGTCCATCAAACTAATACAGTCCATCAAACTAATACAGTCCATCAAACTAATACAGACCTTCAAACTGATACAAGGCCTCGAACTAATACAGACCCTCAAACTAATGCAGTCTCTCAAACGAATACAGTCCCTCAAACTAATAAAGGATCTCAAACTAATACAGTCCCTCAAACTAATAAAGGCTCTCAAACTGATAAATTCCCCAAAAATAATACAGACCCGCAAACTAATACAGTCCATCAAACTAATACAGACACTGAAACTAATACAGCCCCTCAAACTAATACAGTCCATCAAAATAATACAGCCCATCAACTAATACAGACCCTAAATTAATACAGTCCATCAAACTAATATAGTCCATCAAACGAATACAGTCCCTCAAACGAATACAGTCCCTCAAACTAATACATCAACTCAAACTAATACTGTCCCTTAAACTAATAAAGTCCATCTCACTAATACAGTCCATCAAACTAATACAATCCTTCAAACTAATACAGTCCTTCAAACTAATACTGTCTATCTCACTAATACAGTCCATCAAACTAATACACTCCCTCAAACTAATACAGTCCCTCAAACTAATACTGGCCATCTCACTAATACAGTCCATCAAACTAATACAGTCCCTCAAACTAATACAGTCCATCTCACTAATACAGAACATCTAACTAAAACAATCATTCAAACTAATACAGTCCATCAAAATAATACAGTCCCTCAAACTAATACTGTCTATCTCACTAATACAGTCCTTCAAATTAATACACTCCCTCAAACTAATACAGTCCCTCAAACTAATACTGTCCATCTCACTAATACAGTCCATCAAACTAATACAGTCCCTCAAACTAATACAGTCCCTCAAACTAATACAGTCCATCTCACAAATACAGTCCATCAAACTAATACTGTCCATCTCACTAATATAGTCCATCAAACTAATACAGTCTCTCAAACGAATACAGTCTCTCAAACTAATACATCAACTCAAACTAATTCAGACCATCAAATTAATACTGTCTCTTAAAGTAATACAGACCCTCAAACTAATACAGTCTCACAAACTAATACAGTCTCTCAAACTAACACAGTCCATCAAACTAACACAGTCCCTCAAACTAATACAGTCCATCGAACTAATACAGACCCGCAAACTAATACAGTCCATCAAACTAATACAGACCATCAAACTAATACAGTCCCTCAAACTAATACAGTCCATCTCACTAATACAGAACATCTAACTAAAACAATCCTTCAAACTAATACAGTCCATCAAAATAATACAGTCCCTCAAACTAATACAGTCCCTCAAACTAAGTGCAGCGAAGGTTCACCAGACTGATTCCCGGGATGGCGGGACCGACCTATCAAGAAAGACTGGATCAACTGGGCTTGTATTCACTGGAGTTCAGAAGAATGAGAGGGGACCTCATAGAAACGTTTAAAATTCTGACGGGGTTAGACAGGTTAGATGCAGGAAGAATGTTCCCAATGTTGGGGAAGTCCAGAACCAGAGGTCACAGTCTAAGGATAAGGGGTAAGCCATTTAGGACCGAGATGAGGAGAAACTTCTTCACCCAGTGAGTGGTGAACCTGTGGAATTCTCTGCCACAGAAAGTTGTTGAGGCCAATTCACTAAATATATTCAAAAAGGAGTTAGGTGAGGTCCTTACTACTAGGGGGATCAAGGGGTATGGCGAGAAAGCAGGAATGGGGTACTGAATTTGAATGTTCCGCCATGAACTCATTGAATGGCGGTGCAGGCTAGAAGGGCCGAATGGCCGACTCCTGCACCTATTTTCTATGTTTCTATGTCGACTCTAAAACTAATAAAGTCTCTCAAACTAATAAAAAACCCCAAACTAATACAGAGCCTCAAACTAATACAGTCCATCAAACTAATACAGTCCCTCAAACTAATACAGTCCATCAAACTAATACAGACCCTCAAACTAATACAGTCCATCAAACTAATACAGTCTCTCAAACTAATACAGAACCCCAAACTAATACAGTCTCTCAAACGAATACAGTCCATTAAACTAACACAGACCCTAAACCTAATATAGTCCATCAAACAAATACAATCCTTCAAACTAATAAAATCCTTCAAACTAATGTAGTCCATCAAACTAAAAGAGCCCCTCAAACTAATACAGTCCATCTCACTAATACAGTCCATCAAACTAATACAGTCCATCAAACGAATAAAATCCTTCAAACTAATACAGTCCATCAAACTAAAATAGTCCATCAAACTAATACAGATCTTCAAACTAATACAGGGCCTCAAACTAATACAGACCCTCAAACTAATGCAGTCTCTCAAACGAATACAGTCTCTCAAACTAATACAGAAACTCAAACTAATACAGACCCTCAAAATAATACTGTCTCTCAAAGTAACACAGACCCTCAAACTAATACAGTCTCTCAAACGAATACAGTCTCTCAAACTAATATAGAAACTCAAACTAATACAGTCCCTCAAACTAATACTGTCTCTCAAAGTAATACAGTCCCTCAAACTAATACAGACCCTCAAACTAATAGTCCCTGAAACTAAAACAGGCCTTCAAACTAATACAGTCCCTCAAACTAATAAAGGATCTCAAACTAATAAAATCCCTCAAACTAATAAAGGCTCTCAAACTGATAAATTCCCAAAACTAATACAGACCCGCAAACTAATACAGTCCATCAAACTAATACAGACACTGAAACTAATACAGACACTGAAACTAATACAGCCCCTCAAACTAATATAGCCCATCAAACTAATACAGTCCATCAACTAATACAGACCCTAAATTAATACAGTCCATCAAACTAATATAGTCCATCGAACTAATACAGCCACTCAAACTAATACACTCCCTCAAACTAAATCACTCCATTAAATTAATACAGTGCGTCAAACTAATACAGTCCCTCAACCTAATACAATCCCTCAAACTAATACAGACCCACAAACTAATACAGATCCTCAAACTAATACAGACCCTCAAACTAATACAGACCCTCAAACTAATACAGTCTCTCAAAGTAATGCGGGCGCTCAAACTAATACAGTCTCTCAAAGTAATACAGACCCTCAAATTAATACAGTCCCTCAAACTAATACAATCCCTCAAACTAATACAGACCCACAAAATAATACAGGTCCTCAAACTAATACAGACCCTCAAACTAATACGGTCTCTCAAACTAATACAGAACGGCAAACTAATAGAGACCCTGAAAATAATACAGTCTATCAAAGTAATACAGACACTCAAACTAATACACTCTCTCAAAGTAATACAGACCCTCAAACTAATACAGTCTCTCAAACGAATACAGTCCATTAAACTAACACAGAGCCTAAAACTAATACAGACCCTCAAATTAACACAGACACTAAAACTAATACTGTCCATCAAAGTACTACAGCCCCTCAAACTAATACATGCCATCAAACTATTACAGTCCATCAAACTAATACAGACCTTCAAACTAATAGAGACCCTCAAACTAATACAGATCCTCAAACTAATACAGTCTCTCACAGTAATACAGATCCTCAAACTAATACAGACCCTCAAACTAATACAGTACCTCAAACTAATAAAGGTTCTCAAACTAATACAGTCCCTCAAAATAATACAGCCCCTCAAACTGATATTGTCACTCAAACTAATACAGTCCCTCAAACTAAATCACTCCAATAAATTAAAACAGTCCATCAAACTAATACAATCCCTCAAACTAATACACACCCACAAAATAATACAGGTCCTCAAACTAATACAGTCCCACAAACTAATACAAAACCCCAAACTAATACAGACCCTCAAACTAATACAGTCTCTCAAAGTAATACAGACCCTCAAAATAATACAGTCTCTCAAACGAATACAGTCCATTAAACTAACAGATGGGATAAATTAATACAGACGCTCAAATTAACACAGACCCGAAAACTAATACTGTCCATCAAACTAATACAGCCCCTCAAACTAATGTAGTCCATCAAACTAATACAATCCTTCAAACCAAAAAAAACCATCAAACTAAAAGAGCCCCTCAAACTAATATAGTCCATCAAACTAATACAGTCCATCAAACTAATATAGTCCATCAAACTAATACAGTCCATCAAACTAATGCAGTCCATCTCACTAATACAGTCCATCAAACTAATACAGTCCATCAAATTAATCCAGCCCCTCAAACTAATACAGACCTTCAAACTAATAAAGGGCCTCAAACTAATACAGTGCATCAAACAAATACAGACTCTCAAACTGACACAGCCCCTCAAACTAATGCAGTCCATCTAAATAATACTGTCCATCAACCTAATACAGACCCTCAAACTAATACAGCCCCTCAAACTAATAAAGTTCATCTAACTAATACAGTCCATCAAACTAATACAGTCCATCAAACTAATCCAGCCCCTCAAACTAATACAGAGCTTCAAACGAATACAGGGCCTCAAACTAATACAGTCTCTCAAACTAATACAGACCCTCAAACTAATACAGTCTCTCAAACGAATACAGTCTCTCAAACTAATACAGAAACTCAAACTAATACAGACCCTCAAACTAATACTCTCTCTCAAAGTAATACAGACCCTCAAAGTAATACAGTCTCTCACAGTAATACAGAGCCTCAAACTAATACAGACCCTCAAACTAATAGTCCCTGAAACTAACACAGGCCTTCAAACTAATACAGTCCCTCAAACTAATAAAGGGTCTCAAACTAATACAGCCCCTCAAACTAATAAAGGCTCTCAAACTAATACACTCCATCAAACTAATACAGACACTGTAACTAATACAGTCCCTCAAACTAATACAATCCCTCAAACTAATGCAGACCCACAAACTATACTGGTCCTCAAACTAATACAGACCCTCAAACTAATATAGTCCCTCAAACTAATACATTCCCTCAAACTAATACAATCCCTCAAACTAATACAGACCCACAAACTATACAGGACCTCAAACTAATACAGTCCCTCAAACTAATACAGACCCTCAAACTAATACAGACCCACAAACTACACAGGTCCTCAAACTAATACAGACCCTCAAACTAATACAGTCTCTCAAAGTAATACAGACCCTCAAACTAATAGAGTCTCTCAAACTAATACAGAGACCAAACTAATACAGACCCTCAAACTAATATAGTCCCTCAAACGAATACTGTCCATTAAACTAACACAGAGCCTAAAAGTAATACTGTCCATCAAACTAATACAGTCCCTCAAACTAATATAGTCCATCAAACAAATACAATCCTTCAAACTAATACAGACCATAAAACTAAAAGAGCCCCTCAAACTAATACAGTCTCTCAAACAAATACAGTCTCTCAAACTAATACAGAAACTCAAACTAATACAGACTCTCAAACTAATACTGTCTTTCAAACTAATAACGTCCCTCAAACTAATTCAGACGCACAAACTAATACAGTCCCTCAAACTAATACAGTCCCTCAAACTAATACAGTCTCTCAAACAAATACGGAACCTCAAACTAATACAGACCCTCAAACTAATAGAGACCCTCAAACTATTACAGTCTCTCACAGTAATACAGACCCTCAAACTAAAATAGACCCTCAAACTAATACAGTCCCTGAAACTAAAACAGGCCTTCAAACTAATACAGTCCCTCAAACTAATACAATCCCTCAAACTAATACAGACCCACAAACTAATACAGGTCCTCAAACTAATACAGACCCTCAAACTAATACGGTCTCTCAAACTAACACAGAACGGCAAACTAATAGAGACCCTCAAAGTAATACAGTCTATCAAAGTAATACAGACCCTCAAACTAATACGCTCTCTCAAAGTAATACAGACCCTCAAACTAATACAGTCTCTCAAACGAATACAGTCCATTAAACTAACACAGAGCCTAAAACTAATACAGACCCTCAAATTAACACAGACACTAAAACTAATACTGTCCGTCAAAGTACTACAGCTCCTCAAACTAATACATGCCATCAAACGAAAAGAGCCCCTCAAACTAATACAGCACAACAAACTAATACAATCCATCAAACTATTACAGTCCATCAAACTAATACAGACCTTCAAACTAATAGAGACCCTCAAACTAATACAGATCCTCAAACTAATACAGTCTCTCACAGTAATACAGATCCTCAAACTAATACAGACCCTCAAACAAATACAGTACCTCAAACTAATAAAGGTTCTCAAACTAATACAGTCCCTCAAAATAATACAGCCCCTCAAACTGATATTGTCACTCAAACTAATACAGTCCCTCAAACTAAATCACTCCATTAAATTAAAACAGTCCATCAAACTAATACAATCCCTCAAACTAATACACACCCACAAAATAATACAGGTCCTCAAACTAATACAGTCCCACAAACTAATACAAAACCCCAAACTAATACAGACCCTCAAACTAATACAGTCTCTCAAAGTAATACAGACCCTCAAACTAATACAGTCTCTCAAACTAATACAGAAACTCAAACTAATACAGACCCTCAAACTAATACAGTCTCTCAAAGTAATACAGACCCTCAAACTAATAGAGTCTCTCAAACTAATACAGAACCCCAAACTAATACAGACCCTCAAACTAATACAGTCTCTCAAACGAATACTGTCCATTAAACTAACACAGAGCCTAAAAGTAATACTGTCCATCAAACTAATACAGTCCCTCAAACTAATATAGTACATCAAACTAATACAATCCTTCAAACTAATACAGGGCCTCAAACTAATACAGTCTCTCAAACAAATACAAAACCTCTAACTAATACAGATCCTCAAACTAATACAGACCCTCAAACTAATACAGTCTCTCAAAGTAATACAGACCCTCAAACTAATACAGTCTCTCAAACGAATACAGTCTCTCAAACTAATACAGAAACTCAAACTAATACAGACCCTCAAACTAATACTGTCTCTCAAAGTAATACAGTCCCTCAAACTAATACAGTCTCTCACAGTAATACAGACCCTCAAACTAATACAGACCCTTAAACTAATGTTGTTCATCAAACTAAAAGAACCCCTCAAACTAATACAGACCCACAAACTAATACAGGTCCTCAAACTAATACAGTCCCTCAAACTAATACAGTCCCTCAAACTAACACAGTCAATCAAATGAATACAGTCCCTCAAACTAATACAGTCCATCAAACAAATACAGTCTCTCAAACTGACACAGCCCCTCAAACTAATGCAGTCCATCGAAATAATACTGTCCATCAAACTAATACAGACCCTCAAACTAATACAGCCCCTCAAACTAATACAGTTCATCTAACTAAAACAGTCCATCAAACTAATACAGTCCATCAAACTAATCCAGCCCCTCAAAATAATACAGACCTTCAAACTAATACAGGGCCTCAAACTAATACAGTCTCTCAAACTAATACAGACCCTCAAACTAATACAGTCTCTCAAACGAATACAGTCTCTCAAACGAATACAGAAACTCAAACTAATACAGACCCTCAAACTAATACTGTCTCTCAAAGTAATACAGAGCCTCAAACTAATAAAGGCTCTCAAACTAATACAGTCCATCAAACTAATACAGTCACTGAAACTAATAAAGTCCATTAAACTAATACACTCCATCAAACTAATACAGACACTGAAACTAAAACAGTTCCTCAAACTAATACAGTCCCTCAAACTAATACAATCCCTCAAACGAATACAGACCCACAAACTATACAGGTCCTCAAACTAATACAGACCCTCAAACTAATACAGTTACTCAAACTAATACAGTCCCTCAAACTAATACAATCCCTCAAACTAATACAGACCCACAACTATACAGGTCCTCAAACGAATACAGTCCCTCAAACTAATACAGACCCTCAAACTAAAACAGACCCACAAACTATACAGGTGCTCAAACTAATACAGACCATCAAACTAATACAGTCTCTCAAAGTAATACAGACCCTCAAACTAATACAGTCTCTCAAACTAATACAGAACCCCAAACTAATGCAGACCCTCAAACTAATACAGTCTCTCAAACGAATACAGTCCATTAAACTAACACAGAACCTAAAAGTAATCCTGTCCATCAAACTAATACAGTCCCTCAAACTAATATAGTCCATCAAACAAATACAATCCTTCAAACTAATACAGACCATAAAACTAAAAGAGCCCCTCAAACTAATACAGTACAACAAACTAATACAGTCCATCAAACTAATACAGTCCTTCAAACTAATCCAGCCCCTCAAACTAATACAGACCTTCAAACTAATAAAGGGCCTCAAACTAATACTGTCTCTCAAACAAATACAGAACCTCAAACTAATACAGACCCTCAAACTAATGCAGACCCTCAAACTAATACAGTCTCTCAAACTAATACAGTCTCTCAAACTAATACAGTCTCTCAAATTAATGCAGACCCTCAAACTAATACAGTCTCTCAAACAAATACAGTCTCTCAAACGAATACAGAAACTCAAACTAATACAGACCCTCAAACTAATACTGTTTCTCAAACTAATAACGTCCCTCAAACTAATTCAGACGCTCAAACTAATACAGTCCCTCAAACTAATACAGTCCCTCAAACTAATACAGGCTCTCAAACTAATAAAGGGTCTCAAACTAATACAGTCCCTCAAACTAATACAGTCCTCAAACGAATACAGACCCTCAAACGAATAAAGGGTCTCAAACGAATACAGTCCCTCAAACTAATACAATCCCTGAAATTAAAACAGGCTCTCAAACTGATATAGTCACTCAAACTAATACAGTCCCTCAAACTAATACAGGCTCTCAAACTGATATAGTCACTCAAACTAATACAGTCCCTCAAACTAACACAGACCCTGACATTAATAAAGTCCATTTAACTAATACAGCCCCTCGAACTAATAGGGTCCCTGAAACTAAAACAGTTTATCAAATTAATACAGTCCCTCAAACTAAATCACTCCATTAAATTAATACAGTCCATCAAATTAATACAGTCCCTCAAACTAATACAATCCCTCAAACTAATACATACCCACAAACGAATACAGGTCCTCAAACTAATACATACCCACAAACTAACACAGAGCCTAAAACTAATACAGACCCTCACATTAACACAGATCCTAAAACTAATACTGTCCATCAAACTACTACAGCCCCTCAAACTAATATAGTCCATCAAACTAATACAATCCATCAAACTAATACAGACCCTGACATTAACACAGACCCTAAAACTAATACTGTCCATCAAACTAATACAGCCCCTTAACCTAATATAGTCCAAAAAATAAATATAATTCTTCAAACTAAAAGAGCCCCTCAACCTAATACAGTACAACAAACTAATGCAGTCCATCAAACTAATACAGTCCATCAAACTAATACTGTCCATCAAACTAATACAGTCCATCAAACTAATACAGTCCATCTCATAATACAGTCCATCAAACTAATACAGTCCATCAAACTAATCCAGCCCCTCAAACTAATACAGACCTTCAAACTAATACAGGGCCTCAAACTATTACAGTCAATCAAACAAATATAGAACCTCAAAGTAATACAGACCCTCAAACTAATACAGTCTCTCAAACGAATACAGTCTCTCAAACTAGTACAGAAACTCAAACTAATACAGACCCTCCAACTAATACTGTCTCTCAAAGTAATACAGACCCTAAAACTAATATAGTCTCTCACAGTAATACAGACCCTCAAACTAATACAGACCATCAAACTTATGTTGTCCATCAAACTAAAAGAACCCCTCAAACTAATACAGACCCACAAACTAACAAAGATCCTCAAACTAATACAGACCCACAAACTAATACAGGTCCTCAAACTAATACAGTTCCTCAAACTAATACATTCCATTAAACAAATACATCCCCTCAAACCAATGCAGTCCATCAAACTAATACATCCCCTCAAATTAATTCAGTCCATCAAACTAATACATCCCCTCAGACTAATACAGTCGATCAAACTAATACAGACCCTCAAACTAATACAGTTCATCAAGTCCATCAAAGTAATACAGACACTCAAACGAATACAGCCCCTCAAATTAATACAATCCATCAAATTTAAACAGTCCATCAAACTAGTACAGTCCATCAAACTAATACATCCCCTCAAACTAATACAGTCCATCAAATTTATACACTCCATCAAACAAATGCAGTCCATCAAACTAATACAGAGCCGCAAACTAATACAGTCCATCAAACTAATACAGTCCCTCAAACTAATACAGTTCATCAAACTAATACAGACACTCAAACGAATACAGCCCCTCAAATTAATATAGTCCATCAAACTAATACAGTCCATCAAACTAATACAGACCCACAACTATACAGGTCCTCAAACTAATACAGACACTCAAACTAATACAGTTTCTCAAAGTAATACAGACCCTCAAACTAATACAGTCTCTCAAACGAATACAGTCCATTAAACTAACACAGAGCCTAAAATTAATACAGACGCTCAAATTAACACAGACCCGAAAACTAATACTGTCCATCAAACTAATACAGTCCCTCAAACTAATATAGTACATCAAACTAATACAATCCTTCAAACTAATACAGACCATCAAACTAAAAGAGCCCCTCAAACTAATATAGTCCATCAAACTAATATAGTCCATCCAACGAAAAGAGCCCCTCAAACTAATATAGTCCATCAAACTAATATAGTCCATCAAAGTAATACAGTCCATCAAACTAATACTGTCCATCAAACTATTACAGTCCATCAAACTAATACAGTCCATCTCACTTATACAGTCCATTAAACTAATATAGTCCATCAAACTAATATAGTCCATCCAACTAAAAGAGCCCCTCAAACTAATATAGTCCATCAAACTAATATAGTCCATCAAAGTAATACAGTCCATCAAACTAATACTGTCCATCAAACTATTACAGTCCATCAAACTAATACAGTCCATCTCACTTATACAGTCCATCAAACTAATACAGTCCATCAAACTAATCCAGCCCCTCAAATTAATACAGACCTTCAAACTAATACAGGGCCTCAAACTAATACAGTCTCTCAAACAAATACAAAACCTCAAACTAATACAGATCCTCAAACTAATACAGACCCTCAAACTAATACAGTCTCTCAAAGTAATACAGACCCTCAAACTAATACAGTCTCTCAAACGAATACAGTCTCTCAAACTAATACAGTCTCTCACAGTAATACAGACCCTCAAACTAATACAGACCCTTAAACTAATGTCGTCCATCAAACTAAAAGGACCCCTCAAACTAATACAGACCCACAAACTAATACAGGTCCTCAAACTAATACAGTCCCTCAAACTAATACAGTCCCTCAAACTAATACAGTCAATCAAATGAATACAGTCCCTCAAACTAATACAGTCCATCAAACAAATACAGTCTCTCAAACTGACACAGCCCCTCAAACTAATGCATTCCATCGAAATAATACTGTCCATCAAACTAATACAGCCCCTCAAACTAATACAGTTCATCAAACTAATACAGTCCATCAAACTAATACAGACCTTCAAACTAATACAGGGCCTCAAACTAATACAGTCCATCAAACTAATACAGTCCATCAAACTAATCCAGCCCCTCAAAATAATACAGACCTTCAAACTAATACAGGGCCTCAAACTAATACAGTCTCTCAAACTAATACAGACCCTCAAACTAATACAGTCTCTCAAACGAATACAGTCTCTCAAACGAATACAGAAACTCAAACTAATACAGACCCTCAAACTAATACTGTCTCTCAAAGTAATACAGAGCCTCAAACTAATAAAGGCTCTCAAACTAATACAGTCCATCAAACTAATACAGTCACTGAAACTAATAAAGTCCATTAAACTAATACACTCCATCAAACTAATAAAGACACTGAAACTAAAACAGTTCCTCAAACTAATACAGTCCCTCAAACTAATACAATCCCTCCAACGAATACAGACCCACAAACTATACAGGTCCTCAAACTAAGACAGACCCTCAAACTAATACAGTCCCTCAAACTAATACAGTCCCTCAAACTAATACAATCCCTCAAACTAATACAGACCCACAAACTATACAGATCCTCAAACGAATACAGTCCCTCAAACTAATACAGACCCTCAAACTAATACAGACCCACAAACTATACAGGTGCTCAAACTAATACAGACCATCAAACTAATACAGTCTCTCAAAGTAATACAGACCCTCAAACTAATACAGTCTCTCAAACGAATACAGTCCATTAAACTAACACAGAGCCTAAAAGTAATACTGTCCATCAAACTAATACAGTCCCTCAAACTAATATAGTCCATCAAACAAATACAATCCTTCAAACTAATACAGACCATAAAACTAAAAGAGCCCCTCAAACTAATACAGTACAACAAACTAATACAGTCCATCAAACTAATACAGTTCTTCAAACTAATCCAGCCCCTCAAACTAATACAGACCTTCAAACTAATACAGGGCGTCAAACTAATACAGTCTCTCAAACAAATACAGAACCTCAAACTAATACAGACCCTCAAACTAATGCAGACCCTCAAACTAATACAGTCTCTCAAACTAATACAGTCTCTCAAACTAATACAGTCTCTCAAAGTAATGCAGACCCTCAAACTAATACAGTCTCTCAAACAAATACAGTCTCTCAAAGTAATACCGAAACTCAAACTAATACAGACCCTCAAACTAATACTGTTTCTCAAACTAATAACGTCCCTCAAACTAATTCAGACGCTCAAACTAATACAGTCCCTCAAACTAATACAGTCCCTCAAACTAATACAGGCTCTCAAACTAATAAAGGGTCTCAAACTAATACAGTCCCTCAAACTAATACAGTCCCTCAAACGAATACAGACCCTCAAATTAATAAAGGGTCTCAAACGAATACAGTCCCTCAAACTAATACAATCCCTGAAACTAAAACAGGCTCTCAAACTGATATAGTCACTCAAACTAATACAGTCCCTCAAACTAATACAGGCTCTCAAACTGATATAGTCACTCAAACTAATACAGTCCCTCAAACTAACACAGACCCTGACATTAATAAAGTCCATTTAACTAATACAGCCCCTCGAACTAATAGAGTCCCTGAAACTAAAACAGTTTATCAAACTAATACAGTCCCTCAAACTAAATCACTCCATTAAATTAATACAGTCCATCAAATTAATACAGTCCCTCAAACTAATACAATCCCTCAAACTAATACATACCCACAAACTAATACAGGTCCTCAAACTAATACATACCCACAAACTAACACAGAGCCTAAAACTAATACAGACCCTCACATTAACACAGATACTAAAACTAATACTGTCCATCAAACTACTACAGCCCCTCAAACTAATATAGTCCATCAAACTAATACAATCCATCAAACCAATACAGACCCTGACATTAACACAGACCCTAAAACTAATACTGTCCATCAAACTAATACAGCCCCTTAACCTAATATAGTCCAAAAAACAAATATAATTCTTCAAACTAAAAGAGCCCCTCAACCTAATACAGTACAACAAACTAATGCAGTCCATCAAACTAATACAGTCCATCAAACTAATACTGTCCATCAAACTAATACAGTCCATCAAACTAATACAGTCCATCTCATAATACAGTCCATCAAACTAATACAGTCCATCAAACTAATCCAGCCCCTCAAACTATTACAGACCTTCAAACTAATACAGGGCCTCAAACTAATACAGTCAATCAAACAAATATAGAACCTCAAAGTAATACAGACCCTCAAACTAATACAGTCTCTCAAACGAATACTGTCTCTCAAAGTAATACGGACCCTCAAACTAATACAGACCCTCAAACTAATACTGTCTCTCAAAGTAATACGGACCCTCAAACGAATATAGTCTCTCACCGTAATACAGACCCTCAAACTAATACAGACCCTCAAACTTATGTTGTCCATCAAACTAAAAGAACCCCTCAAACTAATACAGACCCACAAACTAACAAAGATCCTCAAACTAATACAGACCCACAAACTAATACAGGTCCTCAAACTAATACAGTTCCTCAAACTAATACATTCCATTAAACTAATACATCCCCTCAAACTAATGCAGTCCATCAAACTAATACATCCCCTCAAATTAATTCAGTCCATCAAACTAATACATCCCCTCAGACTAATACAGTCCATCAAATTTATACACTCCATCAAACTAATACAGTCCCTCAAACTAATACAGTCGATCAAACTAATACAGACCCTCAAACTAATACAGTTCATCAAGTCCATCAAAGTAATACAGACACTCAAACGAATACAGCCCCTCAAATTAATACAGTCCATCAAATTTAAACAGTCCATCAAACTAGTACAGTCCATCAAACTAATACATCCCCTCAAACTAATACAGTCCATCAAATTTATACACTCCATCAAACTAATACAGTCCATCAAACTAATACAGAGCCGCAAACTAATACAGTCCATCAAACTAATACAGTCCCTCAAACTAATACAGTTCATCAAGTCCATCAAAGTAATACAGACACTCAAACGAATACAGCCCCTCAAATTAATATAGTCCATCAAACTAATAAAGTCCATCAAACTAATACAGTCCCGGAAAATAATACAGTCCATCAAACTAATACAGACCCTCAAACTAATACAGTCTCTCAAAGGAATACATTCCATTAAACTAACACAGAGCCTAAACCTATTACAGACCATCAAACTAACACAGACCATAAAATTAATACAATCAACGAATACAGACCCTCAAACTAATACAGTCAATCAAACGAATACAGTCCCTCAAACTAATACAGTCCATCAAACTAATACAGAACCTCAAACAAATACAGCCCCTTAAACTAATACA
Organism: Pristiophorus japonicus; assembly: GCF_044704955.1. NCBI lineage: Eukaryota > Metazoa > Chordata > Chondrichthyes > Pristiophoridae > Pristiophorus > Pristiophorus japonicus. Next base: position 585,461 of record NW_027250702.1, on the reverse strand, counting down.
ATCCCTCAAACTAATACAGACCATCAAACTAACACAGGCACTCAAGCTAAGATAGTCCCTCAAACTAATACAGAACCATAAACTAACACAGTCCATCAAACTAATACAGTCCATCAAACTAATCCAGCCCCTCAAACTAATACAGACCTTCAAACTAATACAGGGCCTCAAACGAATACAGTCTCTCAAACTAAAACAGAAACTCAAACTAATCCAGACCCTCAAACTAATACTGTCTCTCAAAGTAATACAGACCCTCAAACTAATACAGTCTCTCACAGTAATACAGACCCTGAAACTAATACAGTCTCTCAAACGAATACAGTCTCTCAAACTAATACAGAAACACAAACTAATACAGACCCTCAAACTAATACTGTCTCTCAAACTAATACAGACCCTCAAACTAATGTCGTCCATCAAACTAAAAGAACCCCTCAAACTAATACAGACCCACAAACTAATACAGGTCCTCAAACTAATACAGTTCCTCAAACTAATACAGCCCCTCAAACTAATACATTCCATTAAACTAATACATCCCCTCAAATTTATACAGTCCATCAAACTAGTACAGTCCATCAAACTAATACATCCGCTCAAACTAATACAGTCCATCAAATTTATACACTCCATCAAACTAATACAGTCCATCAAACTAATACTTCCCCTCAAACTAATACCGTCCAACAAACTAATTCAGTCCATCAAACTAATACAGTCAATCAAACTAGTACAGTCCATCAAACTAATATAGTCCATTAAACTAATACAGACCCTCAAACTAATACAACCTTCAAACTAATACAGGGTCTCAAAATAATACTGTCCCTCAAACTAATACAGACCCTCAAACTAATACAGTCTCTCAAACGAATACAGTCTCTCAAACTAATACCCAAACTCAAACTAATAAAGACCCTCAAACTAATACTGTCTCTCAAAGTAATACAGACCCTCAAACTAATACAGTGTCTCACAGCAATAAAGATCCTCAAACTAATACAGACCCTCAAACTAATACAATCCCTCAAACTAATAAAGGGTCTCAAACTAATACAGTCCCACAAACTAATATAGTCGGTGAAACTAATACAGGTTCTAAAACTAATATAGCCACTCAAACTAATAAATTCCCCCAAACTTATACAGACCCTGACACTAATAAAGTCCATCAAACTAATACAGACCCGCAAACTAATACACTCCATCAAACTAATACAGTCCCTCAAACTAATACAGTCCATCAAACTAATACAGTCCATCAAACTAATACAGCCCATCAAACTAATACAGTACCTCAAACTAATACGGTCCATCAAACTAATAGATAACCTCAAACTAATCCAGTCCCTCATACTAATACAGGCCCTCAAACTAATACATTCCATCAAGCTAACACAGACCCTCAAACTAATACAGTCCATCAAACTAATATAGAGCTTCAAACTAATACAGTCCATCAAACTAATTCAGTCCCTCAATCTAGTTTAGTCCTTTCTAACTAATACAGTCCCTCAAACTATTACAGACACTGAACCTAATACTGTCCATCCAACTAATACAGTCCCTCATACTAATACAGTTCTTCAAACTAATACAGACTGTCAAACTAATGTAATCCATCAAATAATACAGACCCTCAAAATAACACAGTCCATCAAACTAACACAGCCCCTCAAACTAATAGTCCATCAAACTAATGCAGTCCATCAAACTAATACAGACCCTCAAACTAATACAGTCCATAAAACTAATACAGCCCCACAAACTAATGCAGACCCTCAAACCAATACAGTCCATCAAACTATTACAGTCCCTCAAACTAATGCAGACCCTCAAACTAATACAGTCCCTCAAACTAATACAGCCCCTCAAACTAATGCAGTCCATCAAACTAATACATCCCCTCAAACTAATACAGTCCATCAAACTAATACAGTCCATCAAACGAATACAATCCATCAAACTAATACTTCCCCTTAAATTAATACATTCCCTCAAACTAATACAGTCCATCAAACTAATACTTCCCCTCAAACTAATACAGACCCTCAAAATAATACAGTGCATTCAAATAATACAGTCCATCAAAATAATACAGACCCTCAAACTAATAAAGACCCTCAATCTAATACAGTCCATCAAACAAATACAGCCCCTCAAACTAATACAGTCCATCAAACAAATACAACCCCTCAAACTAATACAGTCCCTCAAAATAATACAGTCCATCAAACTAATACAGTCCATCAAACTAATGCAGACCCTCAAACTAATACAGTCCATCAAACTAATACAGTCCATCAAACTAATACAGACCCTCAAACTAATACAGTCCATCAAACTAATACAGTCCATCATATTAATACAGACACTCAAACTAACACTGTCCCTCAAACTAATGGAGTCCCTCAAACTGATACAGTCCCTCAAACTAATACAGTCCCTCAAACTAATATAGGCCCTAAAACTAATACAGTCCCTCAAACTAACACAGTCCATCAAACTAATACAGTCTCTCAAACTAATACAGACCATCAAACTAATACAGTCCGTCAAACTAATGCAGTCCCTCAAACAAATACAGTCCATCAAACTAATTCAATCCATCAAACTAAAAGATACCCTCAAACTAATACGGTCCATCAAACTAATACTGTCCCTCAAACTAATACAGACCCTCAAACTAATACAGACCCTCAAACTAATACAGTCCAGCAAACAAATTTAGTCCATCAAACTAATACATTCACTCAAACTAATACAGACCCTCAAACTAATACCGACCCTCAAACTAATACAGACCATCAAACTAATACAGAACCTCAAACTAATACAGTCCATCAAACTAATACAGTCCATTAAACTAATACAGATCCTCAAACTAATACAGGCCCTCAAACTAATACAGTCCATCAATCAAATACAGTCCCTCAAACTAATACAGTCCCTCAAACTAATACAGTCCATCAAACTAATACAGACCCTCAAACTAATACAGCCCCTCAAACTAATACTATCCATCAAACTAATACTCTGGTGTATGTAGCACAAAAATCACTGACTACACACGGTCTTGTGTAAATCTAACTGCTGTGACCTTCGTCCTTTAGTGTTCATCTCCAGACTGCCTTCAGCCTTATATAGCACCTGTTGTAGTTACTACCACGGTTTCCCAACACAGCCCCCTCTGTGGTGTGGCATCGTGGACTGTATAATTTTGATGGACTGTATTAGTTTGAGCGCCTGTATTAGTTTGAGGGACTGTATTAGTTTGAGGGTCTGTATTAGTTTGTGGAGGTGAATTAGTTTGAGGACGATTGACACAAATGATTCACTTAAATATTTTCACTGAATGGCTGCAGTTAAGGAAGGCTGCTCCATCCTAGGTTGCAGTAGAGTAAAATTGAGGGGGCACTTGAACATTTGGAATGTAGTTTCTGAATGGCCATAGCAGAGTGAAAGTCATCAGTGGATCAATATCATATCTAGATATGGGCCTGATGTTGTTTCAAACAACAATCTGTTGCTGGCAGGATATAGAAGGCAATCTTCATTTGTTAATGGATATAATCAGAATTGTCCTGTCTTTGTTTTTTCCAATTTCAACTCCAAATGTATTCCATCACAATAGGGACTTTTCTCCAATGTCGTAATCTGTTTGTTCAAATTATAACAATAACCAATTTGAGCGATGTCGTAACCTCAATGTCCCTGTGGTGATTATGCAGGGTATAAATTGAATGCTCTGGATTGTATCTCCACAGAGTATATTACTGGGAGATTGCCTGCAGAGCGAAGGGGCACATCGCCTCACACAGAAAATGTATCAGACTGTTAGATTAGCAAGGCAAATATGCTACATGATCATTGCCGTCACCGGCGTTCCTGGTAAGTGACTATAACCATTGAAGTTGTGTAAATCTCTGCATGGACTGGTCTCTGGTTTTGCTCTGTGACTGATAATGTTAAATGTTGGTGTAGTGGTCACTGTTATACAGACACACGATCAGTGATACCATTCTATGAAGTCAATTGTGCTCAATTACATCTGCAGTTTGATTCCTTTGTCTCATTTGATATAAACATCTGCTTGCAACTAAGAGGCTCATTGAATTATCAAGTTATGCCTTGAGTGGAACATCGTGTCGTTGTAACAGTTCTCAGTGCAGCAACTCTCTGAGAGAAGGTTTTACTGGCAGTGTGTGTCACTGTAGGATATACTGAGTGTGGGTCACTAACCGGTGTGGAATACCATACCCGAGTGACCATGTTTTACTGAGAGTGTGAGTCACTGCAGGATATACTGAGTGTGGGTCACTAACCGGTGTGGAACACTATACCCCAGTGACCATGTATTACTGGGAGTATGTATAACTGTAGGATATACTGAGTGTTGGTCACTAACCGGTGTGGAACCCCGTACCCCAGTGACTGTGTATGACTGGGACTGTCTGTCAGTGTAGGATATACAGAGTGTGAGTCACTAACCAGTATGGAACACAGTACGCCAGTGAGCATGTATTAATGTGAGTGTGTGTACCTGTAGGATATACTGAGTGTGGGTCACTAACCAGAGTGGAACAGTGTACCCCAGTGAACATGTATTGCTGGGAGTGGGTGGCACTGTAGGATATACTGAGTGTGGGTCACTAACCGGTGTGGAACAGTGTACCCCAGTTACTATGTATTACTGGGAGTGTGAGTAACTGTAGGATATACTGAGTGTGGGTCACTAACCGGTGTGGAACACCATACCCCAGTGACCATGTATTACTGGCAGTGTGTATCACTGTAGGATATACAGAGTGTGGATCACATACCGGTGTGGAACACCGTACCCCAGTGACCATGTATTACTGGCAGTGTGTATCACTGTAGGATATACTGAGTGTGGTTCACATATCGGTGTGGAACACCATACCGCAACGACCATGTATTACTGGGAGTGTCTGTCACGGTAGGATTTACTGAGTGTGGGTCACTAACCGGTGTGGAACACCGCATCTCCGTGACCATGTATTACGTGGAGTGTGTGTTACTTTAGGATATACTGAGTGTGGGTCACTAACCGCTGTGGAACACGGTACTCCAGTGACCATGTATTACTTGGAGTGTGTGTCACTGTAGGATATACTGAGTGTGGGTCACTAACCGGTGTGGAACACTGTACATCAGTGACCATGTATTACAGGTAGTGTCTGTCACTGTAGAATATACTGAGTGCAGGTCATTAACCGGTGTGGAACACAGTACCCCAGTAACCATGTATTACTTGGAGTGTGTATGTCTGTAGGATAGACTGAGTGTGGGTCACTAACCGGTATGGAACACAGTACCCCAGTGACCATGTATGACTGGGAGTATGTATCACTTTAGGATAGACTGAGTGTAGGCCACTAACCGCTGTGAAACACCATACCCCAGTGACCATGTATTACTGGGAGTGTGTATGACTGTAGGATATACAGAGTGTGAGTCACTAACCGGTGTGGAACACAGTACCTCAGTGACCATGTATTAATGGGAGAGTGAGTCACTGTAGGATATAGTCAGTGTGGTTCACTAACCGGTGTCGAACACTGTACCCCAGTAACCGTGTATTACTGGGACTGTCTGTCACTGTAGGATACCTGAGTGTGGGTCACTAACCAATGTGAAACACTGTTCTCCAGTGATCATTTACGCGGAGTCAGAGGAAATGTATTACCATGGATTGAAAATTGGCTGGCTACCACAAAGCAGAGAGTCTGGATAAATGGATCCTTTTCAGGTTGGAAATCGGTTGTTAGTGGAGTGCCAAAGGGATCGGTGCTGGGAACACAACTGTTTACAATATATATAGATGATCTGGAAGAGGGGACGGAGTGCAGTGTAACAAATTTGCAGATGACAATAAGATTAGTGGGAAAGCGGGTTGTGTCAAGGACACATCGAGGCTGCAAATAGATTTAGAGAGGTTAAACGAATGGGCTAAGGCTTGGCAGATGGACTACAATGTCGGAAAGTGTGAGGTCATTCACCTTGGAAAAAAAACAGTAAAAGGGAATATTATTTGAATGGGGAGAAATTACAACATGCTGCGGTGCAGAGGAACCTGGGGGTCCTTGTGCATGAATCCCAAAAGGTTAGTTTGCAGGTGGAGCAGGTAATCAGGAAGGCGAATGGATTGTTGGCCTTCATTGCGAGAGGGATGGAACACAAAAGCAGGGAGGTCCTGCTGCAATTCTATAGGTTATTGGTGAGGTCGCACCTGGAGTGCTGCATGCAGTTCTGGTCACATTACTGAAGGAAGGATATACTAACTTTGGAGGGGGTACAGAGACGATTCACGAGGCTGAGTCTGGAGATTAGCGGGTTAACTTATGAAGATAGATTGAGTAGACTGGGTCTTTACTCGTTGGTGTTCAGAAGGATGAGGGGTGATCTTCCAGAAACATTTAAAATAATGAAAGGGATAGGCAAAATAGAGGCAGAGAGGTTGTTTCCACTGGTCGGGGAGACTAGAACTAGGAGGCAGAGCCTCCAAATACGGGGGAGCCTACTGAAAACCGAGTTGAGAAGGAATTTCTTCTCCCAGAGGGTTGTCTATCTGTGGAATTCTCTGCCCAAGGAAGCAGTTGAGGCGAGCTCATTGAATGTATTCAAATAACAGATAGATAGATTTTTAACCAAAAAGGAAGCAAGGGGTTTGGGGAGCGGGCAGGTAAGTGGAGCTGAGTCCACGGCCAGATCAGCCATGATCTTGTTGAACGGCTGAGCAGGCTCGAGGGGCTAGATGGCCTACTCCTGTTCCTAATTCTTATGTTCGTATGTTCTAGTATATGTGTGGAACACCATACTGCAATGACCATGTATTACTGAGAGTGTGTGTCACTGTAGGATATATTGAGTGTGGATGACTCACCGGTGTAGAACACCGTACCTCAGTGACCATGTATTACTGGAAGTGTGTGTCACTGTAGGATGTACTGAGTGTGGGTCACTAACCAGTGTGGAACACTATACCCCAGTGAACATGTATAACTGGGAATGTGTGTCACTGTAGGATATACTGAGTGTGGGGCACTAACCGGTGTGAAACACTGTAACACCATTTACCATGTATTACTGGGAGTGTGTGTCACTGTCGGATATACTGAGTGTGGGTCACTAACCAGTGTGGAGGACCATACCCCAGTGAACATGTATTATTGGGAGTGTGTGTCACTGTAGGATATACTGAGTGTGGGTCACTACCCGGTGTGGAACACCATAACACAGTGACCACGTATTACTCGGAGTGTGTTTCACTGTAGGATATACTGAGTGTGGGTCACTAACCGGTGTGGATCACGATAACCCAGTGACCACGTATTACTCGGAGTGTGTGTCACTGTAGGATATACGGAGTCTGGGTCACTAACCGGTGTGGAACACCATAACACAGTGACCACATATTACTGGGAGTGTGTGTCACTGTAGGATATACTGATTGTGGGTCATTAACCGGTGTGGAACACCGTACACCATTGACCATGTATTACTGGGAATGTGCGTCTCTGTAGGATATACTCAGTGTGGGTCACTAACCGGTGTGGAACACTGTACACCATTGACCAAGTATTACTGGGAGTGTGTGTCACTGTGGGATACACTCAGTGTGGGTCACTAACCGGTGTGGAACACTGTACACCATTGACCAAGTATTACTGGGAGTGTGTGTCACTGTGGGATATACTCAGTGTGGGTCACTAACCGGTGTGGAGGACCATACCCAGTGACCATGTATTACTGGGAGTGTCTTTCACTGTCGGATGTACTCAGTGTGGGTCACTATTTATTCTACTTCCGCTTCTGAGGCGTACCCTCGGACTCGAGGATTACTCGATTCCATACTAACAATTATTTCCCAGAGTGCTGAAGAGTCCAATGCATGACCTGCATTCTCTGTCACAAATGGGGCAGACGATGGTTGAACGAACGGCAGTGTGGGGTGCCCGGGTTGCTGCGCACTCCTTCCGCTATCTACGCTTGGCTTCAGCTTGCTCTGGGCGATGAGAATCGATGTGCTCTGCACCGCACGGATGCTTTTCCTCCACTTGGGCTGTCTAGGGCCAGGGATTACCAGGTATAGGAGGGGCCGTTGCAATTATTAAAAGAGGTTTGGAGTGTTTCATGGTAGCTTTCTTCTGCCCACCTGTGGCTCGCTTACAATAACGAATCACCGTGTGGAGCGTTTGCTTTTTGGATCTAATGTCAGGCATGCCAACGATGTGGCCCGTCCAACGGAGCTGATCGAATGTGGTCAATGCTTCGCTGCTGGGGATATTAACCTGACCGAGAACACTGATGTTGGTGTGACACTCCGGCCAATTAATTTGCAGGAAATTGCGGAGACTGCGTTGGTACTTCTCCTGTGCTTTGTGGTGTCTGCTGTAAATATTCCATGTCTCTGAACCATATAGGAGGGCCGTGTCGACCATGAGCTTTGTCCTGGGTTTGAGGTCCTGGTCTTCAAATACATTCTTCCTCAGGCGTCCGAAGTCTGCACAGACACACTGAAGGCAATGTTGGACTTTGCCATCAAAGTCTGCCTTTGTTGACTGTAGGCTCCCGAGGTCTGGAAAATGGTCCAATTGTACAGTAAACCCGAGCATCCCTGAAACTCGCAGCGGATGGCGTGTTTCCCTGCGCCTATCGCCGCTGATACATTCTGAGTGCCCCATTTACAATTTAATTCACTCGCCATTCACACTGGAAGTCGTCTCGCCCTCACCGGCTTTGGGCTGGGAATGAAAACCCTTGCAGGTTGCTGATCCTGATAGTGACCCCAGTGCACTGCCCCTGCTGAAAGTACAAGTGCTGGACCTCTGGTCTGAACAATATTCTATCTCCACTCTCCAATGGTCCAGGTATGGGAGCTCGGATGGTCCCTTGCTATGCTGCCTTTTCTTGGGATACAGGGAACCTTCGTTGTTCCAATTCTACTCCGGTCCCCTCCTTCACATATTGTTCAGGTACATTGATGACTGTGCTTGCGCAATTTCATTTTCTAGCCATGACGTGGAAAATGTCCTAACTCGCACAAAGTCATGATCAGCCATCACCTCAGCTCTGTGCTTTCTGACATACATTGGCTCTCGGTTAATGAACGCTTCGATTTTGAAAATGATCATCCTTGTTCACAAATCTCTCCATGGCCTTGCAGCTCCCTATCTCTATAATCTTATTCTGCATCATAACCCCTCAAGCTATCTCCGCTCTTCAAATGCTGTCCTTTCGAACATCCCTCATTATACTGCTCAACCATCAGTGGCCTTACCTTTAGCTATTTGGGCCCTAAACTCTGGAAGTCCCTCCTTAAACGTCTTTTACCAAGCTTTTGGTCATGTGCTTTAATTTCTTATTTTTTATCTCGGTGTCCCATGTTTCTGTGTTGTCCTGTTAAGACTGTTCTGAAGCACCTTGGGATGTTTAACAAAATTAAAGGCGTGATAGAAATAAAAGTTATTGTTATTATTATTAATAATATAGTTATTATTAATATTAGTAATAATCATTATTCTAATTATGCAGTCAACCTTGCTTCTAATTTACGCCCCTCTGTCTCCTTCACATGCTCCGTCTGACACTACCCTCCCCTTCCTCGACATCTCTAAGTCCATTTCTGAGGACACACTCTCGACAAATATCTACCATAATCCGGCAGAGTGCTCCAGCTACCTTGATGATATGACCTCTCACCCAGCTTGCGGGAAGGACTCTATTACATTCTCCGAGTGTCGCTGCCTGCGTTGCATCTGTTCCGATGATGCCACCTCCCACACCAGTGCTTACAACATGTCTTCCTTTTTCTGAGCTGAAGATACCCGCCTTCTGTGGTCCTGATCCTGTGGGCCTGTAACCTAGTGTGGAAAGGGTAGGAGAGGAGGGAGGAGGCAGAGTCATGGAGACAGTGACCAGTTGAGTCAATAACGCGGGCTGAGGGTCTACAGTAGTGGTGTGGTTTCCCGGTCCCCGATCCTCACTGGTTGATTATCTTCCTGCAGTGACCATGCACTGTTCAGCGAAGGTTCATCAGGCTGGTTCCTGAGATGAAGGTCTTGTCTTATGAGCAAATGTTGAGCAGGCTGGGCCTATAATCGTTGGAGTTTAGAAGAATCAGCGGTAATCTTATTGAAACGTATAAGATTCTAAGGGGGCTCGACAGGGTAGATGCAGAGAGGGTGTTGCCCCTCGTGTCGGAATCTAGAACTAGGGGTCATAGTTTCAGAATGTTCCCTATGTTGGGGAAGTCCAGAACCAGGGGACACAGTCTAAGGATAAGGGGTAAGCGATTTAGAACCAAGATGAGGAGAAACTTCTTCACTCAGAGAATTGTTAACCAGGGGAATTCCCTGCCACATGGTGTTGTTGATGGCAGTTCATTGGATATATTTATGAGGGAGTTAGTTATGGCCCTTACGGCTAAAGGGATCAAGGGTATGGAGAGAAAGCAGGAAAGGGGTAAAGAGGGAATGATCAGCCATGATCTTATTGAATGGTGGTGCAGGCTCGAAGGACCGGATGGCCTAATCCTGCACCTGTTTTCTATCTTTCTATGTTACCATTAATTTTGCCGACCCGCCCGCTGGGGTGGCTCGGCTTCCCTCCCACTGCCCCGTCTCTGCTAAACTGGGAAGTAGCGGGTTGGAGGTAGGTTGCATTGGGATGATATACGTTAGGAATCGCAGGATAGCGCAGATGAATACGTGGCTTGAGCAGTGGTGCAGCAGGGAGGGATTCAAATTCCTGGGGCATTGGGACCGGTTCTGGGGGAGGTGGGACCAGTACAAACCGGACGGTCTGCACATGGGCAGGACCGGAACCAATGTCCTAGGGGGAGTGTTTGCTAGTGCTGTTGGGGAGGATTTAAACTAATATGGCAGGGGGATGGGAACCAATGCAGGGAGACAGAGGGAAACAAAAAGGAGACAAAAGCAAAAGACAGAAAGGAGATGAGAAAAAGTGGAGGGCAGAGAAACTCAAGGCAAAGAACAAAAAGGGCCACTGTACAGCAAAATTCTAAAAGGACAAAGGGTGTTAATAAAACAAGCCTGAAGGCTTTGTGTCTTAATGCAAGGAGTATCCGCAATAAGGTGGATGAATTAATTGCGCAAATAGATGTTAACAAATATGATGTGATTGGGATTACGGAGACGTGGTTCCAGGATGATCAGGGCTGGGAACTCAACATTCAGGGGTATTCAACATTCAGGAAGGATAGAATAAAAGGAAAAGGAGGTGGGGTAGCATTGCTGGTTAAAGAGGAGATTAATGCAATAGTTAGGAAAGACATTAGCTTGGATGATGTGGAATCTATATGGGTAGAGCTGCAGAACACCAAAGGGCAAAAAACGTTAGTAGGAGTTGTGTACAGACCTCCAAACAGTAATAGGGATGTTGGGGAGGGCATCAAACAGGAAATTAGGGGTGCATGCAATAAAGGTGTAGCAGTTATAATGGGTGACTTTAATATGCACATAGATTGGGCTAGCCAAACTGGAAGCAATACGGTGGAGGAGGATTTCCTGGAGTGCATAAGGGATGGTTTTCTAGACCAATATGTTGAGGAACCAACTAGGGGGGAGGCCATCTTAGACTGGGTGTTGTGTAATGAGAGAGGATTAATTAGCAATCTCATTGTGCGAGGCCCCTTGGGGAAGAGTGACCATAATATGGTGGAATTCTGCATTAGGATGGAGAATGAAACAGTTAATTCAGAGACCATGGTCCAGAACTTAAAGAAGGGTAACTTTGAAGGTATGAGGCGTGAATTGGCTAGGATAGATTGGCGAATGATACTTAGGGGGTTGACTGTGGATGGGCAATGGCAGACATTTAGAGACCGCATGGATGAATTACAACAATTGTACATTCCTGTCTGGCGTAAAAATAGAAAAGGGAAGGTGGCTTAACCGTGGCTATCTAGGGAAATCAGGGATAGTATTAAAGCCAAGGAAGTGGCATACAAATTGGCGAGAAATAGCAGCGAACCTGGGGACTGGGAGAAATTTAGAACTCAGCAGAGGAGGACAAAGGGTTTTTTTAGGGCAGGGAAAATGGAGTACGAGAAGAAGCTTGCAGGGAACATTAAGGCGGATTGCAAAAGTTTCTATAGGTATGTAAAGAGAAAAAGGTTGGTGAAGACAAACGTAGGTCCCCTGCAGTCAGAATCAGGGGAAGTCATAACGGGGAACAAAGAAATGGCAGACCAATTGAACAAGTACTTTGGTTCGGTATTCACTAAGGAGGATACAAACAACCTTCCGGATATAAAAGGGGTCAGAGGGTGTAGTAAGGAGGGGGAAGTGAGGGAAATCTTTATTAGTCGGGAAATTGTGTTGGGGAAATTTATGGGATTGAAGGCCGATAAATCCCCAGGGCCTGATGGACTGCATCCTAGAGTACTTAAGGAGGTGGCCTTGGAAATAGCGGATGCATTGACAGTCATTTTCCAACATTCTATTGACTCTGGATCAGTTCCTATGGAGTGGAGGGTAGCCAATGTAACCCCACTTTTTAAAAAAGGAGGGATGAGAAAACAGGGAATTATAGACCGGTCAGCCTGACCTCAGTAGTGGGTAAAATGATGGAATCAATTATTAAGGATGTCATAGCAGTGCATCTGGAAAATGGTGACATGATAGGTCCAAGTCAGCATGGATTTGTGAAAGGGAAATCATGCTTGACAAATCTTCTGGAATTTTTTGAGGATGTTTCCAGTAAAGTGGACAAAGGAGAACCAGTTGATGTGGTATATTTGGACTCTCAGAAGGCTTTCGACAAGGTCTCACACAAGAGATTAATGTGCAAAGTTAAAGCACATGGGATTGGGGGTAGTGTGCTGACGTGGATTGAGAACTGGTTGTCAGACAGGAAGCAAAGAGTAGGAGTAAATGGGTACTTTTCAGAATGGCAGGCAGTGACTAGTGAAGGCCGCAAGGTTCTGTGCTGGGGCCCCAGCTGTTTACATTGTACATTAATTATTTAGACGAGGGGATTAAATGCAGTATCTCCAAATTTGCGGATGATACTAAGTTGGGTGGCAGTGTGAGCTGCGAGGAGGATGCTATTAGGCTGCAGAGTGACTTGGATAGGTTAGGTGAGTGGGCAAATGCATGGCAGATGAAGTATAATGTGGATAAATGTGAGGTTATCCACTTTGGTGGTAAAAACAGAGAGACAGACTATTATCTGAATGGTGACAGATTAGGAAAAGGGAAGGTGCAACGAGACCTGGGTGTCATGGTACATCAGTCATTGAAGGTTAGCATGGAAGTACAGCAGGCGGTTAAGAAAGCAAATGGCATGTTGGCCTTCATAGCGAGGGGATTTGAATACAGGGGCAGGGAGGTGTTGCTACAGTTGTACAGGGCCTTGGTGAGGCCACACCTGGAGTATTGTGTACAGTTTTGGTCTCCTAACTTGAGGAAGGACATTCTTGCTATTGTGGGAGTGCAGCGAAGGTTCACCAGACTGACTCCTGGGATGGTGGGACTGACCTATCAAGAAAGATTGGATCAATTGGGCTTGTATTCATTGGAGTTCAGAAGAATGAGAGGGGACCTCATAGAAACGTTTAAAATTCTGACGGGTTTAGACAGGTTAGATGCAGAAAGAATGTTCCCAATGTTGGGGAAGTCCAGAACCAGGGGTCACAGTCTGAGGATAAGGGGTAAGCCATTTAGGACCGAGATGAGGAGAAACTTCTTCACCCAGAGAGTGGTGAACCTGTGCAATTCTCTACCACAGAAAGTAGTTGAGGCCAATTCACTAAATATATTCAAAAGGGAGTTAGATGAAGTCCTTACTACTCGGGGGATCAAGGGTTATGGCGAGAAAGCAGGAAGTGGGTACTGAAGTTTCATGTTCAGCCATGAACTCATTGAATGGCGGTGCAGGCTAGAAGGGCTGAATGGCCTGCTCCTGCACCTATTTTCTATGTTTCTATGTTTCTATGTTGCATGTTAACTCCTGAGCCGATGTCCACCCGACTGTTTTGGTGCGAAATGACAGGCCTTACTGTCTGGGCTCAGTCACCGACAATGTGTGACCAATAATTGACTGTCTCTTTTCCCTTCTGTTTATTACAGTGAATTTAGTGGCGATTGTGGTCCTGTCCCGGGGAAAGTGCGGTCTGTCCACCTGCACCACTCGCTACCTGGTTGCCATGGCAGCGGCGGATCTACTGGTGGTCATCACTGCGATCATACTGTACCGGATCAGTTGGTATTATTTCCCGTGGTCTTTCCTGGGTATCACCCCTGTGTGTCGCGTTATACGTCTCCTGTCCTGTGTAGCCACTGACTGTTCTGTCTGGTTCACCGTCACTTTCACCTTTGATCGATTTGTGGCCATTTCTTGGCAGAAGCTGAAAACCAAATATTGCACCGGGAGAACTGCGGCTGTGGTCCTGGCAACAAGCTGCATTCTGCTCTGCTCAAAAAACATTCCTCACTACTTTACAATTGTACCTGGATATATAATCGACAATGTTCAGTGGTTCTGTTATTCAATGCCAGCCTATTATACTGAGCCCGGATGGCTGGGATTTGACTGGTTTGATACGGTATTAACCCCACTGCTCCCATTCGCTGTAATTTTGTTGCTCAATGCTCTGACAATCAGACACATTTCAGTGGCCAGTCGAGTCCGGAGGGGTCTGAGGGGTGAGAGCAAGGGGGGGAATGGCAGTGACCCAGAGATGGAGAGCAGGAGGAAGTCTGTCATTTTACTCTTCACCATATCCGGCAGCTTCATACTGCTGTGGCTGATATTTGTTATAGAATTCTTATATTATAGCATTGCAGGAATACATCCCGCTGATTACAATGTTTCTTTATATACCTTTCGACAAGTCGGATATATACTGCGGAATTTAAGTTGCTGCACAAACACATTTATTTACGGGGTGACCCAGTCCAAGTTCAGAGAACAGTTGAAGAGCGCGGTGAAATATCCGTTTACATCGATTATACAATTAATTAATAAACAGAACAACTGAGCACAGGCCAGAGGCGGGTCCCAGTGTTTCCAGTCCAGGAATATAATATTTAGCCCGAGACTTCCATCCCCTGAATTACACCAGGAATGGCTGGTGATCTGATAATACACCCAGCGACCTGTTTAGGACACGGCACTATTTCTGATTGACATGTCCCACCTTGTCTTTCTGGTCAGCACCACGAGCTTGTTGCATTCTGTCAGAGTTCTTCTGTAAAGGGTCACTGCAGCTATTTAGTGAAGGAATTCATTGCAGCTTCCAGAGTGAGAGGCTCGTCAATAGTTAGGTCGGCAGAGTGGAGGTGTAGTTCAGAGGATACATTACATAGAATAGACAGCACAGAAACATATAGTTCGGCCCGACTAGTCTGTGTTGGTGTTTATGCTCCAGATCAGTCTCCTCCCATTGCAAAAACGTCGTCTCAGCCTCTCAGCATATCTTTTATTTTATGTTCTCTCATTTACTCGTCTAGTTTCCCTTTGACAGCATCTGAGATATGTATCTCAACCACTTCCTGACGTAGGGAGTTCCACATTCTAACCACTCTCTGAGTAAATACATTGTTCTTTATTTCCCTATTGGTGTTATTAGTGATTATCTTGCATTTATGGTTCCACAGATTTGGATGCTCCCACGAGTATAAACTTTTCTGTCACCATCGACCCGGTCCAAAACAATCATAATTTACAAGACTTCGATCAGGACTCCTCTATGTTCTCTGTCTTCTACAGGAACCAAGCACAACCTGTTCAATCGTTCCTGATAACTGTTATCTTTCAGTTCTGGTGCAGTCCAACCAAACATTTGTGAGACCGTACTAGTGGCTCCCATCACCATCTCCATTGCCCTAGCCACCGACTCTATCCCTCTTCCTGTCAGCAGTCAAAGGCTGAACCCAGCCGTTCGCAACCTTAGCGTCTTATTTGAGCAGGAGATGGTCTTCCGTCCCCATATCCACTCCTGCACCAGGACGGCATCTTTGTGCCTCTGTTACAGTTAATTTGCTGCTCAAAACTTCATCCGTGCCTTTACCAGCTCTAGATATGACTCCTCCAATGCTCTCCTGGGTGGCTTCCAATCTCCCACCATCCATATACCTCAGCTCATCCAAAACTCTGCTGCCTGTGCCCCTGATTTGCATCTTATCGCAATACCCCATCACACCTGTGCTCGCTGACCTACATTGGCTCCCTGTCCGACAGCGCCTCAATTTTAAAATGATCATTCTTGTTTTCAAATCACTTCATGGCCTCTGCAACCTACACCAGTACTTAGTCCTCCTGAGATCTCTGTGCTGCTCCAAATCTGGCAGATTGCACATCCCCGATTTAAACTTCTCCACCAATGGCAGGCATGCTTTCAGCAACCTGGGTCCCAAGTTCTGGGCATCTCTCCTTAAACCTCTCCACCTCTAATTCTCCTCCTCCTTCAGCTGCCTAGGTCCCAAGCTCTGGGATTCTCTCCCTAAACCTCTCCACCTCACGAACTCTCCTCCTCCTTCAGCTGTCTAGGTCCCAAGCTCTAGCATTCCCTCCCTAAACCTCTATTCGTCTCTAACTCTCCTCCTCCATTAAGATTCCCCTTAAGACTAAATATTTGATGAAGATTATTTGCTAAAACCTCCTTTTGTGCCTCGATGTCAAGATGTCCTTTATTCCCTGTTGGATTTATTAATGGCTGTCTTCAATCTATGTCCCTGAGTTTTGGTATCTCCCACAAGTGGAAACATCTTTTCTCCCTCTACCCTATCAAAGCCTTTCATATCCTGAAAGACACAATCTGACCATCCCTCAGTCTTCTCTTTGCTAAACAAAAGAGCCACGGCCTGTTCAACATTTCCTGATAAGTACACCCTCTCAGTTCTGGTATCATTCCAGGAAATACACTTTGCATCTTCTCCAGTGCCGCGATGTCATTTTATAATATTTACACCAAGGATCCAATCAACTTTACAAAACTTCAATGTTTTACAATTCTATCCCTCGAGACACGAACAAAAGCCTGTTCTTTGTTTTTTATGGATTGATGAACTTCCAGCGCTGCATTTTTAGTGATTGGTGTAAATGTACTGTCCCGTCCCTCTGTTCCTCATTCCTGTTTAGATAATTATTTTCCAAGGAGAATGTCACTTTCATATTCTTCCGATTAAAACGCACCAACTCACACTCCTCTATTTTGATGTATTGTGTTCCTAACACAGATGAGACTGCACACAGTGAGATTAAAGTAACAGTGACCTAAGTCTTTATTAAGACACTCCTGAGTGAGGAACAGGCCTTAGAGGCCGGCTTATATACAGTGCTCCCAAGGGATGCTGGGATCCCTTGGGACTTCAGGGGATGTGCTCCCTGGTGGTGGAACATGGGAGTGCATGCTGTAGAGAAACACAACAGAAGTTCCTTTGCAATTTACACGCCCAGTTTGCAAGTTTAGGATCAGGTTCTACTGTTCTTCCTCATGTCCTTTGCAACTGATTTGAGGGATTAATGGACTCCGCCTGTCACAGGCTCGATGTCTTGCTGCTGTTACTGTGCAAATGACTCAGGGCGACCAGATAATTTGGAGGATAATTCGAGCTTTTTTGTAACAGCAAGTGAGGGGCCACAGTTTCACATCTCTGAAGTAGTGATTTGCTTCAAATTTAATTGTGCGGTCCAGGACACATCAAATCCTAACCTAAAATCCGTCTATGGTGGGACTCAAACCCACAATTTTTGAATGCCTTACATTAGATTGACTAAAAGTCGATTTTTTTTTGTGCACCGATCATTGGACTGTTCAAGTAGATCGTTAGCGTAGCTGCGATGACCAAGTGTTTAAGGTGTTAGACTTGAAGTTGAATGGGACTTCCCCACGCAGGTTTGAATCCTTGCTCGCAGTCGTTCTACACGAAAGGTATTCTTCTTTAATTGGCTTCCTGTGGATATCGCTAGAATCTGATTGCACTGATTGATGCGAATTGTAAACACTAATAATTTACAGGCATTAATTAGTGATGGTTGGTTTTATGGAAACTATTTGCAAAGATCAGTGAGAAATATGCACAGGAAACAGCATGAAAAAATCCCTTTCAAAAGATCCCTTCAATGTTTGGAAGGATATCACCTTCAGCTAATGAGTGTGAACGTGGTTTGGTTTTAAAAGTTGAACAGGATTTGACCAAACCACCAACGCAAGCCTCGAATCTGAAAGATTCTTCTAACATTAGTGTTTGCATTAAAGTGAGACGCCTGAGCCAAATGGCCACGCGCCCGCTGCAGTTCAGAGCAGCTTAACGGTGAGAATGAAGGATTACACACCGAAATTGTATTTATTTCTGTTTGATATTTTCCACTGTAGACCAATCAGCTGCAGTGACCCACTCTGTGATTGAACTACGAGACGTAGCAAAGCCGCGGATGATATGCAAGCATTCATTAAATGCTGCAAACACGCCGCAGGTCCATGACTTCTCTGCAGAATTAATGTTTCGCAGCATTGCTTCAAAGTATTGCAGGTCACGTATGAGTTCCTTTCCTAAGTATTTAAGCTGCTCTAAAATACTTTCAATCTACCACCAAGAATAAAGTAAATAGCCAGTACGTGAATAAAACCCGCTACTTTGGCGTGATTCGCATCAGGCTCTAAACAATAGAGCTCGCTGGCCTTATTGCTGTAATGCAGGAAATGCAAAAATTGACAGCATGGAAAGAGGACATTTCAGCCCATCGTGTAGGTGCTGGCGGACCAAGACCTTCCCAGCCTAAATCCCACTTTCCAGCTCTATGTCACCTCTGTCGGTTACTGCAATTTTAAATGCTCATGCACGTATTTAAAAATTGTATGAAGGGTTGTGCCGCTGCCAGCCAATCAGGCAGTGAGTTCCAGTCTCCCACGATCAATGCATTGCTTGTCGAATCATCCGCACTTCCCCAATAACATTAAATATATTCCCCGTGGTTGTTAACCATTCTGCCAAGTGAAACAAGCCCTTCTTACCCACTCTATCTTGGCCCCTGATAAATTTATACACTTCACTATAGTCTCGCCTCAGCGTCCGCTTTTCCATAGAAAACAGAACAGCATTTCCAATCTTTCTTTAAAGCAAAATTCTCCAGTCCAGGCACATTTCTTGTAATCTCCTCTGCACCTTTTCCAGTGCAATCAATCTTTCCTGAAATGTGGTGACTATAACTGAACACAGTACTCCAGCTGCAGCCAAATCAGTGTTTTATATAGTTCAATTATAAACTGCTTGCTCTTGTATTCAATGCCGCATGAAATATAGACAAGTATTCCACATGCCTTCTGAACCATATTATCTACCTGGCCTGCTACCTTCAGGGATCTGTGGACCTGCACTCCATGGTCCCTTTTTCATCTGCACATTTCAGCTTCGTACCAATTAATGTTTATTACCTTGCCTTATTAGACATCCCCAAATACATTACCTCGCAATTATCCGAATTCAATTCCATTTGCCACTGTTCTGCCCACCTGCCCAGTGCATTGGTATTTTCCTGCAGTTTGCAGCTTTTTTCTTCAATTTCAACGACACAGAAACAGGCCATTTGGCCCAAGCATTCCATGCCGGCATTCATGCTCCACTTTATTCTCCTGGAACAGCTTCTGCCGCATGTAAATAGTTACATTTTACGTGGCACAAATGTCTGTAGAAATACCACCAACGATGTATCCGCAAAAATCCTCCAAATGGCCCAGGAGGATAGACGCACCAATATAACTATCCGCGATCAGGCCGACATACACAGCATCGAAACAATAACCACAGTCGACCAGCTTCATTGAGCTGGCCTCATTGTTCACATGCCTGATGCAAGACTCCCAAAGCAAGCGCTCTACTCGGAAATGCTGCACGGCAAGCGATGCAGAGTTGGGTGTAGAAATCGTTTCAAGGTCACCCATCAAGCCTCTTGATAAAATGTAACATCTCCACCGAAACCTTGGGGTCCCTGGCGAAATACCACCCCAATTGGAGGAAGAGCATCCGGGAGGGCGCTGAGCAACTCGAGTCTCGTCGCCGAGTGCATGCAGAAAGCAAGCGCAGGCAGTGGAAGGAACGTGTGGCAAACCAGACTCACCACCCTTCTTTTCCTTCAACGAATGACTGTCCCACATGTGACAGAGACAGCAATTCCCTTATTGGACTGTTCAGTCACCTAAGACCTCACTTTTAGAGTGGAAGCAAGTCTTCCTCGAATTTCGAGGGACCGCCTAAAATGATGATTGTCCAGTTATGTTTGTAGTGATTCGTGAGCCCCGAGGATGTTGGTGGTGGGGGATTATGTGATGGTTATTGTTATGTATGTGAATCTTAATTGTGTGTAAGACTTGCCACCAGAGGGCACACCTGTGGAAGACCTATGGGTCACGTGTGTGTACCCTGGTGAAAACAGGCATTAAAAAGCAGTCCACCATGATGATGCCTCACATTGGGGTTTTATTAAACAGACCACGTTCGTACTGGTTTAAATATACAACACAGCCTCGTGTATATATTCCAAACATAACAACTGGCGACGAGTTACAACCACGAACTTTCACGCGGAAATGGCTGCCGTTGGTATTCTGTTGAGATTTATTGAGGATGATGATTGGGACGCCTTCGTTGAGCGCCTCGACCAGTACTTTGTGGCCAACGAATTGGTGACGCCTGAAACAGGGATCAAGCTCAGGGCGATTCACCTCACCATATGTGGGTCATCGGTATATGGCCTCCATAAGAACTGGCTGGCACCGTCAATCTAACGGACAAATCGTACACATAGCTCTGCACGATTGCTAAGGATCATCTCAAGCCCAAGGAGAGCATCCTGATGGCCAGATATGGCTTTTACACGCACCGTCGCTCCGTGGGCCACAATGTGGAGAGTTTAATCGTCGACCTTAAACGCCTTCTGAGGCAGTGCGAATTTGCAGGATCCTTGGGTGAAATGTTGCGGGTCTTTTTCGTACTGTGAATTTGCCACGAAGGCAACCTTCGCAAGCTGCTCTCTGCCGAATTCCTGGAACTGAGCAAGGCCATCAAGATAGCCCAGGCCTTCATCTCCACGAGCGATAACATGAAGCAGATATCTTCACAGAATCGAGGTACACCGGCAAGTACTGTGCATAAAATAATGCCTTCAGCAGGCAGGACTATACACGATAGGGCTGGAGTGATTAAGAGCCCGCTGGGGAGCGCTAATGTGAATCGATTAACGCCATGCTGCTGCTGCGGGGAGAATCACAGAGACAATCAATATCGTGTTGAGCACTGCGTGTGCAGCGGCTGTGGGGACAATGGGACACTTCAGCGATTGTGCAAGCGACCTCGGACTCACCACGTGGCACAATCAGCAAAGAGCGACGGATCCAGTGCAGACCACGCTGAACGAGCAGGAGAGGCCATCTCAGCTGGAGGATGAGAAGGAATTGAATGTGGTACACATCTTCACCACCAAAAGCCCCCCGATAATGTTAAAAGTTAAACTTAACGGCATTCCAGTCTCCATGGAACTGGACACGTGATCAAGCCAATCTATAATCAGCCAGAAGGCCTTTGATAAACTATGGAGTAACAAGACACGGAGACCAAAACTGAGCGTGATTCACACTACACTGTGCATTTACAGCAAATAACACATAGCTGTCATTGGCAGTGCGGCAGTGAAAGTGCCATATGATGGAATGGTGCATGATTTACCACTATGGATTGTACCAGGCGATGGCCCTTCGCTGTTCGGCAGGAGCTGGCTAGGCAAGTTCCGATGGAACTCGGACGACATCAAAGCCATTACCTCTGCAGATGACGCCCTGTGCGAACAGATACCAAAAAAATTCTCGGCACTCGTTGAGCCAGGACTCGGCAACTTCACAGTGAAGATCCACTTTTCCTGGGCATGGCCCGTTCATCACAACGCCCGTGCAGTTCCATATATTATGCGAGAGAAAGTCAAAATTGTGCTGGACAGACTTCAAAAAGAGGGAATCATATTGCAAGTCGAGTTCAACGAGTGGGCCACTCCAATCGTGCCGGTGCTAAAGAGGGATGGGACGGTCCGAATCTGTGGCGACTGCAAGGTGACGATCAACCGAGACTCGTTACAGGACCAGTATCCACTACCCAAAGCGAAGGACTTATTCGCAAAGCTAGTAGCGGGAATGTCGTTCAACAAACTAGACCTCACCTCCGCTGACTTCAAGCAGACGTTGGCTGAACCGTCAAAGAAGTTGACTTGCATCAACATGCACAAAGGACGATTCATGACTCACAGATGCCCCTTTGGAATTCGCTCAGCAGCGGCCATCTTCCAGTGGAACATGGAGATTCTGCTTAAATCGGTTCCATTACAGTGGTAACCAAGGACGACATCTTGATCACTGGTCGAAACACGACCGATCAAATGCACAATCTTGATGAGGTTCTAAAGCGACTGGAAAGAGTGTGACACAGGCTGAAACGCTTCAAGTGTGTTTCCTTGCGCAAGAGTTCCAATTTCTGGGGAAAAAATTGCGGCGCACAGCATCAGTCCCATGGACGCCAAGACGGAGGCCTTCATGCAAGCACCCAGACCAGAAAACGTGGCGGAGCTGCGTTCGTTCCTGGGAGTCCTCAACTACTTTGTTAACTTTCTACCAGTGTTGAGTATTTTGCTGGAATGGTTGCATTAGCTGCTACGCAAGGATGACGACTGGATTTGGCGCAAATCTCAAATAATAGCTATTCACAATGCCAGACACATGCTATGCTCCAACCAATTATGCGTATTGTATGACCATGTAAACGTTTGGTGCCAGCAAGTGACGTGCCATCGTGCAGGGTCGACTATGTGTTAAAGCGAGCAAATGTGTCAGGCAAACTGCAGCCAGTTGCGTATGCGTCCATATATTTGTCCAAGGCTAAAATAAACTATAGTATGGTTGAGAAGGAAGCGCTGACTTGTGTATACGGGGTTAATAAATTCCAAAAATAACTATTTGGTCTCCGGTTCGAGATCGGAACCCACTACAAACTGCTCACTTCACTGCTCTGATAAAGCAAAGCTATCAACACCAATGTTTCGTCCTACATCCAAAGGTGGGCACTAACGTTGTCTGCATATGACTATGTAATCCGCCACAGAACAGGCACAGAAAACTGCGCAGACGCCCAGACTCGGTTGCCATTGCCCACTACCGGCGTGGGAATGGTGCAACCTGCAGTTGTGCTTCTGGGAATGGATGCCTTTTAGAGCGAGGGGTCGCCCGTCACGACTCGCTCGATCAGCTCCTGGACCAGGCAAGACCCCCTGTTATCACTAATAAAACGATGCATCCTAAATGGGAGCTGGTCGGTGGTTCCCAGAGAAATGCAAGAGGAAATTTAGCCTTTTCACCTGTGCAAGGACGAACTGTCAGTCCTGTCGGATTGCCTCCTATGGGGAATCGCGGGATTTTGCCCAAAAAAGGAAGGGAAATATTTATACGCGGCCTAAACAGTTTCCACCCAGGCAGAGTCATGATGAAGGCTATCGCCAGGTTGCACTTATGGTGGCACCGACATCGACACCGAATTAGAATCGTACATACACCAATGTGACGTATGCTCACAGCTGAGCAATTCATCCATGGAGGCCCCACTGAGTCTGTGATCACGGTACTAAAATTCATAGTCCAGTGTCCAAGTAAATTTAGCTGGCCCCTTCCTAGCGAAGATGTTTCTAGTAGCAGTGGATGCATCCTCAAAATGGATTGTACGTATAATAATATCATAATGAATATCCTCTGCCACCATTGAAAGCCTCAGGGCCAGATTCGCCACCAATGGGTTAACCAACGTCCTTGTCAGAGACAACAGACACTGCTTCACCAGCTTGGAATTCAACTATTCAACACCCGCAATGGCATCAAGCAGGCCAGGTCTGCCCCATTTAAACCCGCATCCAATGGCCAAGCGGATGACCAGTCCAAACCATCAAGCAAAGGTTGAGACGTTCAACGGACAGCTCCTTACAGGTTATCAGCTACCGGACGCGCCGCCACTCTCTCACGGGCATCGCCCTGCAGAATTGCTAATGAAGAGAGCACTCAATATCAGACGCTCCTTAGTCAGCCCGGACCTCAATGATCACGTAGACTGCCTTGAGATCATGTTCACATAATGTGTGCCATGATCTCAAGGCAGTCTCACATGACACTGAATTCAATGCCCCGGTGTTTGTTCTTAATTATGCACGGTCCCAAGTGGATTGCTGGCACAGGCTTAGCCAAGGAGGGGAATAGAGTACTTTTTGTGAAATTGTTTAATGGGGAAACGTGTAACAAGCACCTGTATCATGCGAACTGCAATTCACGGACTACCAAGAAGAGTTTGAGGAGCACCCCACCATCTACGATCCACCACACACATCCAACCGGCAAGTGATATCACTGTCAACCACGAGAATGAATCCACCTTGCCTGACAGTCCAAGCAGACCAGCCGAGCATCCATGCAGCGATGACCCGATAAACTCATCCATGCCAGGATGTCAACTCAGGCGATCGACCTAGGAACACAGACTGCCAGATCGCCTCAACCGACAAGTAAATTGGACTCAAGATTTTGGGTCGAATTTACGTAACTTACGTGAAACTGACCTGTTTGTAAGACTTACCACCAAAGTGCACACCTGTGGGAGACCTGTGGGTCATCTGTGAGTAACCTGGAACAAGCAGGTTTAAAAGGCAGGCCACCACGTAGCTGCCTCACCATGGAGTAATATTAAACAGACCAAGGTCACAGTGGCTTCAGTCCACAACTCAGCCTCGTGGAGTTATTCAAAACATAACAGTCATGACGTTGAGAGTCAACTGGTTTGACTCTCGCTTGCTGGAGATCGTTATTGCCTAGCACATGTGTGAAGCGAAATTCATAATCTGCTGGATGTGGTTATTTGTGGCACACATGAACATATGCAACATAGTTTCCGACAGGGCAGTGAATGATTGATAACTACAGGCTGTATGCAGAGAGATTCGTGCAGGTACTTGAAGGATAGTTCCTGGAATTTGAAGACGTCGCGGAAATATCAGCCATGGACAAAAAAGTATGTTGAATTTAGCTGCTCACAGTACTGACGGTTACCACAGTTGGTTACAGCGTGATGCTGCTAAAACCATGTTTGTGGGCTCGACCCCCTTATGGGTGACAGCATTTTTTGTGGGGTTGCTGGTATATTATTCGTGTTGTTTTTAAGATGCTTAATGGTTTGGAAGGAAACTCACATAGGACCTATAACTCATGGGCCTTAGAGGTTAACCCAATGTTTCTCTCGCAAACGATGTTCCCTGACCTGATGAGTGTTTCCAACATGTATTGAACAATTCCATATACATCTGCTGCACTTTGCGTTTTATGTTGGTGAAGTGGCCCCCTATCTATTATGAAATAAAATTATTGCAGATAAGTTGCAGAGGTTGGAAAATTAAATTAAGTATAATTCCGAATATTGGTGCTTCAGCAGGAGAATGCTCGCCAATCATCAATTTGTGCAGTATCCTCTCTTGTACAATCACACCTTTCTTGTAATGTGGTGAACAGAACTGCAAGCAGTACTCTAGCTTTGGCCCAAATGTTGTTTCATACTGTTGAAGCAGAACCTCCCTGCTCTTATAGGCTATGCATCACCTAATAAATATGTGTTCCATATGCCTTCTTAACCAACTGTCGTTCCACTTTCATGGATCTGTTTGAAAATTCACTCCAAGAACACCCTATTATCTTATACATCTCAGTGTCCTTTCATTGATTGTTTATTCCTTTGCCTTTATAGCCCTCCCCAAGTGAATTACCTCATACTTCTCCGGATTGAATTCATGGTTCCACTATTCACCCCAACAGTCTCTGGCTGTCCTCTTCATCATCAACTACACAGCCGATTTTAGTATAATCTAAAATGTCTTAATCATAACCCATACATTTATGACTAAACCATTGATATATAGCACTAAATGCAGGATAGCTACGACTGAGACCTGCGGACCCTCTTTGGAAACAGCCTTCCAATCACGTCTTCTTTAGAAGATGAGTATCGAATCAGAAAGGAGGAAAGCACTGTTAGAGCTGGAAGTTCGAAGATTAGTATGGCAGTTCGAAAGACGGAGCAAAGCAAGATTGGAAAATAGAGAGTACATGAGTTTGGCTGTGCATAATGGCATATTCATAAATGCAAGGAGTATGGTGGATACGGCAGCGGAGCTGACGGCACAGATAGTTATGTTGAAGCTTGATATCTTAGCAATTACTGAAACATGGCATAAAGAGCGGGAGGATTTGCAACTCAGCATTCCCGGTTACAGGTATATCAAACAAAATTGAGATAGGATTAAGAAGGAGGGGGTGGCAATGTTGATTACACAAAATATTGCAGCTATGAGAAGGGGTGATATGTCAGAATGATCTTCAAATGAGGCTAAATGAAAATAGGAACAACTACGTTGCTGGGAGTGTAAAATAGGCCCCCAAACAATCCGAGGGAAATTGAAGAAGTAATGTGTTGGCAAATGTCTGACAAATGCATTAACATTATGCAGTAATATTCGGTGATTTCATTCACTGTAATATTAACTGGGATAATATTAACTGGGATACAATCAGTGTAAAAGGTATAGACGGCACAGAATACCTCAGTCGCAGTCAGGAGAACTTTTTGTAGCCCGTATGTAGCCAACGGAGGGGGCGGTTCTTTACTTCGTTTCAGGCAACGAAGCTAGGCAGGTGGAAGAGGTATCAATGGGAGAATCACTGCAGTGACTCCGCAAGACCGAGAACTTTATGGATAGCACGTTTCTTGAGGTGATCACTAGGTAGCTTAAGAGAGTGAAGGCAGGGAATGGATGTGTGGTCGTCAGACCGAAGGGGAGGAGCAGCCAGGTCTCGTGGAAGTCACCTGAGTGCATCTTGCTCCCCGAGCAGCATTCAGTTCTCAGTACTGCTGGGGCGATAGCTCATCCGGGTATGCAGAGAGAGCTAAGTGCACGGTACCACTGCTGGCAGAGCTGCACAGGGTGGATGGGTTGGGGGAGAAGAGTGGAAGCGCAATAATGGTAAAAGATTCGATTGTTAGTTGAACAGATACCGCAGACGTTATTCCAGTACGGAATGTTGTCAAAATGGTGCAGGGTCAGGATTTGAACTGAGCAGCTGCGGGGGATTCTGGGGGGTCTTCTGTGCTGTAATTTTCTGTGATTCCATGATTCGATGAACAGAAAAAGTGGACGTGAAACAGCCCACTGAAGGTAAATCAGTGTCAGAGCACTGGGAGGTATTCAAGTAGGAGATACAAGTTCAGTGTTAACATGTTCCTAGGAAGAAAAACGGCAACATGTGCCAAATCTAGAGCCGCCTAGATAATAAGGCGCATACAGTGAAACATAAGGCTAAGAGAGGAAGCTTAGATCAGCAACTGAGATCCCAGTACTGCAGAAAGCCTCGCTGTGAAATTATAAATGAATTTTGGAAAGAAAAGATTGAACATGAAAAATACTGGCACGTTGAATCAAAGAAAACCCAGAGATGTTTTACAATTGCATAAATAACAAGAGGATAACGAAGGGCAGAATAGGGAATTTAGCGAGCAAAATGGGAATCTATGTGTGGAAGTGAAGTATGTGGGAATGGTACTTAACAAAAGTATTGCAGCAGTTTAATAAAGGAGGGCGACAATGCCAGCGTTAAAGGTATGGAAGAAGAGATTTAATATTGGATGGGATAAACATAGTAAGGAATCAATGATTAAGGAGTTTGGCATCTACGAATGCAAATAAATCTCCAGGACGCAATGAAATATATCCTAGGCTATTAAAAGAAGCAAGTGACGAAATTGCGGAGGCTCTGACCATCATTTGAGCAACCTCCCGAGGTGCAGAAGAAGTAATAAAACATTGGATAACTGCTAACGTTGTACCATTATTTAAAAAGGGATAAAATGAAACAGCGAATAATTAAAGACAGTTAGTGTAATCCTGGTGATGGGAAATTTATTGGAATCAACGCTGAGGGACAGTATAAAACTCCATTTTGAAAGGCATTGATTCAAAAGAACAGTCAGCATCGAAATGTTAAGGGAAGGTCTTGTCTGACTTATTTCATTGTACTTTTTCAGGAGGTAACAAAGAGGTAGGATACGTGGAGTGCACTTGAAGTTAGCCACAAGGATTTTAACAAGACTTTTTACAAAGTCTCACATGCCAGGCTGATCAAAAAAGCTAAAGCCCATGGGACTTTAGGGAGTGTTGCAAATCGGATCGAAAATTGGCTCAGTGACAGGAAGAAAATGGTTGATGTATGTTTTTACGAATGGAAGGCTTTCCAATGGGGGTTCGTAGGGTTCAGTGCTCAGTCCCTTGTTTTCTGTAGTTTACATTAATGATTGAGATATAAATGTAGGGGGCATTGTAAAGAAGTTCACAAATAATACAAACATTGTCTGTGTGTATGACAGTGAGGAAGGAAGTTTAGACTGCAGGAAAATATCGATTGACCAGTCAGTTGGGTAGAAAAGAGAAACATGGCAATCAATCCAGGGAAGTGTCAGCTAATAGAATCGGGGAGGTGCAACAAGGCAACAGAATGCACACAAAATAGCTGGATACTGAGATTTGTGGAAGAACAAAGGGACCTTCGAGTGTATGCCCTCAGATCCTTAAAGTTAGAGGATAGTTCGATTATGTATTTCAAAAGGCATGTGGAATCCTTTACTTTATGAGCCTAGGGATAGAATGCAAGAGCAGGGAAGTTATGGAACAACTGCAAAACAATAGTTAAGGTGCAGCTACAGGAAATATTTGATTGCACTCGAGAGGGCACAGAGGACATTACGAGGATGTTGCACAGACTGGAAAATTGAAGCTATGAGGAAAGATTGGCTGAACTATGTTTTATTTTGATTGGAATTGAGGAGGCTGATGCAAGATTGAATTGAAGTGCATGAAATATGAGGGCCCTACATAGAATGGGTAGCAATGACATTAGAAAGAACATTTGCCTAAGGTGTGTGGTCAAAAACCAGGCGCATCGAGGCAATGTAGTTGATATCATGATTGGAGAGGAGATAAGTGGAATAAATTTATCCAGATGATGATGGGTGTCTGGACCTCACTAGCTGAAAGGATGGTAGACGCAGAAACCCTCACCATTATTTATAACGTACTTGGAAGTGCACTTAAAGAACCGTATCCTACAGGCCTACGCACCTCGTGTTGGAGGTCGGGTTCGGCCGGTTTGCTATTTGTCGGCGGGCAGAGACACAATGAGACAAATGGCTTCGGTCAGTGTTGTATTATTTCTATTATTCTATGAGGAGAAAGTGTTAGAAAGATTCAGAGATTTCGTAAGGGAATTCCAGAGCTAAGAGCCCAGGCAGCTGGAGTTACGGCCACGAATGGTTGAGTGATTATAATCAGAGTTGTTCAATATGACAGGTTTAGGGGAGAGAAGATTTGTCAGGGATTTATGGAGCTGGAGGAGAAGACAGAGATAGGGAGGGGGAAGGAAATGGAGCGGTTTGAAAGCAAGGATGAGATTGTATAATCGATGATTTGCTTAACCGGGAGTGAATGTCGGTCAGTGAGAACAGGGGCGATGGGTGAACGGGCTTGGTGCCAGTTAGTACACAGGCAGTCTATTTTCTGGATGAGCACAAGTTTCCATAGTATAGAACGTGGGTGGCAACCCAGGAGTGCATTGGAATAGTCCAGTCCAGAGGCAACAAATGTATGGATAAGGATTTCAGCAGTGGACGCGCTGAGGCAAGTTTGAGATGGCTGATGTTACGCACGTGGGATACTCCATAATTCAGACGTAAAAGGTTGGCAGCCACGAGGAAGGATTTGGTTGCATGCAGTCAGCGGTTTAGTTTAATAGACTGTGATTTAAGTTATGGGATTGAGTAGGATTTGGAAGGAATTCAAGAAGCAAAAAAACTTCCTGACGGCAGCAGAAAAGCTGTCGAGGAGGAAGTGCACGGAATGGAGATTACCTTTGGAATTCTCGTTTCTCAATCAGTGAACGGTTCACAGCCGTTGATTTGTTTGGAGCGCACGGAATGTGTACAGTTGGGGTCTCATAATCTCAGGAAGGATAGAGAGGGAGGAAGGAAGGTTCACCAGACTGATTCCTGGGATTTTGGGATAGTTCGATGACAAGAAATTGAGTAGACCAGGAAAGTATTCGCTCGGTTTAGAAAAATGTGAGGTGAACTCATTGAAATATACAACATTCCTACAGTGCTTGACAGCATACATGCAGAGAGGACGTTTACTCTGTCATGGGAGTCTAGAACCAGGGGGCACTGTCTCAGAATAAAAGATCTGCTCTTTAGGACTGAAATCAGGAGAAACGTTTACACTCATAGGGTGGTGAATATTTTGAATTATATACCCCAGAGGGCTGTGGAGGTCAGTCTGTGAGTATATACATGACAGCGATCGATAGATTAGGGGATATTAAGGGCATTAAGGGTTATGGGACAGTGCAGGAAAGTAGATTTGAGGTAGAAAATCAGCCATAATCTCATTGAATGTCGCAGCAAACTCGAGGGGTCGAATGGCTGACTCCTGCTCCTAATTCTTATGTCTTTTTGAAAGAAGTGGAAATAAAAACTAACACGGTGTTTAATTATTAATTGTTCCCATTAGTCTCTCGCTTCATCCGAGCTCACCCTGGACCATGGCCCACGAGCGAACATCAGGCCATCGTTACCAAGAAAGTCACTGATCACATCTCCTCTGGGGATCTTCCCACATGGCCGCTAACCTCTGAGTTCCCCAACCCCGCGCAGCCAAATACAACAATCACTTCAGCCTGTTCGCGCCCCATGGAACTGATGTCTCCCTGTCTCAGCTCTATTTTTCTCCCCTTATCTTACCTGTTCCCACCTACTGGGACATTTGGAATAGCGTGATGCAATTATGTAGAGATGGCATGTTTTTCTGAAAGGGAAATCATGCTTGCCAAATTTGCAGGAGTTCTTTGAGGATGTAACGAGCAGATGGATAAGGAGGAACCAGTGCACGTGGTGTAATTAGATTTCGAGAAGGCATTCGATAAGCTGCCACATAATAGTTTGCTGTACAAGATAGAAGTTCACGGATTTATCGGTAATGAATTAGAATTGGCTAAATAACAAAAAACAGAGAGTCGGAATAAATGGGGCATTGTACGGTTGGCAACGCTGACGAGTGGGGTGCCGCAGGATCAGGGTATTGAGTCTTTAACTATTTACAGTCTGTATTAATGACTTAGTAAAAGAGACCGAGTGTAATTTAGCCAAGTTTGCTGATGATACCAAGCTAGTTGGGAACGCAAATTGTGAAGAGGACATAAAACATCTGCAAAGGGAGATAGACAAGCTAATGAGTGGGCAAACTTTTGGCAGGTGGCGAATCATGTGGGATATTGTGAGATTATCCAATTTGGCAGAAATACTAGGTAAGCAAATTATAATTTAAATTGAGAAAAATTGCAACGTGCTGCAGTACAGAGAAACCTGGGGAGCCGTGTGCATGAACCACAAAACGTTAGTATTCAGGTACAGCAATTAATCAGGAGTGCAAATGGAATGTTGACCTTTATTGCAAGAAGGATGAAGTATAAAAGCAGAGAAGTCCCGCTACACATTTGCAGGCTATTAGTGAGGCTACACCAGGAGTACTGCATACAGTTTTGGTATCCTTAGTTACATAGATATACTTGCATTGGAGGCTGTACAGAGAAGGTTCACCAGAATGATTTCGGAGATGAGAACGTTGACTTATGAAGATATGCCAGAGTAGGTTAGACCTATACTGATTGCAGTTCAGAAGAATGAGAGGTGATGATATTGAAATTTGTAAGAAAATGAGAGGGCTCGAAAACGTGATGCAGAGAGGATATTTCCACTCATCGGGGAAACTAAAACGAGGGGACATAGTCTCAGAATAAAGAGCCTCCCATTTAAAACTGAGATTATAATCTTTTTTTCTCAGAGGGTTGCAAGTCGATGGAATTCTCTGCACGAGAGAACTGTGAAGGTTTGGTCATCATATATATTTAATGCGGGGATGGACATATTTTTGAGCGATAAGAGAGCAAAGGATTACAGTGTGCGTGATGGGAAGTACAGCTTAGTCCATGATCAGATGAGCCATCATCAAACACATTGACATAGAGGGCTCGAGGGGCCAAATGGCCGACTTCTTCTTTTTTTTATGTTCTTATGGTATAAAACGATAATTTGATATCGAGCCACATTAGGAGATTTAATAGATGGGCAAAAGCTTTGTCACAGAGCTAGGTTACAAAGCGTCCTAAAGTAGTGGAGAGATGTGGAGAGGTTTAGCTAGGAATTCCAGAGATTAAGAGTCAGGCAGCTAAAGGGATGACCAGCGATTGTTGAACGATTATAATCAGGGATACTCAAGATGGCAGAAATAGAAGAGCGCCTATATCTCCAGTGGTTATGGGGATGGAGGAGATTAATGGCATTGGGAGGGGCGAGGCCATGGCGAGATGTGAAAACAACAATGAGAATATTGAAATCCAAGCATTGCTTCAGCGCGAGCCAATATCGGTGAGCGACCATCAGTGTGCTGGGTGAATGGGATTGATCCGAGTTTGTATACAGCCAGAGAGTTTTAGGACAACCTCAAGTTTACATAGGGTAGATCCAGTAAGGAGTGCGTTGGAGTTGACAAGTCAGAGATAATGAAGGCATGGTCAGGATTTCAGCAGCTGATGGGTGACGGTAGCGGCGGTGTCGGCCAATGTTATGGATGGGGGACACTCCTCAAGGAGACAAAAGTTTGACACCGACGGGTGAGTGAGTTGGTGAAATGCAGTCAGCGGCTTAGATTAAGAGCCTCAGCTGTGGATTAATTTAATTGAATTAGGAGGTTTTATGTGGAGGTCAAGATTAAAAGAGATATCCCGTGGGCAGCAGAAAATCAGTAAAGGAGGCAGTGAGGAAACGCTTTTATCCTGGTTCGACTTCCCGACTTCTCGTATTTCAATCAGTGAATGGTTCACATCCGCTCTTGGAGTGTAAATAATGGAACTGAAATAAATACAATCAGGGGCTTTAATCTATCATATCATCATTACATGAATGTTAATTGCAGATACGATGTGACTTAAATAATAAGGTGTGTGATTCTTGTGTAAATCATAATGTTATCAAAAGTTTGCAGGTTCGAGTCTTGCCCGAGATGCGCTAGTTAATTATATTTTAACTTTACAAAACCAAACCGTATGTCCAATCGTTAGGTTGATGAATGGTTGATGAATAGCGGTGTATAAAAAATGAGATATTTCACAACTCTCAAGAAAAATATGTTCCACTGAGAAGGAAACGGCAAAAGAGAAAAGATAGCCAGTCTAACTAATGAAATAAAAGACGGTATCAAATTAAAAACAAGGACATACAATATGGCCAAAATTAGTGGGAGGCAGAAGATTGGAAAGAGTTTAAAAGCGAACAAAGAATTACAAAAAAATGATTACGAATGGGAAGATAGACTATGAAATTAAACTAACTCGAAATATAAAAACACATTGCAAGAGTTTCTATAGGTATATAAAAATGAAAATTGTGGCTAGGCTAAATGTTGTTTCCTAAGAGGACGAGACCGGAGAATTAGTAATGGGAAACAAGGAGATGGCCTAAACTCTGAACAACATTGTGTTTTATTATTTACGGTAGAAGAAACTAATAATATGCCAACAATGGATAGTGAAGGGGCGAAAGGGGGGAAGGAACTGAACACAATCAAAATCACTAACGTTGTGGCAGTAAGTAAGCTAATGGGACTAAAGGCAGAAAAGTCCTCTGCACCCTATGGCTTGCATCGTAGGGTCTTAAGTGAAGTAGCGGCAGGAATAGTGGATGCATTGGTTGTAATTTACCAACTGTCCCTGGATACTGGGATGGTCCCAGCAGATTGGAAAACAGCAAATGTAAAACCCCTATTTTAAAAAGAAGGCCGATAAAAAGGCAAATAACTATAGACCAGTTAGCCTAACTTCAGTGGATGGGAAGATGTTAAAGTCCATTTTTAAAGATGCAGGAAACTTGTAGAAGCAAAATTAGGTCAGGCATAGTCAGCATGGTTTCATGCAGGAGAATTCATTTTTGTCACATTGGCTAGAATTCTTTGATGACGTAAGGAACAGGGTGGATGAAAGGGAACCAGTGGATGTGGTGTATGTGGTCTTCTAGAAAGCCTTTGACAACGTGCCACGTAAAATATTACAAGGCGGTAATATAGTAGCATTGATAGAGGCTTGCCTATTGAACAGAAAACACAGAGTAGGAATAAATGCTTCATTCTCAGAATGGCAATCTGTAACCAGAGGGGTGCTTCTCTGGTCAGTGCTGAGTTCAAAGTATTTACAATCTATATTAACGACTTGGAGGAAAGTAGCGAGGGTAACGAAGCTAAGTTTGCCGATGATATAAAGATGGGAGGAAAAGCAGTGCGTGAAGAGCACACAAAAAATCTGCAAAAGGAAATAGACAGGCTAAGTGAGTGGGCAGATGGAGGACAATGTTGGAAAGTATGAGGGCAGCAAAAATTAAGAGCTATTTATTATTTAAATGTAGAATGATTGCAAAGTGCTGCTGTACAGCCGGAACTGGGGGTACTTGTGCATGAAACACAAAAAGAGTAGAGTGCAGGTACAGCAAGTGATCAGGAAGGCCAATGGAATCTTGGCCTTTCTTGCAAAGGCGATTGGAGTATAAAAGCTGGGATGTCTTGCGACAGTAGTACAGGGTATTTCTGAGGACACACCTGGAATAATGCGTGCAGTTTTGTTTTCCATATTTACGAAAGGATATACTCATTTTGGAGGCAGTTCAGAGAAGTTTCCAAAGGTTGATTCCAGAGATGAGGAGGTTGAGAAATGTGGAAAATTTGAGTCGTGTGGGCCTCTCCTCATTGGAATTCAGAAGAATGAGAGGTGAGCTGATCGAAACGTATGAGATTAAGTGGGGCCTTGGCAAGGTGGAAACAGAGAGGATGTTTCCACTGATCGGGCAGACAAGATCGAGACGGCATAATCTTAGAATCAGAGGCCGCCCATTTAAAATTGAGGTGAGTAGAAAAGTCTTATTTCAGTGGGTAGTGGATCTGAGGCATTCGCTGCCCCAGAGAGCTGTGGAAGCTGGGTCATTGAATATATTTAATGCGGAGATAGACAGATTTTTGAGTGTTAAGGGTTTAAAGAATTAAGGAGAGCGGGCAGCTAAGTGGAGTTGAGTCCATGAGCAGAGCAGCCATGATCTGATTGAATGTCGGAGCTGGCTGGAGTGGCCAAATGGACGACTCCTGCCACAATTTCTTATGTTCTTATGTTCTCATTTTGTTCATGTTCGAAAGAAACTTTGGAATTCCTTCAGCATCAAACCGCAGATTTCAACTGAGATACACGCAGCGAGAGATAGTTGCAGAATCGAGTCATACGGCTGAATAGACAAGAGAGATGGTTAGATCCAAAACAGCCTCCGAATCCAAAAGGCAGTGACAGGTAGCTGACTGAAATTAGTCAGTGAAGGCAAGCCGGTAAAATTGTGGTTTGGCTCCGTGGCTTAAGTGGTCGAAACACTTGTCAAATTAACATGACAGTTTTGGGTTCAACCATCAATGCAGCCTATTATTTTTTCACTATGTACAATGGGCGAAATTCTTCCCGCGTGAAAGGGTTTTTAAATATAACTATCGCAGCACCAGTTTCCATTCTGGATTGACACTCCAATCGCTGCAGGGTGTCGGTGGAATTTCACCGGTGCCATAATTTCTGGTGGGGGTAATTTTTGCTTGATGAATATAATCTAGCAGTGCTGTTTATGACTTTGTTTTTGTCAAAACAAACTTGCAGTAACTGATGTAGAGTGCCGTGATCGTATACTGGTTAGTATTCTCCGTTGTGGCCGCAGCAACCTCGGTTCAAATCCGAGTTATGTTACAGTTTACTTTTTATCTTTTGTCCTCTCCGGCAACTGATGATAGAACACAGCAGCACATCAATCTTTACTTTCTTAAACAATTATCATTTTGTTGCCAGTAGAAACATGTATACTCTTTCAAACGGGAATGTTTTCTCAGCTTTTTCTGCCTTCCAGAAACAATAGCCCTTTTCTGAAAATGCTCACTTCAATAACTGTAATGGCGGCAGCACTGGCTGCGTGAGTTAACGGAAAAGGCGCCTACCTTCGATATCAAAGAAGTTCTGTCGTGGGCATTTAATTCCCCCGGTGAATCGTTTCTTTTTCTCTGCATTGAAACTGTTTCAATACATAACATTTCTGGCGCTGCCTCACCTGAAGCAAGAAAAGGCCTTATACTGACAGACGCTAGTTGTCCTCTTTCAACATTTTTGCAACTTGGTGCATGGGCAGGACAAGCGTTGAGTTCCGTTTTTCGCTAGGGATTGCTGTTTGGATGCAAAAATCAGAAAGCTGAGCGACTGATTACAATCTTGCAGCAAAACGTGGTGGCCGACTGGTTCAGGCAAAGGTCTGCTAATGTATTGTTCGCTACATGCGCGGATGCGAATATAATCCTCGTTTTTATTGCCTTCAACATTTAATGCTTCAGTTTCTTTTGTTAATCGCTTAAGCTTAATACCAAATTCACCAGTTGCTCCAAATATGTTATACACAGCTCATGTCATTTCACAAATTACTAATATTTATATTAAAAGGAAAACAAATTGTACGATTATGGAGAGTGGGACTAATTTGATAGCTCTCTCATGGACACAGCACAGGCAGGATGGGCTTTAAATTTAACTCTTTACCGACAGAATATTATATTTGAATACGTAATGAGTTGCATTGTTTCTTTTTATAGGAGGCTCGTTGGTGTACCGATTTGATTCTCGCTTTTGGATTTTCAGCTTTGAAATGGGACAGATCCTGGGTGAAATTCCCCGACTATTGTTGACAAGGGTTTAGTCAAAAATCACATTTTCACAGCCGAAAGGCACTGCAGAAAAGATTAATAATTTAAATTAAAAAGTATGAACTTGCACCGCATTTTGTACATCGTCCGAAATCACACAGCTTCACAGGAGCAACGTTAAAACCAACCAATTGAGTAACGTTATTGCATTCCGGGAGTCTGCAGCTCTGTGTCTCATTGGATATGTTACACACGTGGGGGGTGTGAAGTGGCAGAGCATGATGAGCGGATGTTCAAATAGCGGGAGCAGGGTGTATCGGCTGGTTACAGAGCGGGAGCAGAGAGGAGCGGCTGTTTGCAAAGCAGGAGCAGAGCTGAATGGCAGTGCCTAGTTCTGGACCTTGAGGTTTTCGAGCAGTTGTTGAAGAATTTCTTTTTTAGCATCTGAAGTACTTTGCTGTGCATAATTGTGCCTCACTTTATATTAAAACAAATGCAATGATTAATTGCGCTGGCTTGAAGATTAATTAAAAATGCTGCTATGTATGTAACTATGTTATACTTGCCATCAGAGGACGCGACTGCTGGATTCCTCGTGGTCATCTGCAGACAACGGCAGGCCTAGTATACAAGATTGGCTGCCATGCTGTTTAGGCACCCTGGAGTTGCAATAAAGAATTGTTAATGAAGAAAGCAAAGAAAAACAGGCTCACTCGAGTCCACCTGGATCTAATTTATCACTTGGAAAGCCGGCGACACCGGCAGAACATGTACCACGAACACGTGGCTGTTTCACGTGACATTGATGTTAACGACCCTCGATTTGTCCTGAATTACGGTCATGGATCCAAGTGGATTGCCGGCAGTGTTTTTGCCAAGGAAGGGAATAGGGTGTTTTACTCAAGCTGTTAAATGCCAAAACGTGCAGAAAGCCTTTAGATCAGACCAATTTGCGATTTACTGACAACCAGGTACGACTTGAAGAGGACATCACCATCGACGATCCACCAAAAGACACACAACCAGCAATCGAACTCGTTGGCAATCACGAGGATGAATCCACCGTTCCTGACAGTCCGGTCAGAGCAGCCACGTTGCAGAGCAGAAATTTTCCGTCCAACTCCAACGGGCCAGGGTTTGAACTTAGATGATAAACCAGGCGGCGAAATGCTCTGGATCGCTTCAACTTGTAAATAACTTGTACCGAAGGTGGGAGAGATGGTATGCATATAACGATGTAATACTTGCCACTAGAGGGCGTGAATTTTGGAGTCCTAATTGTCCCCTGCACACTGGTGATTCAGGGGAAGGATACTCGCCTGACTCGCGGGAAACATGGTTATTGTGCAAACAATAAACGTAACACATGCCTTATATATTGGTGAAAATTAAACAATAAATTTTTAAAAAACTGCGCGAAAATCAATAGGAACAGATCACTTGATTCTGAGAATATTTATTTCACCAACAATGGATAGCTCTTCCTTCAAAATGATGCAGGGCCAATGAAAACGTGCGATGTAGACGTGATTGGAGCCCACTCTCTGATCTGGAATCAGAATCACTACCATTGCAGCACAAGGTCCAAAGCCGACAAGTGCAACCACATCTAGGAAGGGTATAAATAGGACATGCTGGCAATTCACAGACGGTCAGGCAATAACCGCGGGAAGCAAAACACAGTTTATGTTTCAGGTCCATGATGATCCCTCAGAGCATGTCTATAGGAGGGTGCAGTGAGGAGCAGCTGTTTAAATATGGAGCAGAGAAGACGCGGGTCCGATTCCAGGTCAATCCCGATCCCTGGTTTTACTCATGAATTTCAATAAACAAATTACATTTAAAAAGTTACATGAAGCACTGTGCAAAGCAAACTCTCATTTATGGTTTCAGCCCCTCATATCACGGTCTGTGACGCTGCTCCATTTGCGATGGAATCCCAGTGCTGCATATATCGGCCAGACTGGGACTATGTTCATTCTGAAACAGTTTAGTTGTCGATCTTATGAAAGCTGACTGCCATAATTGCTTAATGCAGCAAAAGAATATATATAAAAATCCGCTTTTGACCAATCGGCATAACTCGATTCCGAAGCTGGGCATTCTGTGTTTCCATTCTTTCACCGGGTTGGTGGCTTATTGTTCCAACAAGATGACTATGTCATCGTCTGGGCGATGGATCGCATCGACGTCCACATCACCCACGCCATGACAGGAGCTGGTAACTGCTGGATGGGCCCCAGCTAATCCACTCTGTTACTTAAATTAACTTAGACTCAAAACAGCAGCGTGAACCGAAACGCTGGCGCAGGAAAACCAAATCTTGAGCACTCAAATACCCTACTAAGGAAGCCCTATTCAGACAACGCCCCTCAAGCAACTTCAGGAATTCCAGTCAACCGGAGGCACAAAGTCCGACGTGCCTGGTCTGCGTTCAAGGCCTCTATAGTTAGCACCTGTGTCGATACGCTTGGTAAATCCACCAGGAAACATCAAGATTGGTTCGACAAGAATAAGCAGGTAATCCAGGAGCTAATAAGCCACACCACAAATGCAAGGCAGCAGCAGCAGCAAACCTCGAGAGCAAGAAAGCAGTTATTTAGACATCTGGAGGCCGAGGTCCAAGATAAAACTAGCGAAGTAATGAACAGATGAAGAAGGGAAATAACACAGGAGATCCAGCAACTTGCTGATAAACACGGTGTGCATGGATTCATTGGCGCAGTCAAGACCAACTAGGGTCCAAGCAGTAAAGTTTGTACCCCAATGACGGCCAGGATCGGAACCGTACTTATCAAGGCTAGAGAAGCAGTCAGTGCCTGCTGGAAGGCGTATTTCGAGCTCTCTTAACAGAGACTCTCTCTTCGAAATAAGTGTCCTCGATTCCATCCGACAGCATGCTACCCACCACGAACTCAGCATAACCACAGCCCGGCATGAGGTTCCAAAGTCCATCCGAAAATTGAAGAACAATAACGTATCGTGAGCACATGGAATCCCAAGTGCAGCACTAAAGGATGGCGGGAAATGACTGTTGGCGCGAATGCATGAAATAATTTCTCTCATTTGCAATGCGGAGAGCATGCCAGTGGATCTCGGAGACGTTGTAATCATGGCCATCATCAAGAGAGGTGATTAGTGCTATTGCGGTACTTAAAGAGGTGTTTTCCTGCTGTCTGCCCAAGGGAAAGTCATCCGAAGAATCCTCCTCAATCACATTCTCCAAGTGACTGACTATTCGTAGATTTGCAGTGCTGATTCAGCCCACTAAGAGGCACAGTGGTCATGAACATCACTGCGTGCCAAATCAAAGAAAAACGCAGGGAGCAGCATCGAACTCTGGACAGGACCTACTTTGACCTCAAAAAGGCCTTCGACACCGTCACAGGTGAGGGATTATGGACTGTCCTCTTCAAATTCAGCAGCTCTCAAAATGTTTTCATTATCCACCACCTGATTCACGATGACATGCAAGCCATGATGCTGAACAACGGATCCACCACACACGTGCGAACCGGGGTCAAGCAAGGTTGAGTCATCATACTAACGCTCTTCTAGATCTTCCTTTCTGCAATGATCCATCTCACTCTCAATATGCTCTGCCCTACCTTTGAGCTAATCTACAAAATAAATGTAAAATTGTTCAAACTCCGTCGCCTCCAGTCCAGATCCAAGGTCGTCCCACCATGTGCGATTTAATTATAGTATGCAGAGGATGCTTGCGTCTGTGCACAGTGGGAGGTCGAACTCCATACCTTCGTCAATACCAGCAGCGAAGCCTACGAGAGCATGGGCCTTACATTAACCATCCATAAGACAAAGGTTTTCGACCAACCTGCACCGCCATACAATACGGCCATCGTATTATCAATAACCATGTCGAGGCCTTGGACAACGTGGACTATTTTGCATACCACGGAACGCTAATGTCAACAAGGTAAGACGTCGAAGACAAAGTCCAACATTACCTTCAGTGTGCCAGTGCAACGTTCTGTCGCCTGAGGAAGAGAGTGTTCAATGAGTCGGATCTGAAGACCGGCAGCAAGCTCAATGCCTAAAGGGCAATAGTGATGTTCCCCCTCCTCCATGCTTCACAGACATAGCCTTTATAGAGCCGGCACTTCAAATCACTGGAGAAGTAGCAACAATACTTCCTCGGCAAGTTCCTGCAAATACATTGGCAGCATAGGAACACCAACGGCATTATACCCGCTCAGGCAAACTTCTCCAGCATGGAAGCATTGACCACACTCCATCAGCTCTGATGGACAGGTGACTTCGTCCTCATGTCTGATATTGATCTGCCAAAATAAGGTGCTCTACTCAAAGCACCAACAGGGCAGTCAAGTCCATGGGGGCAGAAGAAACTCTTCAAGGACATTCTAAAAACATCCTTGAAAAATTGTTATATTCCCACCGACATCTGGAAATCTTTGGACTAAGACGGCTCCAAGTGAGGCACAAACATTTGGGAAGGCGCCAAACACCTCATGTCTCTTCGCTGGAATCACACAGAAGCCAAGCACAAACAGGGGAAGTAGCCGACGACAACCTAAGCACCACACCCATCCGTCCTTTCTACCACCGCCTGCCCAACTGGTGACAAAGACTGTGGTTCTCGCATTTTCTCATTCACTCACCTGAGAAAAAATATTAGTGAGGAAGCAAGTCATCCTCGACTCCGAGCGAGTGCCAAACAAAAGACAAACAGGGGAAGATCGAAATAAATAGATGCATTCAAGGAAGTATATACATGCATACGATTGCTGACATTGAAGGGGTTAGATGCAGATGGGAGGAAGCAGGCCCTTGCGGAGCATAAACATAGACACTGACCTGATTGGCCGAATGGCAGTTCATGTGCACAAAATACTTTGTATTACATTTTGTACATCAGTAACCTTTATATTTCCTATATAACTAACCCATACTCAATTCTGATACTTTACTGATGTATGAGAGATTTTTCCTCTCCATGTGCTCTCTCGAACACACAGTACCCATTGAACTACCAATATACACAGTCCATTTCCCAACACGGGATGGTTTCATTCTATGAATATAATTGCTGAACACTCAGTAAACATTCACGTTCCAAAATGCACAGCCCATGACCGGATATTGATTCATTTTTCAGATGGGAGGGATTTCTCTTCTGTGACTATACTGGTGTTATTCCGTACCTGTTATATTTCCAACATATTGAGCCGATGCCCAATATTGACTTTACTGTTAAGGGAGAGATTTATCTTCTCAATATTCCTGCATGTAATGCGCACTAACTTGGATGGTAATAGGGCAGAAAAGAAACAAACGATGCTGCAGAGAAGGTGTTAGTGGGAACAACAGAATATTTCCTGTATCTGCTGCCCGAGAGCGGGAGCACTGGTTAAGCTACGCTTTTTTGAATTTATTGTTGAGACCAGAAGGTTGTAAAGTGCCGAATGCAAAGATATGGTCCGCAACCAATTTATTCAGTACAGGAAGCCTGGTCAAGCCGGTTTGACTCCTGGCCAATACAGAACCCTGTACGGTTTGTATTCGGCATCATGGGACCAATACAAAAGACAACTTCTCACATCTTTTCAGCGCTACAAAAAACAAGCCTGACTGATATTCTGGGCAGTCGGTGTTTCATGAAGATGGAGGGTTGAAGCTAAATGTAAGTTTCTTCCAAATCAGCGAGCTCATGAATACAGAAATCCAAATGTCAAGGTGCTGCATTGGCAGGAATCGAAAAGCGTTACATGACATTCAATGAGACACAGAGACGAATACAGCTGGAAACATTTAACCTTACTGAGTCAGTTGAATTTCACATCACTCCTCTGAGATCTGCGATTTCAGTCGACGACAGAAAATCGCATGAGATCACGTAAATGTAATTTAAAATATTTATGTTTTCTGGAATGTCGATCGGATTTGAAAGCTGATTTTTGACTAAAATTGAGCCTCGTTCGTCCGGGGTTTGAACTCGGGACTGCTTGAAACTCAGCTGTAAAATCCCGGAAGACAGAATCATGCCCATAAAGCAAAGCAACCCTGTATTGAAATGTCAGATTCTGAAGAAGCTGCAGTATGTTATTCGGCCCA
Organism: Pristiophorus japonicus; assembly: GCF_044704955.1. Classification (NCBI taxonomy): domain Eukaryota; kingdom Metazoa; phylum Chordata; class Chondrichthyes; family Pristiophoridae; genus Pristiophorus; species Pristiophorus japonicus. The sequence goes on along the minus strand of NW_027250702.1, from coordinate 542,456 downwards.
TAGTGCCTGTGCTGGCTCTCTGAAAGTCCCACACCCCTTGGTCCAACAAAGGTAATCCCTTTAAAGTAAATAATAATAATTTGAGTCGTGATATGAGTGGACTGTAGCATGCTTGGGATGTAAAGGTAAATTTGGACATGAGGTTTATGGTGAATGACAAAATACGACAGGTATCGAATTTTTTATACAATTATGACGAAAATGGGATTTGAAGCCACCCTTGCAGAGCACAATGATTTATAGTTTATCGCCTTGACCTCTCAACCTATTCCTCTCCGTGCTAAAGTTTGATTAGCCATTCCATTTCTTGGTTTTTGCATCCAAACTAAATCAGATGTGGCAAAGTCTTCTTCGGCGCTTGTCCAGTCCGTGCACCTTGATCGACAATGTTGAAAATCTACAGCCAGCTTCTGTAAGATAAAGGCCTTCCGGTACGCCAGGTGAGGGAGTATCACAAATGGCCGGTTTTGAGGCAGAATCAGAAAAGAGACGAACATTTTTGATGGGTGAGTTAAATTACGTATCGAAGTCAGGCGCTTTATCCCTTTGGCCAGGCGGCCGCTGCCGTCGCCAGAAGTATTGTTGTGGAGCGAATTGTGAGTAAAGGGTTACTGATTGTGGAAGGCAGAAAACGCTGTGAGGTGAGGCGAGTTTAAAGGAGCAAATAGGTTTACATCACCAACAAAATAGTATTTGTTTAATGCAGTAATGACAAATATTTCGTTGAATTCTATCAGCAGGTTCCACAGTGAACAAAAGTGATAAAGTAAGCTGTGCTGTAACTCGGATTCAAACCAAGGTTGCTGCGGCCGAATACGACGCAGAATACGAACGTCAATACGATCACTGCGCCATACATCATCTACTGAAACTCTGCTCTGAACAGAGCACAGTCTCACACAACACTTAGAAGACAGCGATTTTTTTGAAGAGGCCTGAATCAGCCCCGTTAGAAATGATTGCAGCGGTGGAGTCCGACCCACGCACCGCAGCGACTGGAGCGTTAATCCAGAATGGGAACTAAAGCAGCCGTAGTTACATTTAAAATGTTTGTAGCCCGTTTACACAGCCAGAAATTCGCATATCGTGGGATATAACGAGAGAAACGAGCAGGCCCGTTGGAAATCGATGCCTGGATCTTTAATTGGCTCGACAGGCGCTTCGATCTGTTAAGTCATGGAGTCAAAATCATGCCTTTGATGCATCGCCTCCAGATACTGATATCTATCAGATGCCTGACACTACCGGTTGAAGTCGAAGACCGTTTTTACATTAAAGCATCTCTCTTGTCTAATCCACCATTTGTGTCACTGCTGGCTGTATCACTCGCTGCTTTTATCTCTGTGTCAATCTCTGAATTGATCCGGAATGTATACCTGAGTTTGTGTCCGATATGAATAAAAAGTGGGAATCACACAATCCCTTCTCTGACGTAGTGGAACTAATTTCCCAACATTGATAAAAATATATTGTTTATTGTGATTCAATAAATAAAATATTCCATCATGAAAGATTTCGGTTCAATTCTGTTCAAAGCGACACTATGACGCCAACATGCTTTACTGAATCCTCTTTATTTGACGGCAGAAGCTCTATCTTTGCACCTTATGGTGATTCATAACTGATAAATACAGGTTTCAAGCTGTAAAACCGTTTTTATAGAAACTGTGGAAAGCACTGGCCCAGAGCAGCAGATTTAAAACAAGGTTTAAAAATGTCAACGTGTGGGAGGAATTGGAGAGTGAGTCAAGAGAACCACAAGAAGGTCACACAGCTGCTTCGAGAATTTCTCCCTAAACACAGCATTGTTGCTGGATGGCACGGATTTTGTGCTGTTAAATATGAATAATATGCAACGTTTATATACAGCTGTTTATATTTCTGTCATATTACAGTTATAGGCAATTAGATACAGGAGGGGGCCATTCAGCCCTTAGGCCTGTTCTGTCATTTAAGTATATCACGGCTGATAGATGTGATTTGCCGTGATAATTCCATAAATTTTAATATTCTCTCAGAAAAAAATCTACAAATCTGTATGTTGAAATTGTCGTTTGACTCTCAGCCTCAAAAGCTTAGTAGGGAAGAGAGTTCCAGATTTCCGCTAACCTCTGTGTGAGAAACTGATTGCTCAATCATCACTGAATGTGATATCTCTAATTTTACAGTTATCTGCTATTGAGCTGGACACTCGCACCGGAGTGAATAATTTATCTCTATCTTACAGCAATTTATTTCCAGGACTTCCTGAAGTCCACACCCCAGAACATTAACTGTCCCTCTGCTCCTGTCTCTCCCATTCAGATTTTGAGCTCTTGCCTCTCTACCTGATGATTCTTTGCGCTCAATATTAGCAGAAGGGTATTTAAACCGGGTGTAACTTTAATGTAGTTGGTCGAAGGATTAGATGGGTGATAAGGAAGCAGTTCTTCACGAAGACAGATCTGGGAGTCTGGAACTCACAGTCTGAATGAATGGCAGATGCAGAAACCATCATCACATTTTTAAAAAGTACTTTGATGTGCTCTTAAAGAGCAGTCATCTGCCTATCCCTATCCCTACCGCTGTAACCCATCCATGCACCGCCTATTCCTATTGCTATCTTTGTAACCCTTCCATGGACAGCCTAACCCCTATGCCTTACGCTGCAACCGATCAGCGGAACTCTTATTCCTATCCCTATCGCTATAACGCATCCATGGAAAGCCTATCTCAATCACTACGGCTGCAACCCATCCATGGACCGCCTACACCTATCCCCATCACTGTCACCCATCCATGGACCGCCTATCCCTATCCCTTTCACTGTAACCCATCCATGGACCACCTAACCCTATCCCCATCACTGTCACGCATCAATGGACCGGGTATTCCTATCCCTATTACTGTAAACTGTCGATGGACTGCCAACCCCTATCCCTATCACTTCAACCCATCCATAGACCGCCTATTCCATTCACTATCTGCAACCCATCCATCGATCACCTACACCTAACCCCATCACTGTTACCCATCCACCCATCCATGGATTGTCTATTCCTGTACATAACTCTGCAATCCTTCCATGGACCGTCTGTTCCCATCGCTTTCGCTGAGGCGCATTCATGGATTGCATATCCCTATCTGTATCTCTGCAACCCATTCATGGAGTGCCTGTCCCTATCCCTATCGCTTTACCCCATCCACGGATTGTCTGATCCTATCCCTAGCGCTGTAACCCAACATGGCCTGCCTATTCCTATTCCTATCTCTGTAACCCATCCATGGACTCTCTATACCTATCCTTATCGATGTGACACTTCCATGGACCGCCTATTCCTATAACCGTTTCTGCAACCCTTGCATGGACAACGTTTCCCTATGCCCTTTCCCTTTATCCCATCCATCGACTGTGTATTCCTATCTTTATCGCTGTAACGCAATATGGCCTGCCTATTCCTATCCCTATCTCTGTAACCCATTCATGGACTGTCAATTCCTATCCTTAACGCTGTGACCCATCCATGGACCGCCTCGTCGTTTACCAATCTCTGCAATCTATGCATGGACTGCCTATCCCTATGCCTATCTCTGTGAACCATCCATGGATTGCGCATCCCTAACGCTATCACTGTAACCCATCAATGGACCTGCTATTCCTGTATTTACTGCTGAGATCCATCCATTGTCAACCTACAACTCTCCCTGTCGCTGTAACGCATACACGGAGACTCTATCTGTATCTCTATTGCTGTCACATATCCTTGGATTGACTACTGCGATCCCTATCTCTGTAACTCATCCATGGACCGCCTAATCCTATCCGTATCGCTTACAGCCATCCATAGACTGATGATCCCTATCTCTGTATATCATCCATGAGCTACCTGCTCCGATCACTATTTCTGTAGCCCATCCATGGACCGCCTATTCCTGTACCTATTGCTGAGACTAATGCAAAGACTGCCTATCCCTATCTCTGTAACCCATCCATGGGCCACCAGCCCTATCCTTATCTCTGAAACCCATTCATGCACCACCTATGTTTATCTCTATCGCCGCTGTAAATCACAGATGGGCCGCCAATACCTATCCCTGTTTCTGTAACCCATCAGTGGACTTTGCATTCCAATCCCTGGTTTAAAGCCATCCTTGGACTGCCTATCCCTATCACTTTCTCTGTAACCCATGCATCGACTGTTTATTCCAATCCATATCTGTAACAAAACCATGGAACCCCTATCACTATTTACATAACCCATCCATGGACTGCCGATCCCTATCCTTTTCTCTGCAACCCATCCATCGACTGCCTATCCATATCTAAACCATCCATGGATTGCCAATCCCTTTCTCTATCTCGGTAACCCTTCCTTGGACTGCCTATCCCTATCACTGTAACCGATCCATCGATCACCTACCCCTATCGCTTTAATCTTCTATACCATGCTTCCAATAGACCATCCTTTTGTCATAACCGAATATTCCCCTCCACCTTGGTTGTCTTTGCCCTCGAACATGTTCGTACTATTTCCCGCAATTCTGCCCTCATGCATTCTCGCCCTCTCACGCAAAAAATAAGGGTTTAACCTTGCACTCAACTTCCACCCTACCTGCCTCCACAATCAATGTAATATACTCCGCCATGTTTGCTTCCTCTAGCGTGATTTAACCACCAAACTCTTCTTCCACTCTCTTACAATTCCCATTCTGAAGAGACTGCTTCTTCCGCGACATCCTGGTCCATTCCGCAGCCATTCTAAGCAGCGTCTTCCCTTCACAGGACATCTTCCCAGGCAAGCGCAGGACATGCAACACCTGCATTGTTACCTCCTGACTACCCTCTGACCAGGCCCCCAATCACACCTTCCAGGTAAAACAGTATTTTACTTGTATTTCGTTCAATGTGTTATACTGTATTCGCTGCTCACCATGTGGTGTCCTCTGCACTGGGAGACCAGACACAGATAGGGTGATCGCTTTGTGGGGCACCTTGGTTCAGGCGGTAAGCTTGACACTGAGCAGCCACTCACAAGTTATTTTAATTCTCCGGCGCATTCCCCTACTGAGATCGATGTTTTTGGTGAAATTGAACTCAATGTAAGCTCGAGGAACGGCACCTCATCTTTCGATTCGGTAGTTTACAAACTTCTGTACTCAAACACTGCTCCAATCTTTTAGGATACTAGCTGTTGTTAATGCTTCTGCATTTCCCATTTAGAGATCCACTAGACCCATCTTTTGTTCCTTTAATTGACCAATTTTATCCCTTTTGCTTTGCACAATCAATCCCTTGATTCATTTCATCTCGTGCCTTCCATCCTGTCACAGATCTTCCCATTTGTTCCATCCCCAGCCCCCATCCATTTCACAGCCTCGGAACTTGTTTAAAACCTGCTACAACTGGAACTATTTCCAGTTGTGATGATTCGTCATCAATCTGACACGTTAAATTTACTTAGATCCCCAGAAATGTTTTCTGGCCTGCTGATTATGTCCAGCAATCGCTGTTTGAATTTCAGATTTTCAGCACCGCCAGTACTTTCCCTTGGAAATATTCAGATCAGCTCCTTGGTTGTGAGGCACAGTGACCAAGCAGCAAGGTCTCGTTTTATAAACTGAAAATCGCAGACTCGTCCCCTCTCAATGCATGCATACAATGTTGCTTTTCAAACACCTGTTACTCCTAAAGATCTCGAATTGCAGCTAAATCTGCCAATTCATGTGTCTGAAGATGCAGTGAATCGCCTGGATATGTCGGAGATCGACGCTGCTCCATGCATCTTTCTTGAATTTGGCGCGTGGTGAAGATCATGTCCATTGTGAACCTCAGTGGGCAGAATCAGTACTACGAATCTGTGACTCGACAGTCTCTGCGAGAAGGGGATTCATGAGCCTTCTTCCGATGACTTTCCCTGGTGCAGACAGCAGGAAAGCTCCTCTGTAATTGCCACAAACAGATTTGTCGCCTTTGCTGGAGCTCATCACGATTACAACTCCTCCGAAATCCTCTAGTCCTGCTCTCCTCATTCCAAATAAAAGAAATCAGTTCATGGATTCGCGCTAACAGTAATTCCGCACCATGCTTTAGTGCTTCGGCGGGGATTCCATGTGCTCCTGAGGCCTTGTTGTTCTTCAATTATCGGGTGGCCTTTTGAACATTGTGCCGGGCTGCGATTTTTCTGAGTTGGCGATGGTTAGCATGCTGTCGAATGGAACCGAGGTCACTCATGTCGAAGACAGAGTTCCTCAAAAGCAAATTTCAAAGTACGCATTCCAGCGGGCATTTACTGCTTCTCTCTCCTTGATAATTACACTTCCGTTTCTGGCCCTCGGTTGGGTACAAACTTCACTGCTTGAACGTAATTGGTCTTAAATGCGCTAATTAATGTATGCACGTCGTGTTTGTCAGCTCATTGCTGGATCTCCTGCGCTATTTCTACCCACCATCTGTTCTTTAGATCGCGAGTTCTACCTTGGATCGCGGCCTTCACATGTCTAAAGAACTGCTTTCTTGCTCTGGAATTGTGCATCTGTTTCCAATTCTCGAATGATTCACATTTGTGGCTTATTAGCTCCTGGATCTCCTGGTCATTTTTGTCGTTTCCTGAAGGACTTATCAAGCGTCTCTTCACAGGAGCTAACTATAGAGGCCTTCAGGGCAGACCAGGCAATGTGGACACTCTGCCTCTCCGCTGACTGGAATTCCTGAAGTTGGTCTCGGGGCGCTGTCAGAATAGCGCTTTCTGATTAGGTTCTTTGAGTGCTCCAGCGTTGAATTTCCTGCGCCAGCGTTTCTGTTCGCGATGCTGTTTGGAGTCTACGTTAATTTAATAACAGGATGGATTAGGCGTTGGTTCATCCAGCAGTCATCAGCTACTGTCATGGCGTGGGTGCTGCGGACGTCGTTGCGATCCCTAGCCCAGACAATGACGTAGTCATCTTGTTGGATCAGTAAAGCATCCATCTAGTGAATGAATTGAAATATACACCGCCCAGCTTCGGAATCAAGCAATGCCGATTGGTCGATTGCTGATTTTTATATATATCCTGTTGCTGCATTTTGCAATTAGGGCAGTTAGCTTTCTTGTCACCAGAAAACCAACAACTGTTTTTAGGATGAACATAGTCCCAGGGGGCAGATATATGCAGCAAGGCAAATGACGGTGTGATATCCGCAAATGGGAGTTTTCTTTCTGCAGCGCTTCATGTAAATTTAAATTTCATTTGTTTACTGAAATTCATTACGAAAACGGGGCATTGCAATTGGTCGGGAATCGAAACCCTGTCTTATCTGCTCCCTCATTTAAGCAGCTGTTCCTCATTGCACCCCCCTCCTGACATGTTTTGAGGAACCACCTTCGAACTGAAACGGTTAACCCTGCTTCGCTCTCCACGGATACTGCCTGACCTTCTGTGCATTTCCAGCATTTTCTTTTTATCATCATCGTAGGCAGGCTCTTGAAGCGAGGATGACGAGCTTCCACGCCAAAAAGCAATGAGTACACAGGTGTATTAATGAATGTCCTATTATTCCAGATCCCAAAATATATCGTGAAGGGTGGAACTTGCCTGTGCTTGAAAATCTTAACGTGTGGTGACCGTGGCATAACAGCAACCACACAGGTTTGACAGGTAGGTCTTGATCCAGTGGCAAGGTATACGCAAGTCAAACTGGAGAACAGCTCAGCTGTACAGACCGAGCGCGCACACATATCGTTGTGGGGGTTGGCCCATGCTGCCCTTGGGCTCTCGTGTCTTCTGAGCCCCAGATTCACGCCTCTATTGGGCCCCGGCCACTTCCATCGATGGACTCTTGCCGCTCCTACATCCTTCCTGCTGTGCCTGCCCGCACTGCAATCAGTGACCTGACTTTCTAGCCATCGCCGTCCTGCAGAAGCACGCGCTGCTCCCTGCAATGGCAGACGGCTGCAAGCTTCTACCTCCAAAGACCCCGGCCTGCTGATGGTCTTGCAGGCCGGGACCGGGCTGATTTCTGGGCCGGGCCGCCGCACGCTGCTCCTTCCAATTGAACCGTCCTGCTGATGGTCTTGTAAGAAGTGACCGCGCCGATTTCCAGGCCAGGCGTCTACATTGTGCTCGATCATTGCTATAGATCCGGCTGCATTTGTCGGCTTTAGACCTTGCGCTGCAATGATAGCGGTTCTGATTTCAGTTAAATGGCAACGGGTTACAATCAAGTCTAGATCGCACTTTTTAATTGGGCTAGACTCACTTTGAACGAAGAGCTGATCATTGTTGATGCATTGAGTATCCTCAGAATCAAATTATCTTTAATTTCGATTTTCGCACACAGTTTTTATTTACTTTATATTTTATAACCCAACAATGTTTAAGGGATGTTTTATGTTTATTATTTGCACAATATCCATGTCTCCCGCGTGGCAGGCGAGAATTCTACCCCTGACCCACCAAAGCTTACATTGTTTTGAAATGTAATCTTCATGCCAGCGCAATTAATGATTTCATTTTTTAATACAAAGTGAAGTGAAATAAAACACTGCAAAGTTCTTCTGATGCTGAAAAAGAATTGCTTCAGCAACTCCTCGAGACATGTCACAGGTCCAACACCAGATACTGCCACTCAGCTGTGCTCCCGCTCTGTCAACAGCCGCCACTCTCTACTCCCGCTCTGCAAACAACCGCCCCTCCCTGCTCCCACTGTGGAAACAGCTTCTTCCCTCTTTTCCCGCTCTGTAAACAGTCACTTCTCTCTGCTCCCGCTCTATAAAATGCCGCTCCTCTCTGCTCCCACTCAAAAACAACCGCTCCTCTCTGCCTTCGCTCTGTAAACAGCCGCTCCTCTCTGCTCCTGCTCTGTAAATAGCAGCCCCTCCCTGCTCTCGCTTTGTAGACAGCTTCTTCCTTCTTTTCCTGCTCTGTAAATTGTCCCTTCTCTCAATCCCGCTCTGTAAATCGCCGCTACTCTCTGCTCGCGCACTGCAAACAGCCGCTCCTCTCTGTGCCCGCTCTGTAAATAGCCACTCCTCTCTGCTCCCGCTCTGTAAACAGCCGCTCCTCTCACCTCCCACGTCTTTAAGATGTGCAATGATACAGAGAGCAACTCAAACCCGGAAACCTATAACTTTACTCAGTTGTATCCTTTTAATGTTGCTCCTGTGAAGTTCTGTGATTTCGTACGATGTACAAAATATGGCGCAAATTCCCAAGTTTTTAATTTAAATTATTGATCTTGTCTGCAATGCCTTTCACCTGTGAGAAGGTGATTTTTGACTAAACGCTGGCAACGACAGTCCGGGATTTGCACCCTGGATCTGTCGCATTGCAACACTTATAATCCCAAAGTCAGAATCGAATCACTAGACCAATGAGCCTCCTATAAAAAACAATGCAACACATTGCGTATTGAAATCCCATCGAATGTCGGTAAAGAAGAATGTGTGAACTCCCTGCTGCCTGTATTGTGTCGTTGAGTGAACTATCAAATTATTCCGCCTCCCCATAATCCTACACATGTTTTCCCATTAATATACATGTTAATAGTTTGAGACATGACATGAGCTGAGTGTAGCATACTTGGAGTAAAAGGTGAATTTGGACATGAAGCTTACGGTCATTAATAAAACAAACAGAGGCATCAAATGGTGAGCACAATAACAATGAGGATTATATTCGAATCCGCACGTGTAGCGTACAATGGATTTGCAGTCCTTCGCCTCAACAATTCGGCTACCTCGGATTAGTTGTATGTACACTAAATCTACTTTCAGCTTTTTTAAACAAAACTGAAATCCTCTGCTACAAACCGCACTCACCGCTAGTGCTGCCCGTGCACCCAGTTGCAACAAAGTTCAAAGTGTACAATTAGCGTCTGTCAGTAAAAGGCCTTCCGTTGCTTCAGGTGAGGGAGCGCCAGAAATGTTCGACTTTGAAACAAATTCAGAACAGAGAAAAAATAATGCGTTTGACGTGGTGAAATTAAACTACCACGCCAGCACTTTGTTAGTATCGACGTCCGGCGCCTTTTCCTTCAGCTCATGCAGTCACTGCAGACGCCACAATTGTGGTGAGGAGAATTGTAAGCAAAGGGCTATTTTTTTCTGGAAAGCAGGAAAAGATGAGAAAAGAGGCACGTTTGAATTAGTAAAAATATATCTACCGCCAACAGTATAATATTTGTTTCATATAGTGCAGATTGATGTTTTGCTGTGTTCGATCAGCAGGTACCGCAGACGACAAAAGATAAAAAGCAAACTGTGCCGTAACTCTGATTCGAACCGAGGTTGCTGCGGCCACAACACAGAGTACTAACCACTATAGGATCACGGTGCCGCACAGCAGCTGTCGCAAGGCTGCTCACACCACAGCAAGATCACACTCAGCACTTCATAGAATAGATGGATTCTTTTCATGAGGCCAAAATCAGCCCCGCCAGAAATATTGGCAGCAATGGAATTCGACCCACACACTAAAGCGATTGGAGCGTTAATCCAGAATGCTGCAGCCTTCGGCAAATTTAAAAGGATTGTATCCCTTTCACCTCGGAAGAAATGAGCCTCTTGAGCGTTGTGAAAAAAAGCCAAGTGAGTGGAGGCTTGGTCATTGAATATATTTAAGGAGACGACATAGAGATTTTGAGCGATAAGGAATTAAAGGCTTATGGGGAGTCGAATGGAGGATCTATTGTTGACTCGACAGGCCCTTTGATCAGTTGAGCCACGCAGCCAAACCACGCTTTTACCAGCTTCCCTTCACTTAGTTCACTGTCAGTGCCTTTTGCAGTGTGAGGCAGTTTTGGATCTAAACATCTCTCTTGTCGATTCCGCCATCTGTCCCGGTGCTGCTGCTATCACTCACTGCGTTTATCTCAGTTTCAATCTCTGGTTGATCTGAAGGAAGTCCAGTATTTGTTCCGAACATGAACTAAATGAGAACATAACAACATAAGAAATTGGAGCGGGATTAAGCCATTTGGCCACTCGAGCCAGTTTCGACATTCAATTAGAACATGGCTGATCTACAACTATACAAGGAATTGCGAAGGCTATACCTAGAGTACTGCATAAAGTTCTGGACTCCATATATTAGGAAGGATATACTTGCATTGGTGGCTGTTCAGAAAATCTTCGCTACATGGTGAAGGAAGGTTGAATAGGTTGGGTCTATACTCATTGGAATTCAGAAGAATGAAGGTATTCTTATCGAAACATATACGTTAATGAAGGTGCTCGAAAAGATGAATACAGAGAGGATATTTGCAAACGGAGGGAAAGTGAAACTAGCGGACATAGTCTCAGAATAAGCGGCAGCACCTTTAAAATAGAGAAGAGGGGAAATGTATTCTACCGAACAATATAAGGAAATAAGAACATAAGAAATAGGAGCATGAGTAGGCCATTTAGTCCATAAAGCCTGTTCCACCGTTCAATAAAGTCGAGGCTGATCTGATCATGAATTCAGCTGCATTTCCTTGCCCGCTCCCCACTTATCGCACAATATTCTGTATATCTCCGCCTGAAATGTATTCAAACAGCCTCCACAACTCTGTGGGGCAGTGATTTGCAGATTTATAACCTTGTGAGAGAAGCAATTCCTCCTCATCACAGTTTTAAATAAGGGACGACTTATTCTGAGACTCTATCCCCTAGTTTTCTTTTTCCCATATAAGCGTTACATCCTCTCTGCATCCACTTTGTCGAGCTGCCTCATTATATTATATGTTTCAATAAGATGACCTCTCATCCTTCTGAACTCCAATGTGTACAGGTGCAACCTACTGACCCAAAATGTACGCAGTACTCTAAGTGTCGCCTCATCAATACCATGTATACTTGTAGCAGGACCTCTCTGCTTTTATAATCAATACCCATTCAATAAATGGCAAAATTCCATTTGCTTTCCTGATTACCTGCTCTATCTGCATACGAAATTTTTGTGTTTCGTACACACGGACCCGCAGGACCATCTGTACTGCAGCATTTTAAAATTTTCCTCCATTTAAAACGAATTTGCTTTTATACATTTCTACCAAAGTAGATAACCTCACACTTCCCCAAATTCTACTGCTCCTGCCAAGTGTTTGCTCAGTCTCTTAGCCTGGCTATATCTCTTTGCAAATTATTTGTGTCCACCTCACAACTTGCGTTCCCACCCATCATTTTTTCATTAGATAAGTTGGCGACATTGCACTCGGTTCCTTCAGCCAAATCAATAAAATAGATTGTAACTTGTGGAGGTCGCAGCACCTGGCACTGATGCACCCCACGAGTTACTGTTTGCCAAATTGACAATTAACAATTTATCCCGACGATCAATTTTCTTTTATTAACCAATCTTCTATCAATGCTAATATATTACCCAGAACCCAAGACCACGGATTTATCTTGTGCAGCAACCGTTTATGCTGCATGTTATAGAATGCTTTCTGGAAAGCTAAATTTACCACATCCAATGGTTACCTCTTATTCACCCTGCTTGTTACATCCTCAAAGAACTCCAGCAAATTTGTCAAACATGGATTCTCTTTGACAAAACAATGATTGTTTAAATTATGCTTTTCGAAATGATCTGCTACCGCTTCATTAAGAAAGGACTCCAGCATTTTCCCAACGACAGATGTTAGGAAAACTGATCTATAGTTTCCTGCGTTCTGTCTGCCTCCGTTTTTACACAAGGGCGTTACATTTCCGGGTTTCCAATAAGCTGGGACCTTCCCCGAATCCAGGAGAATTTGTCAGTTTACAACCAATGCATCCACTATCACTTTAGCCATTTGTTTTAAGATCCGAGGATGCAAGCCGTCAGGTCCAGGCACTTGTCCGCCTTTATGCCCATTGTTTAACCGAGTACTATTTATTTCGTGATAGTGAGCCAACCTTCCCGAATGCCCATTGAATATCCGCAATTGGGATATTTTAGTGTCATCTTCCGTGAAGGGCGTTACAAAATATTTGTTCAACGTCTCTGCCATTTCCGGGCTCCCCATTATTAATTACCCAGTCTCGCCCTCTAGGGGACCAATATTTACTTTAGCCACAGTTTTCCTTCTTTTGTACCGGAAGAAACTCTTGTTATCTGTCAGTTTACTTCAGCTGGGCAGGAGCATGGCAAAGGGAATTTATTCCGAAGAAGTTTGGGGTAATGCGTTTGGGGAGGGCTTACAGGGCAAGGGAAAGCACATTAAATGTTTGAACATTTGGAAGTGTAGAGGAATAAAGGGAGCTTAGAGCGCAGGTAAACACATGCCTGTTGGTAGCAGACCACATCAGCTATGATCTTATAGAATCAAGTGGCCAAATGTCCTACCCAGGCTCATATTTCATATTTTCTCATGTTCTGACAATTTGTTTTAATGGCATATGAAACATGAGCCAAAACTAGCAAACTGCATGTAGTTCTGCTGATTTCAGTACAGGGACGAGATGATTGCCGTAGTGCTGGTGGAGAGCAGATTTTCGAGGATGTTGCCTGTATTGGAGGATATTAGCTATCAGGAAAGATTACATGGGATGGATTCATTTTTTCCAGAGTAGCAGATGCTGAGAAGTGAACTCATTGAGGTGTATACAATTATGAGGCTTTAGATAAAATGGACAATAACGACCTATTACCCTTAGGATATGGGTCAACAACAAGAGGGAATAAATTAACATAGTCAGTTGGGACTCAGAATGGATTTTTTCACCCATAGAAAGGTGGTGGTGTGAAACCCACAGCCTGAAAAGGTGGTAGAGGCAGAAGACTGCACCCTATCTAAAAATGACCTGGATGTGCAATCGAACTGCCCTAACGTACAGGGCTACGGACCTAGTTTTTGAAAGAAGGATTCGGCAGGAACCAACTCGGGGGCAGGCCGTCTTAGACTGGGTGTTGTGTAATGACAGAGGATAAGTTAGCAATCCCGTTGTGTGAGGCCCCATGGGGAAGAGTGACCATAATATGGTGGAATTCTACATTAGGATGGAGAATGATACAATTTATTCAGAGACCATGGTCCAGAACGTAAAGAAGGGTAACTTTGAAGGTATGAGGCGTGAATTGGATAGGATACATTAGCGAATGATACTTAAGGGGTTGTCAGTGAATGGGCAATGGCAGACATTTAGAGACTGCATGGATGAACTACAACAATTGTACATCCCTGTCTGGCATAAAAATAAAAAAAATGGAAGGTGGCTCAACCGTGGCTATTAAGGGAAATCAAGGATAGTATTAAAGCCAAGGAAGTGGCATACAAATTGGCCAGAAATAGCAGCCAACCCGGGGACTGGGAGAAATATAGAAGTCAGCAGAGGAGGACAAAGGGTTTGATTAGGGCAGGGAAAATGGAGTACGAGAAGAAGCTTGCAGGGAACATTAAGACGGATTGCAAAAGTTTCTATAGATATGTAAAGAGAAAAAGGTTAGTAAAGACAAACGTAGGTACCCTGCAGTCAGAATCAGGGGAAGTCATAACGGGAAACAAAGAAATGGCAGACCAATTGAACAAGACTTTGGTTCGGTATTCACGAAGGAGGACGCAAACAACTTTCCGCATATAAAAGGGGTCAGAGGGTCTAGTAAGAAGGAGGAAGTGAGGGAGATCCTTATAAGTCGAGAAATTGTGTTGGAGAAATTGATGGGATTGAAGACCGATAAATCCGCAGGGTCATGATGGTCTGCATCCCACAGTATTTAAGGAGGTGGCCTTGGAAATAGCGAATACATTGACAGTTATATTCCAACATTCCATAGAATCTAAATCAGTTCCTCTAGAATGGAGGGAATCCAATGTAACCCAACTTTTTAAAAATGGAGGGAGGTAGAAAACAGGTAATTATACACCGGACAGCCTGACATCGATAGAGGGAAAATTATGCAATCAATTATTAAGAATGTCAGAGCAGCGAACTTTGAAAGAGGTGACATGATAGGTCCAAGTCCGCAGCGATTTGTGAAAGGAAAATCATGCTTCTGGAATTTTTTGAGGATGTTTCCAGTGGAGTGGACAAGGAAGTGGATGTGGTGTAGTTGGACGTTCAGAAGGCTTTCGCCAAGGTCCCACACAATAGATTAATATGCAAAGTTAATGCACATGGGATTGGGGGTACTGGGCTGACGTGGATTGAGAACTGTTTGGCAGACAGGAAGCAAATAGTAGATGTAAACGGGTACTTTTCAGAATGGCAGGCAGTGACGTTTGTGGTACCGCAATGTTCTGTGCTGGGGCCCCAGCTGTGTTCACTGTACAATAATGATGTAGACGAGGGGATTAAATGAAGTATCTCCAAATTTGCGGATGACACGAAGTTGGGTGGCAGAGTGAGCTGCGAGGAGGATGCGATGAGGCTTCAGAGTGACTTGGATAGGTTAGGTGAGTGGGCAATTGATTGGCAAATGAAGCAATATGTGGATAAATGTCAGGTTATCCACTTTGGTGTTAAAAACAGAGAGACAGACTTTTATCTGAATGGTGACAGATTATGAAAAGGGGAGGTGCAACTAGACCAGGGTGTCATGGTACATCAGTCATTGAGTGTTGGCATGCAGGTATAGCAGGCGGTTAAGAAAGAAAATGGATCACTGGCCTTCATAGCGAGTGGATATTAGTGCAGGGGCAGGGCGGTGTTACCATAGTTGTACATGGCCTTGTTGAGGCCACACCTGGAGCATTGTGTACAATTTCGTCTCCTAACTTGAGGAAGGACATTCTTGCTATTGAGAGAGTGCAGCGAAGGTTCACCAGACTGAATCCGGGATGGCGGGACTGACATATCAAGAAAGAGTGGATCAGCTGGGCTTTTATTCACTGGATTTCAGAGGAATGAGAGGTGATCTCATAGAAACGTTTTTAAATTCTGTCGGGTTTAGACAGTTTAGATGCTGGAAGAATGTTCCCAATGTTGGAGAAGTCCAGAACCAGCGGTCACAGTCGAAGGATGAGAGGTAAACCATTTAGGACCGAATGAGGAGAAACTTCTTCACCCAGAGAGTGGTGAACCTGTTGAATTCTCTACCACAGAAAGTTGTTGAGGCCAATTCACTAAATATATTCAAAAAGGAGTTAGATGTAGTCCTTACTAATCGGTGGATCCAGGGGAATGGCGAGAAAGCTGGAATGGGGTACTGAAGTTGCATGTTCAGCCATGAACTCATTGAATCGCGGTGCAGGCTCGCAGGGCTGAATGACCTACTCTTGCACCTATTATCTATATTTGTACTCCTCCAGCCACGTATTCATCTGATTTATCCTGCGATTCCTACTCTGTCTAACTCGTGGCACTGTTAGCAATTCTGAGATTAGTATTTTGCGGTACTACATTTTAATTTAGCTCCTAGCTCCCTAATTGCGTCTCGTAGGACTTCAACACGTTTTTTACCTATATCGTTGGTAACTATATGCACCCCGACAAGTGGCTGTTCACCCTCCCTTTCCAGAATGTCCTTCACCCGCTCCGAGAAATCTTCGACCCTTGCACCAGGGAGCCAACATACCATCCTGGAGTCTTGATTGCGTTCTCCTTCCAATTGAATCCCCTATCGCTATCACTCTCCCACTCTTTTTCCTGCCCTCCTGTGCAGCAGAGCCAGACTTGGTGCCAGGAACTTGGCTGCTGCTGCCTTCGCCTGAAGATTCATCCGCCTCAACAGTTCCCAAAGCGGTGTATCTGTTTTGCAGGGGGATGACCGCAAATGACCACTGCACTTCCTTCCTTGCACTGATCTTTCTGTTGGTCAGCCGTTCCCTATCTGGCTTTTCCTGCGGTGCGACCAACTCGCTAAACTTGCTATTCACGTCATTCTCTGCATCGTGGATGCTCCAGACTAGATCCAGCAGCAACTCACGTGCTGCAATGCGGTCTGTTGTGAACTGCAGACGGATGCAGTTCTCGCACAAAGATTCGTCCGGGACACCAGAGGCGTCCCTGATTTCACATATAGTACAGGAGGAGCAAAAAACGTGTCCGAGCTCTACTGCCATGATTTAACTCTTGGATTAACTTAATTGGACAACAACAATGTTAAAAGGTTACTTACTGATAAAGAAAGAAAAACAAAAACTACTTACCAATCACCAGTCAATCACTCACCCCTTTGGCTGTGACGTCACTTGCAATTACTTTCTCCATCTTCTTTGCTATCTCAGTGTCGCTGCACCAGCTGGCCTCAGCGATGCGTTGGGCCTTTTTTATAAGTCTCTCTGACGCATATCGCGAGCCGCTTCGACTCGCTACGAACTCCCGAGCCTCAGCGATGCGTTTGAGCCTTTTTTTAGACCTCTCCGACGCACCTCGCGACCATCCCCGACTCACCATGACCTCCCCAGTCTCCGCTACGTGTTGGGTCTTTTAATGGGCCTCTCCGGCGCACCTCCCGACTCTCTCCGACTCACCATGAAGTCCAGAGCCTCAGCGACACGTTGGGCATTTTTATAAGCCTCTCCGACGCACCTCTGGAGCCTCTCCGAGTCACCACGAATTCCAAGCCTCAGCGACGCGTTGGGACTTTTTATAGGCCTCTCCGACGCTAGTCCCGATCCTCCTCGTCTCACTACGAACTCCGGAGTATCAACGTCGTGCAGGACATTTTTATAGGCTTCTCGGACCACCTCCCCAATCTCTCCGACTCACTACGAACTCCTGAATCTCAGCGACGCGTTGTGCCTTTTTATAGGACCCTCTGACGCACCTCCCGAGCCTCTCGTACTCACTACGAATTCCCGAGCTTCAGCGACGCGTTGGATATTTTTGTAAGCCTCTCCAACGCATCTACCGAGGCTCTCCAACACACACGAACTCCCGAGCCTCAACTATGCGCTGCGCCATTCTATAGGCCTCTCCGACTCAACTTCCGAGTCTCAGCGATGCGTTGGTCCTGTTACGATGCCTCTCCTACTCACTGTGAGCTCCCGCGACTCAGCAACGCGTTGGGCCTTTCTTTTGCCTCTCCAACTCACCACGAACAATATAGTTATCTGTTTCATAATGGAAACGGCTCACTCCTTCAAATATAAACAAGTACATACCAAAGCGCTGTCAAAGAACTGTAACCTGCCCCTGAATCATTGTGGCTCTTTGGAATCTAAATGCTCACATGGAACTAGTAATAAGTTGATAAAATGGGAGGGAAACACCAATTATCATTTCAACATCGAATCATTGCCTGATCTCAGCGAGGATTGAACAATCTTGGCATTGCATCTGCTTGTACTATCATACAAGTACTTCACGCTAGCTCGTTGTGCCACTAGAGGCACACTATGGTAATGTGAGGCATCAGTGCTCCCAAGTTACAGCTGCATTTTCCACCGATCTTATATACAAGTGTGCATGGAGTCATTCCTTCCAAAAATACGCCATTAATTCCATCGTTTCTGTGCCACACTCAGAAAAATGTTTCAAATTATTCCCATGTCAGAGATTTTGCGTCAAAGCCCTGCTTTATATTTCTGTGTATCTGTTTATTATTTACAATGCAGGAAGGATATATTCACCTTGGAGTGAGTGCAGCGTAGGACTTTCCAATAGACACCTAGAATCCAAAGCGAGATTACAAAATTAGAGTTGTATTCTATTGAATTTAGAAGGATAATGTGTGATCTGACCAATCAATTCAAGATATTAAGGGGAAATGTTAGTATAAGCAGAGATACATTTTTTTCGCTGTTTGTGGAATCTCGGATTAGGGGACATAGTATACAAATTAGAGCCAAAAGTGAACTTAGCCAACACGTCTGTTCAAAAAGGATGATAAAGTTTGGAACTCTCTTCTGCAAACTGAAATTGATGATCGATGAACTGTTAATTTTAAATCTGACGATTAAATATTTGTGTCAACGAATGGTAGGATATGGGCCAAAGGAAGTCAGATAAAGATCAGCCATTTTCTCATTGAGTGGCAGAACTACTCGATGTGCTCAATGTCTACTCCTGTTCCTATATACATATCCTCTCGTCTGTGCATTGGTACACATTTAGGGAGTAGGCAGATGTGAATGATTTACAGGGAAAAATTCAGATCATATCTTCAAGTCTTTCACTCACACATAATGATGCACAGACTCACCAATTCATTCATTCAGAATCAACCGAGATATAGAGAATCCGAGATAAACACAGCCAGGCGGACCTGCAATACTCTCAATGATCAAAATGCTGTTCTCAGAGATTGCATGTATATCTCCTGCGGCTGCCTTTTTATACATTGGTCAATAGATTTCGCTATATGCACCGGATCCACTTTACACCCGACATTACTAAATCAGTGTACTTAGTCCATCCGGAATGTATGGTATCGACTGGCGTGAGCTGCTCTTCCAGTGAAGTTTACTGACAGAAGATGATCCAACATATTAACCATTGTCGAGTGCCCATTTCCTCAAAAAACGAAGCCAAACAGAATGAGTGTTATACATTGAATTAACAATCAGGAATCTATGGCTCACTGACGAAAGCTCCGTTTGAACCCGACAACCACAGCCTTGTGAGGTAGAGAGTTTATCTAAGAGAAATCATGTTTCCATAAGTGTGTTAGAGTTTTTGAGTTTGCAACTAGTAGAATAGGTAAGGGGAACTTGTGGATTTGTGTAATAGGGTTTTCAGAAGGCATTCAATAAGCTGCCACTTAAGAGAGTATTAATGAATATATTGCAAAATGGATTGGGGTTATTATACTAACGTACATTGAGGATTGGTTAACGGTGAGTACAAATACATTTTTGTTTGCTGTAAAATGTGGGGTTCCGCAATGATCGGTGCTTGGGCCTCCGCAATTCTTACAATATAACAATGATTTCATTCACGGGACAAAGTGTAATGTATTGAAGTTTGCCAATGATATAAAGTTAGGTGGGAATTTAAGTTTTGTGCAGGATGCAAAGATGCTTCAAGGGAATATAGACAGGCTAAGTTAATGGGCAAGAACGTGGCAAATGGAATATAGTGAAGAGAAATGTCATGTTTTCCACTTTTGCCGAAACAATGGAAAAGCAGAGATTTATTAAATGGTGAGAGAGTGGAAAGTACTAGTCTCCAGAGGGACCTGGGTGTGTTTGTACACGAATGACGGAAAGATAAAATGCATGTAGAGCAAGCAATGACGAGAGCAAATGGTATGTTCGCCTTTATTACAAGAGGACTTGAATGTAAGAGTGAAGAAGTCTTACTATAATTATACAGGGCACTGTGATTGCACAGCTGGAGAATTGTGTACAGTTTTGGACTCCTTGTCTAAGTCATGGCGTGAGTGTTCCTACAAGGAACGATTAAGTAGACTGGGGTTTTATTCTCTACAGTTTAGAATAATTAGATGTGATCTCATTTACTAATACAAAATTCTTACTGGGTCAGATGTGGGCTGTTAATCCTGACTAGAACGAGGGATTTCATTTGCTGAATTTAGGGTCATCTATTGAGGACAGTGATGAGGAGTAATATCTAAACTTAGAAAGTTGTGAATATTTATAATTCTCTATCGGCGAGTGATGATGAGGCTCTGTCATTGAGCACATTCAAGACGGAAATCAATAGATTTTTGAAATTCAGCGAATCAAGGGATATGGCAATAGTGCGGACAAATTAAATTGTGGTGGAGGTTCAGTCATAATCTCGATCAATGCCGGAGCATGCCAGTGGATCCGAATGGCGTACTCGTGTTCCTATGACTCATATTCTTATGTTCTTATGTTCCAGAGTCTGGAATCCAGATGAACATTCCCATTCTATGAAAACGTGATCAACGATTTTGCTCCTGGAAGTCATCGTTCTAATGTTAAGGAGAAGTGTCCTTTCTTCTTCATTCACCAAATATAGAAACATAGAAACATAGAAAATAGTTGCAGGAGTAGGCAATTCGGTCTTCGAGCCAGCACCACCATTCAATAAGATAATGGCTGATCTTTCCCTCAGTACCCCTTTCCTGCTTTCTCTCCATACCCCTTGGTCCCATTAGCCGTAAGAGCCATTTCTAACACGCGCCTGCATATATCCAATGAACTGGCATCAACAACTCACTATGGCAGAGAATTCTACAGGTTAACAACTCTCTGAGTGAAGACGTTTCTCCTCATCTCAGTCCTAAATTTCCTATCTCTTATCCTTGGACTATGTCCCCTGGTTCTGGACTGCCCCAACATCGGGAACATTCTTCCTGCATTTAACCTGTCCAATCCCGTCAGAGTTTTATATGTTTCTATGTGATCCACTCCCATCCTTCTTAACTCCAGCAAATACAGGCCCAGTCGATCCAGTTTCTCCTCAGATGTCAGTCCTGTCATGCCGGGTATCATTCTGGTGAACCTTCGCTGCAATCCCTCAATAACAAGAACGTCCTTCCTCAGCTTAGGAGACTAGAACTGAATACAATGTCCCATGTGAGGCCTCACTAAGGTCCTGTACAACTGCAGATGATATCCCTGCTCCTATAATCAATTCTCCAAGCTAAGAAGGCCATTTGTCTTCTTCACCGCCTGCTGTACCTTAATGCCGAATTTCAGTTACTGATGTGCTATGACTCCCAGGACTCGTTGCACCTCCCCTTTTCCTAATCTGCCGCACGCAGATAATATTCTGCCATGGTGCTTTTGCCGCCAAAGTGAATAACCTCACATTTATCCAAATTATACTGCATCTGCCATGCGTTTGCCCACTAACCTAATCTGTCCAAGTCAACCTGCAGCCTTTTAGCGTCCTCCTGACAGCTCACTCCATCACCCAGCATAGTGTCATCTGCAAACTTGGAGATATTTCACTCAGTTCCTTCATCGAAATCATTAATGTATATTGTAAATACCTGGGGTCCCAGCAGTAAGCCCTGCTTCTCTGAAAAGGAACCGTTTATCCCGACTTTTGCATCCTGTCTGCCAAACAGTTCTCTATCCGTGTCAGTACATTAGTCCCACTACCTTGTGCTCTAATTTTGCACGACAATTTCTGGTGTGGGACCGTGTCAAAGCCTTTTGAAATTTCAAATAAGCCACATCCACTGGTCCTCCCTTGTCAACTCTACCAGTTACATCCTCAAAAAATTCTAGAAGATTTGTCAAGAATCAATTCCCTTTCATAAATTCATGCTGACTTGGAGTTATCCTGTCACTGCTTTCGAAATGCGCTGCTATTTCATCTTTAATAATTGATTCCAACATTTCCCCATCACTGACGACAGGCTAACCGTTCTATAATTACCGTTTTTGTCTCTCCCTCCTTTCTTAAAAGGTGGTGTTACATTAGCTCTCCTCCAGTCCATAGCAACTGATCTAGATTCGATAGTTTGCTGGAAAATTATCTCCATGCATCCACTATTTTTAAAGCCACAGCCTTAAGTACTCTGAGATGCAGACTTTCAGGCACCGGGGAATTATCGACCTGCAATCCTACCAATTTCCCCAACACAATTTCCTCTATTAAAGATTTCCTTCATTTCCTTCTTCTCACTTGACACTCGGTCCCTAATATTTCCGGAAGGTTATTTTTGTCTTCCTTCGTGAAGACAGAATCAAAGTATTTGTTTAACTGGTCTGCCATTTCTTTGTTCCCATGATAAATTCACCAGAATCTGACTGTAAGGGACCTACGTTTGGTTTCACTAATACTTTTTCTCTTCACATGTCTATCGAAGCTTTTGCAGTCGGTTTTTATGTTCCCAACAAGCTTCCTCTCATACTCTGCTCTCCCCCTCCTAATTAAATATTTTGTACTCCTTTGCGGAATTATAAAATCTCTCAGTCCTCACATTTGCTGCTTTTTCTGGCCAATTTATATGGCTCTTCCTTGGATTTAATACTATACTTAATTTCTCTTGTTAGCCACGATTAATCAATCTTCCCCATTTTATTTTTACTGCGGACAGGGATGTACAATTGTTGAAGGTCACCCATGTGATCTTTAAATATTTGCCATTGTCTATCCACCGTCAACCTTTTAAGCATGACTCGCCAGTCTATTGTGACTAATTCATGCCTCATACCAACTGGAAAGTTACCTATTCTTAAGTTCCGGTCCTGAGTCTCTGAATAAACTGCATCACTCTCCATCGTAATAATGAATTCTTCCCTATTATGGTCACTCTTCCCCAGGGGCCTCATAGAGCAAGATTGCAAATATTGGTCACGAAAATCATCCCAAATACACTCCAGAAAATCCTCCTCTACCGCATTGCTACCAGTTTGGTTAGCCCAATCAATATGTAAATTAAAGTCGCCCATGATAACTGCTGTACATTTATTGCACGCATTCCTAATTACTTGTTTTTGCTGTCCGCAACCTCACTGCTATTGTTTGTTGGTCTGTACACAAGTCTTACTCGCGTTTTCTCTCCTTTGGTATTCGGTAGCTACAACCATACCCATTCCACATCATCAAAGTGGATGTTCCTCCTTGCTATTACTTTAATTTCCTCTATAACAAACAACGCCGCCGCCTCCGCCTCCTTTTCCTTTCTGTCTATCCTGGCTGAATGTTGAATACGCCTGGATATTCCGTTCCCAGCCGTGATCACCCTGGAGCCATGTCTCCATGATGCCAATTACATCATATCCGTTAACAGCAATCTGCGCAGTTAATTCGTCCACCTTATAACAAATACTCCTCCATTGAGGCACAGAGCCTTCAGGCTTTTCTTTTTAATACAGTTTGCCTCTTTAGAAACTTGCTGTAATGTGGCCTTTTTGATTTTTGCCTTGGGTTTCTCTGCCTTCTACTTTTCTTTTTTTTTCTTTTTATCTTTTGCTCCTGCCCCTATTCTACTTTCCTCTATCTCCCTGAATAGGTTCCCATCCCACTGCCATATTAGTTTAAACGCTCCGCATCAGCACTAGCAAACACTCCCCCAAGGATATGGGTTCCAGTCGTTTCCAGTTGCAAACCATCCAATTTGTACTCGTGCCACCTCCCCCAGAACCGGTTCCAATTCCCCAGGAAGCTCAATCCCTCCCTTAAGCACCACTCCTCAAGCCACGTATTCATCTGAGCTATCCTGCGATTCTTACAGTGACTAGCACGTGGCACTGGTCGCAAACTTGAGATTACTAATTTTGATGTCCTACTTTTTAATTCAGCTCCAGCTCCCCAAATTAGTCTTGTCCGCCCTCATTCCGTTTTTTTACCGATATCGTTGGTACCGAAATGCACCGGATAACCTTCCCGCACATGAAGAGTTCCTGCCTTCCCACATATCACAGGAGCAGCATGACACGGGTCTGGGCACTCTTGCCATGACTTGCACTTAGATTAACGTAATTTTGCAAGAGCAATGGTAAAACTTACCGACTGATAAAGAAAAAGAAAAAGACTCGCCAATCACCAGCCAGTCGCTTACCCACTTGGCTGTGACGTCAGCCTTCTATTTCTTTCTACTTCTTCTTTGCTTTCACTCCCTGTAGCTGCCCCAACTGGCCGACCCGACGCTGCCGACTCCACGATATCCACGTTGGCCGCCCGGCTGGAGTTAGGCATTTTGTAGGCCTCTGCGACGCTGCCCCACCTCCTCAAAGTCTCGACTGCTTCGCGACTCGTCTCTGGGACTTTTGTAGGCCTCTCTGAAGATGCTCCGCGTTCTGGAACTCCCTGCTGCCTCCCGACTCGTCGCTGGGCCTTTTTCACGCCTGTCCGACGCTGCTACACCTTCTCGAACTCCCCGCTGCCTCCCAACTCGTCGCTGGGAATTTTCTGGCCTCCCCGACGCTCCTCCGTCTCATCGAACGCCCCGCTGCCTCCCGTCTCGATTCTGGGCATTTTGACGGGCTCTCCAAAGCTGCGCCGCCTCCTCGAACTCCCCTCTGCCTGCTGACACGACGCTGGGCCTTTGCGAGCCTCTCGGGCGCTTATCCTCCTCCTCGAACTCCCCGCTGCCACCTGTAGTCCTGCTGTAGTCCTCTCTGATGTTGCTCCACTTCCTCGGAACTCCCAGTTGCCTCCCGACTCGAAGCCTGGACTTTTGTATGCCTCTCCGACGCTGCACAACATCCTCGAACTCTCCGCTGCCTCCCAACTCAAAGCTCGGCCTTTTGTAGGCCTCTCCGACGCTGCTCCGCATCCTCGAACTTCCCTGAGTTGTTTGTAGAGCTCCTAATTTTCTGTTTTCTGAAACTCCAAATTGCGCTGTTGATGAAGCAGCAATTTCCTATTTAAGTGTCGACTCGTTCAATATATATCGCTGAAATGTCCTGCTTATGGTGCGATCTCCTAAATCCTCTGCTGCAGGGAAAACTAAGTCACCTCTTCGTAGAGCTAACTCTGGTCTTTCTAAAAGCAAGTCCACTGTTTATGGAGAAAATTGTGCTATTTCTGGAGCTAATTCCAATGTTCGTGTGGCTGCTAATTACCCAGTCTGTGAAGCTCCTAATTCAACTGTTTCTCGAGCAACTTCCCCTGTTCCTGGAGTTAATCGCCTTTTATCTGTAGCTGAAAAGCCTTCTGTTTTTAGAGCTCCTGAATCTCCCTCTTTCTGTAGCTAATCAATATATTTCTAGACGTAATTACTCTCTTTCTGGAGCACCAAATTCCGGTGATTCTGGAGCACTTAATTCCCCAGTTGAAGGAGTTAACTCCAGTAATTCTGGAGCTAATTCCCCGATTTATGGAATTAATTCCACTAATGATTAATAACCTATTCTCCCTGTTCTGGAGAAATTTCCTTTATTCCGGGGTTAGTTTCAATGTTCTCGAAGCTGCTCAATCCCAACTTACGGCAGCTCCGATTGACGATTTGATGGAGATCGTACTACCTGAGGTGATGCAGTTCCGAGTTCCACTGTTTGTGGAGCTATTTCAGTCGTTTGTGGAGATAATAATTCCCCTGTTTCCGGAGCATCAAACTGTGCTGTTTATGAAATATCAAATTGCGCTTATTTATATGTCTGCCATTTCCCGATATATTTGTCTCCGAATTATTCTGCGCTCTCCTCAATCCCCTGCTACAATAATAAATAGGTTACCTGTTTCTTGAGCCAAACCTTAGCTTTTTAAATGTTATTTATTTCTTTTTGGAGATACTTCCTCTGTACTTGACAAATTCCTGTGTTACTTGAGCTCCTAATTCCTCTGTTTCTCCAGTGCCCAATTCTCTCGTTTCTGTATCTGATAATTCTCATCTTTCTAGACCTAAGTCCCCTGTTTCTGGAGCTAATTCCCATGTTTCTGAATTAATTCCAGTATTTCTGGAACTCCGAATTCCCCTCTCTGCAACTCCTAATTACGCGGGACGTGGAGCTAATTCCCCTGTTTCTGGAGCTCATCTTTTTTCTGGGGTTCCTAATATCCCAGATTGCGAATCTCCTAATGCTTCTATTTCTGGAGGTAATTCCCCTGTTTCTGTGGCTAATTGAACAGTTTCTGGAACTAATACATTTTTGTCTGGGGAAAATTACTTGGAGATAATAATTTCCCTTTTTGTGGAGCTCCTCATTGTGTGATTTGTGAAGAAAAAAATTGTCCTTTTTACATGTGTAGCAGTTTTCCTATATATATGGCTCCGAATTGTCCTGTTTATGGTGTGCTCTCCTAATTAGCCTCAAACATGAACAGAAAGTTCACCTTTTCTGTAGGTAACTCTCTTCTTTCTAAACATAATTCTCATGTTTCTGGAATTCATTGCGCTATACTGTGATTATTCCTGTGTTCCTGGAGATCGCCTCCCCTGTTTCTGCAGCTCCCCATTGCCATGTTTCTTGAGCGAATTCAACTCTTTCTGGAACTGCTAATTTACAAGGTCCTGTAATTTCTACGTTTCAACTTTCAGGACTTAATTCCACAGTTAGTAGACCTAATTCTCCTTTCTGGCGTTTATTCCCTTGTTTCTGCGCTAAGTCCCTGGTGTTCCTGGTGCTCCTACTTGCTTTCTTTCTGCGACTACTAATTTTGCTGTTCCTGTAGGGAATTCCCCTACATTTCTTACTAATTCAGCTGTTTCTGGAGCTAATATTACCTTTTTTCCAGAGCAAATTCCATAGTGGCTGAAAGTCCTAGTTGCTCTCTTTCTGGAGAATCTGAGTTGTTTGTGGAGCTTCCAGTTGTCCTTTTTCTGTAGCTCCAAACTCAGCTGTTTATGAAGCACCTGATTATCCTACTTAAGTGTCTACTAGTTTTATATATATATATATATTCTACAAAAGTCCTGTTTATGGTGCACTCTTCTACATTCGCTGCTGCAGGGCCAGCTAAATTTGGTGACTCTCAGTTGTCTGTGGAGTTCCTAATTTTCTTTTTTCTGGAGCTCCAAATTGCACTGTTGATGAAGCACCCCATTGTCCTATTTAAGTGCCTACTAGTTATATATATAGCATCGAAATTTGCTGTTCATGATGCGCTATCCTAAATCCCCTGTTGCAGGGACATCTCTTTCTAGAGCTGTCTCTGTTCTTTCTAAACTCAATTGTCCTGTTTCTGGAGCTAATTGCGCTGTTTCTGGCGCTAATTCCACTCTGCCTGGGGCTGCTAATATCCCAATCTGCGAGCTCCTAATTCCGCTGCTTCTGCTGCAATCTTTCCTCTTAATGGAGATAATCAGCTTGTATCTTCAGCTGAAATGTCCTCTTTTCTGGAGCACCTTATTCTTCCACTATCTGGAGCTCATCACAATTTGTCTGGACATAATTTGCCTGTTTCTGGAGCTCAGACTCCTGGTGTTTCTGGTGCACTTAATTCCCCAGTTTATGGCATTAACTCCCATATTTCTGGAGCTAATGCCCGCTTTATGACATTAATTCGTGTAATTAAGGATATCCCAGTCCCCCTATTTCTGGAGCTATTTCTCTTGCTCTGCGATTAGTTTCAATGCTCTTGGAGCTGCTAAATCCCATCGTATGGGAGCCACGAATGCCGTTATTGCTGGAGCTCCAGCTACCCCCGGTTATGCAGGTAATATCCCTCTCTGCAGCATCCTACTCCCCTGTTCCTTGAGCTAAAACCCCAGTTTCTGGAGCTCAGTTTTTTCTGGAGTCCCTAATATCCCAGATTGTGGATCTCCGAATGCATCTTGTTCTGGAGGTAACTCCCTTGTTTCTTTTGCTAATTCAACGGTTTCTGGAGCGAGATTTTTTCCTTTGAAAAATTACTGTGGTGCTCCTAATTTCCCTTTTTTGTGGAGCTCGAAATTGTGAAGTTAATGGAGCACATAATAGTCTTTTTTACGTACCTAGTATTTTGCCAATATCCATGTTACTGAACTAATTCCGGTATTTCTGAAACTCCAAATTCACCTTTCTGCAGCTCCTAGTTACGCGGGTCCTGGAGCTAATTCCTTTGTTTCTGGAGCTATTTCCACTGTTTCTGTAGCTCCGAATTGTCCTGTTAATGATGCACTCTCCTACTTACCCTGTCATATGAATAGAAAATTCACGTTCTGGAGGAAACTCTCCTCTTTCTGAACTTAACTCCCCTCTTTTTGAGCTAATTGCTCTGTACTGTGATTATTCCTGTGCTCATGGAGCTTGCTTCCCCTATTTCTGCAACTCCTCATTGACCTGTTTCTGGAGCGCATTCCAATGTTTCTGGAGCTGTTAATTTACCAGTTTCTGTAACTCCTTCTTTTCATCTTTCAAAACATAATTATACAGTTTCCATAACTAATAATCCTCTTTCTAGCGCTAATTACCTCGGTTCTGCGCTCATTCCTTTGGTCCTGGAGCCCCTACTTCCCCTCTCTGTGGCTCATAAGTTTTCTGTTCCTGGAGGAAATAATCCTGTTCCTGTCGCTAATTCAGCTGATTCAGTAGCAAATACCTTTATTTCTGGAGAAAATGCCACAGATTCTGAAGGTCATAGTTCCCTTCTTTCTGGACATATTTCAGTTGTTTGTTGAGCTCCTAATTCCCCTGTTTCTGGAGCTCCAGACTGTATTGTATATGAAGCAACTAATTCTCCTTGTTACGTGTCTACTAGTTTGCCCATATATATTGCTACGAATTATCCTGTTTATCCTCCGTGTTCCTAATTCCCTTGCTACAGGAAGAGTTAATTCAACTGTTTCCGGATGTAAATCTCCTATTTCTAAACACAACTCCCTGTTTCTGGAGCTAAGTACTGTGATTATTCCCATGCTCCTGGAGCTCCTGCTTCCCCAGTGTCTGCAGCTCCTCATTGCCCTGTTTCTGGAGCTAATTCTATTTTTCCGGGAGTTGTTAATCCACTAGTTTCTGTAATTCTTACTTTTCATCTTTCTAGAGCTAATTCTACTGTTTCTGGAGTTAATGGCTCTAGTTCTGGAGCCAATTCCCTTGTTTGTGACCTAATTCCCATGTCACTAGTGCTACAACTTCCCTCTTTCTGCTGCTCAAAAGTCCCCTGTTCCTGAAATTAATTCCGCTGTTTCTAGAGGCAACTCCCGTATTTACGTTGATAATTCAACAGTTTTTGGAGCTAATGCCTATGTTTCTGGAGATAATTTTGCAATATTCGAAGGTCCGAGTTATCTTGCCCCTAAAACTCCTAATTCCTTTGTTTATGAGCTAATACCTATGCTTCTGGAGCTAATTCCTAAATACCTGAATGTCCTAGATCTCCTGTCCCTGCAGCTCCTAATTCCCCTGTTTATGGATCTAACACCGATGTTTCTGGAGCTAATGACAATATCTGAAGGTTCCAGTTCTCCTCTTCCTGCAGCTTCTAATTCCTCTGTTTCAGTGGCTGAGAGTTTCTGGAGCTAATTCCATAATATTTGAACGTCCCAGTTCTACTGTTCCTGCAGCTCCTAATTTTTCTGTTTCTGGAGCTAATAGCTGTTTCTGGAGCTAATACCTATGATCTGTAGCTAATTCCACATTATCTGAAGGTCCAAGTTCTCATGTCCCGGCAGCTCCGAATTCCTCGGTTTCTGGAGCAAATGCCTATTATTTCTGGAGCTAATTCCCAAATATCTGAAGGTGCCAGTTCTCGTGTTCCTGCAGCTCCAAATTCCTCTGTTTCTGGAACTAATACATATGTTTCTGGAGTTAATTATCCAATATCTGAAGTAAGTGTGGAACTAGCATCTCCAGAAACAATGGAATTACCTTCAAAATTATAGTGAAATTAGCAGCTACAGTAAAAGTGGAATTAGCTGCTCCAGAAACAGAGGATTTAGCTCCAGAAACAGTGGAATTATCAGCTCCAGGAACAGAGAATTAGCACCAGAAACAGTGGAATTAGCTCCAGAAAGAGTGGAATTAGCTCCAGAAACAATGGAATTACCTCCATAAACCGAGGAATTAGCAGCTGCAGAAATACTGCAACTAGCTCCTTAAACAATGGAATTAGCTCCATAAACAGTGAAATTAGCAGCTCCAGGAACAGGGAACTTAGCCCCAGAAATCGCTGAATTAGACCCAGAAACAGAGGAATTAGCTCCAGAAACAGAGGAATTCGTTGCAGAAACAGAGGAATTAGCTCAAGAAAGAGTGGAATTGGAAGTAACAGAAATAGAGCAATTAGCCTCAGAAACAGTGGAATTCGCTCCAGAAATTGGAATTATCAGCTTCAGAAACAGTGGAATTAGCTACAGAAACAAGGGAATTAACTCCAGAAACTGGAATTAGCAGCTTCAGAAACAGTGGAATTAGCTACAGAAACAAGGGAATCAGCTCCAGAAACAGAGGAATTAGCTCCAGAAACAGTGGAAATGGAGCAGAAATAGAGGAATTAGCCCAAGAAACAGGGGAAGTAGCAACAGAAACAGTGGGAGTAGCTCCAGAAAGTGTGGAATTAGCTCCAGAAACAATGGAATTAGCTCCAGAAAGAGTGGAATTAGCTCCAGAAACAATGGAATTACCTCCAGAAACCGAGGAATTAGCAGCTGCAGAAATACTGCAACTAGCTCCTTAAACAATGGAATTAGCTCCATAAACAGTGAAATTAGCAGCTCCAGGAACAGGGAACTTAGCCCCAGAAATCGCTGAATTAGACCCAGAAACAGAGGAATTAGCTCCAGAAACAGAGGAATTCGTTGCAGAAACAGAGGAATTAGCTCAAGAAAGAGTGGAATTGGAAGTAACAGAAATAGAGCAATTAGCCTCAGAAACAGTGGAATTCGCTCCATAAATTGGAATTATCAGCTTCAGAAGCAGTGGAATTAGCTACAGAAACAAGGGAATCAGCTCCAGAAACAGAGGAATTAGCTCCAGAAACAGTGGAAATGGAGCAGAAATAGAGGAATTAGCCCAAGAAACAGGGGAAGTAGCAACAGAAACAGTGGGAGTAGCTCCAGAAAGTGTGGAATTAGCTCCAGAAACAATGGAATTAGCTCCAGAAAGAATGGAATTAGCAGTTCCAGCAACTTTGGAATTAGGTCCAGAAACAGTGGAATTAACTACAGAAACAATGGCACCGCAGCTTCAGAAAGAGTGGAATTAGCTCCAGAAAGAGGGGAGTTAGCCCCAGAAACATTGCAATTAGCCGCAGAAACAGTGGAATTAGCCCCAGAAACAGAGGAATGTGTCGAGAAAGAGGGGAATGCCCCCAGAAACAGTGGAATTAGCTCCAGAAACAGAGGATTTAGCTTCAGAAATATTGGAATTAGCAGCCACAGGAACTGTGGAATTAGCATCTCCAGGAACAATAGTATTAGCTTCAGAAATATTGGAATTAGCAGCTCCAGCAACAGGCGGATTAGCCCCAGAAACAGTGGGAGTAGCTCCAGAAAGTGTGGAATTAGCTCCAGAAACAATGGAATTAGCTCCAGAAAGAATGGAATTAGCAGTTCCAGCAACTTTGGAATTAGCAGCTCCAGAAAGAGGGAGGAATTATCAGCTCCAGGAACAGTGGAATTAGAAGCTCCAGAAACAGTGGAATTGGCAGCTCCAGTAACAATGGAATTAGCTTCAGAAATATTAGAATTATCAGCAACAGGATCAGTGGATTTACCTGCTCCAGAAACAGAGGAATTAGATCCAGAAACAGTGGAATTATCAGTTCCATGAACAGCCGAATTAGCGCCTGAAACAGTGGAATTATCTCCAGGAACATGGTAATTAACAGCTGCAGAAACAGGGAGAAATTAACAGCTCCAGGAATAGGTGAATTAGCTTTAGAAACAGAGGAGGAATTAACTCCAGAAACAGGGAAATTAGCTCCAGAAACAGAGAAATCAGCAGCTCCCGAAACAGTGGAATTAGCAGCTTCAGAAACAGGGGAATTATATTCAGAAATCGTGGAATTAACTTCAGAAGCAGGGGAATTAGCTTCAGAAATAGCGGAATTTGCAGCACCAAAAAAAGGTGATATTAACAGATCCAGAAACAGTGGAATATGATGCATAAATCTTGGAATTACCAGCTCCAGAAATAGTGGAATTAGCCCCAGAAACAGGGGAATTCGCTCCAGAAACAGCGTAATTAGCAGCTCCAGAAACAGTGGAATTATCAGCTTCAGACACAGAAGAAAGGTGGAATTAGCTCCAGAAATAGTGGAATTAGCTGCAGAACAAAGTAATTATCAGCTCCGGAAACATTGGAAGTAACTTCAGAAACAGTGGAATTAGCAGCCACTGTATCAGTGGAATTATCTCCAGGAACAGTGGAATTAGCTCCAGAAACAATGGAATTAGCAGCTCCAGGAACTTTGGAATTAGCAGCTCCAGAAAGAAGGAGGAATTAGCAGCTCCAGGAACAGTGAAATTAGCGCCAGAAACAGTGGAATTAGCTACAGAAACTGTGGAACCAGGTGTAGAAAGAAGTTAATTAGAAATTAAAGGAACTGGTGATTAGCAGCTCCAGACACAGTGAAATTAGCTCCAGAAACTGAAGAATTGTGTGCTGCAGAAACAGGGGAATTAGGAGGTCAGGAACAGAGGACTTCGCTCAGTACAGCGGAACTATCTATAGAAACATGGTATTTGGATTAGACAGAGAAGAGTTAGCTCAATAAATAACAAAAATAGCTGTTCCTGTATCAGGAGAATTAGGGCAGCGCGCCACAAGCAGAACAGTTCAGAACTATAGATATTCGGAGAATATTAGCAACATGAATCAGAATTAGACGCTGCATAAACAGTGCATTTGTTGCTCCATAATCATAAGAATTAGAATCTCCACAACAAGTGAAATAACTACAGAAACGGGGAACTAGGCCCGATATAACATGTGGTATTAGAAGGTAAAGCAACAGGGGCATTAGGAACGCCCGAAACATGGGAATTAGCATCTCCCAGAACAGAGAAATTATCCCCAGAATGAGGGAATTAGCTCCAGAAACAGGGGGAATAGTATCACCTTAAATATATGAATTAATTCCAGAAACCGGAAAATTAGTTGCATAAATACTGGAATTTAATCCACAAACCAGTGAATTATGTGCTTCAGAAACGCCCGATTTAGGAGCAACAGAAAGAGTCGAATTATGGCCTAAAATACGGTAATTATCTCCAGACATTGGGAGAATCGGGTGCTCCAGAAACAGAGGGAATTTCGGTTGCAGAAAGAGGGGAATCATGAGATCCAGAAACAAGAGAATTGTAGATCCAGAAACAAAGTAATTAGGAGAAAAATAAACAGAATATTTATGAGATCCAGATAGAGTGGAATTAGGGGAGCACCACATCTACATGGAACGTAGCTCCAGGAACTGGAAAATTGGGGCGCAGCCCCTTAAAAAGGCGTCATAGATTTTCCTTTAGCAGAGGAATTAGGAGAGTGTACCTTAAACAAGACAATCCGGTGCTAGATATATATATCGGGGAAATAGTAGCCACATAAATTAGGTGTTCCATAAACAGTGCTATTTGCAGCTCCAGGAATTGTGAAATGATGGGCTCAAGAAACAAGGAAAAGTTGGAAGTCTCGAAATTCGGGTATTACGAACTCCAGAAACATTGATAATAGCAGTTCCTGGAATAGAAGGATTAGCCCCAGAACAAGACAATTAGTTATTGGAACACTGGAATTAACTCCACAAATCGGGGAGTTAGGAGGTCCAGAAACACAGGTATTAGCAGCTCCCGAAACAGGGGAATTGTCCCTAAAAATATGGCAATTAGCTCGATCAAGGGGCAGAATCAAGTGTTCCGGAAACCGTAGACGTTGCAGCAAAAAACAGGGTGTTCAACTTCAGCAGCGTGAGATTACGATATCCAGGAACTAGGCAATTATGGTTCCATAAAGGATCTCAAGCAAAAGATACAGGAGATTTAGGAGATCCAGATGCAGGGAATTTGGGAGAAGGCTCCATCAACATGGAACATAGGAGAGGGCACAGGAAAGTGGGAAATGTTGAGACAGCACCGGAAAAATGCAATTTAGCTGTTCTTGTAGCAGGGGTAATTGGAGAGCGCACCATTAACAGGACAATTAGGATTTATAGGGGAAAATGTAGCTACAAGAAAAACAATAATGATCTGCTCCATGAACTGCGAAATATGGAGCTCCATTGTCAGCGACATTAGGAACTCCACAAAAAAATAAATCATTTCCAGAACAAGAGGGATTAGGACCTCCAGAAACGGGGGAATCTGCACCAGAAACAGAAGTATTACCGACTGAAACAGTTGAATTAGCCACAGAAACAAGGGAGTTACCTCCAGAAATAGAGGAATTAGGATCTCCTCAAACTGCGATATCAGGAGCTCCAGAAAAATCTGATTTACCTCCACAACCAGGGGTATTAGATTCAGAATCAGGGGAATTGGCAGCTGCAGATCGAGGAGCTCCAGTAACACGGGAATTAGATCGGAAATAAGGGCATTAGCTTCAGAAACAGGGGAATTAATTCCAGGAAAATTCTTAAAACTGAGGAAATATAAGTTCCAGAAACAAGGGAATTGTGGTTCCATAAACAAAGTAAGTTGGAGAAAAAGATGCGGAAGTTTTTGGAGATCCAGATGCAGGGAAATTAGCAGAGGGCTCCATCAACGTGGAACGTAGGAGCAGGCTCCAGAAAGTGGGACATTTGGAGCCAGCTCAAGAAGCAGGTGTATTCGCTGTTCCTGTATCAGGGAGTTTGGAGAGTGCACTTTAAATAGGAAAATTCGGAGCTATATCTATAGGGGAACTAGTAACTACGTACGAACACAATTATGTGCTCCAAAAGCAGCGCAATTTGGGGTTCCAGGTTGTTTTGTGTTTAGGGAGCTTCACAAGCAACTGAAACATCTCCTGCAATAATTGAACTAGTGCCTGCAGAATCTAGGGATTCAGCTCAAGAGGCAGAATTATTCGCCCCTGAAACAGGGGAAATAGCTACAGAAACAGAGGCGTTTCCTGCAGTAACTGATGAATTCAGAGCTTCACAAACTGGGACATTAGGATCTGCAGGAAAAAGAAGAATTAGCTCCGGAAACATGGGATTTAGCACCAGGAACACCGGAATTAGCTCATAAACAAGGGAAATAACTCTATAAACAGAGGCTCAACTCCAGAAACAGTGCAATCATCTCCAGAATAGGGGAATTATCTCCAAAAACGGGAATTACACGATCCAGAAACAATGGAAGTATGGTTCCACATACAAATTCATTTGGAGCAAAAGAAACAGGAGATAAGGAAATCCCGATACAGGGTAATTAGGAGAGGGCAATTTCACCGTGGAACTTTGGTGCAGGCTCTAGAAACTGGGAAATTTGAAGCTAGCTCCAGATACAAGTGAATTAGCTGATCCTGTCGAATGAGGATTATGAGAGCGCACCACAAACAATACAATTTGAAGCAATATATATCGGAGAGCTAGTGGCTACATGAAAAGAGCAATTAGGTGCAATATAAACAGGGCAATTTCGAGCACCAAGAAACAGAAGAATTAGGAGCTGCAGAGAGGGGAATTACTCGTTCCAGGAATACTGGAATTAGTTCAGTACAAGGGTATTAGCTCCAGAAACAGATCAATTAGGTCGAGAAAGATGTGAATTCGGAGTTACAGAAACTGCCGAATTGGGCACTGCAGAAATGAGAAATTAGGAGCTCCAGAAACATGGGATTTTAATCAGTACAGCGAAAGTTGTTCCAGAAATAACTGAATTACATTTAGAAAAAGAAGCGTTTCTCATGAAATAGATGAACTCGCTTTTCCTGTTTCAGGGGAATTAGGAGAGCGCACCAGAAGCAGAATACTTCAGAGCTAAATATAGCGGGAAATGGTAGCCACATAAAAATCACAATTAGGTGCTTCGTAAACAGTGCAATTTGAAGCTCCAGAAACAGGGGAATTAATTTCTCCACAAACAACTGAGATAGCTCCAGAAACAGGGGAACTGGAACCTGCATAACCTTGGGTAGTCAGAGCTCCAGCAATAGCGGCATTGTGAGCTCTCGTAAGATTTGATTTAGCAGCTCCAAGAACATTGAAATTATCCCCTAACAAGAGAAATAGCTCCAGGAACAGTGGGAATGGGATATTCTTAGTTACCGGAATTAATTCTAGAAACCAGGGATTTAGCTGCAGAAATATTGGAGTTAACTCTACAAACTGGGGAATTAATTGCTCCAGAAACACCAGAATTAGGAACTGCAGAGAGAGGGGAATTATGCCCAGAGGTTCCGCGATTATATACAGAAAGAGAGAAATAGGTGCTCCAGAAACAGAGGACACTTCGGCTACAGATACAAGATGATTTGCTCCAGGAACAGGGGAATTTGCTCCAGTAGCAGAGGAATTCGGAGCTCCAGCGACTGGGAAATTAGTAGCCCCGGGAATGTTGGAATTAGCTCCAGAAACAACGCAATTAGCTCCAGAAACAGGGGAATTGGTGTTAGAGCGAACAGAGTAAGCTCCAGAAAGATGTGACTTAGCTGACACTGCAGCAGGGGACTTAGGAGAGCGCACCATAAACAGGCCATTTCGGAGATATATATATAACTGGTCAACACTTAAATACGACAATTCGGTGCTTCATAAACAGCGCAATTTGGAGCTCCAGAAAAAGGACATTTCGGAGCTCCACAAACAACTTAGATTCTCCAGAAAGAGGGAAACGAGGACTTGCAGAAAATACGGGTTTTTCTCCGAAAAGAAAGGTATTGGTTCCTGACACAGCTGCATTAGCAACAGAAACATGGGAATTTCCTCAGGAAACAGGAAAATTAGGAGTCGCAGAAAGAAGGCAAATAGGAGCTCCGAGAACACGGGAATTAGCGCAGAAATGAGCGAATTTGCGCCGGAACACGGGAATTAGTGCCGGAAACAGTGGACCTAAACCGAGAAACTGTGGAATTAGGTCTTGAAAGATGAATACAAGCAGTCACAGAAACTGGTAAATTAGCAGCCCCAGAAACAGAGGAATTAGCTTCAGAAACAGGCAATGTGGAGCTGCAGAAACAGGGCAAGCGAGCTGCAGGAACACAGGAATGATCACAATACAGAGAAATTACCTGCCAAGCTCTCGTAAACCTCCAACCACTCACACCCACAAACCTATCCTACACTGCCCAAACTCTCCTGCACCCCCACTAAGCGTTCCTAACCCCACAAGCTCTCCAAACCCGCCCAAACTCTCCTACCCCCAAAGTTCTCTTAACCCCCCAACTCTACTAGCCCCGCACGTTCTCCTACCCGCCAAGATCTCCTACCCTCCCAAGCAATCCTACGCCCACCAAGCTCTCCTACACCACAAAGATGTCCTAACCGCCCAAGCTCACCTACGCTCCCCATGCTCTCCTACCCCCACCTAGATCTCCTCCCCCCGCAATCTCTCCTAACCCCCAAAGCTCTCCTACCCCGCCAAACTCTTCCACCCGCCAAGCTCTCCAGCCATCCCAAGCTCTCCCATGCCCCAAGTTCTCCTACCGCCACAAATTATCCAACAACCCGAAAGCTCTCTTAACTCGCCAAGTTCTCCTACCCCACCCTAAGCTCTCCTACGCCCCCCAAACTATCCTACATCCCAATCTCTCCATCACCCCAATCTCTCGTACCACCCTAATCTCTACTACCCGCCAATATCTCCGACCCCACCAATCTCTCCTGCACCCAAGCTCACCTACCCCAAGCTCTCCGACTACCAAAGCTCTCCTATTCACACCAAGCTCTTCTACCCCCCAAACTCTGCTCACCCCCCAGCTCTCCTACCACGCCAGTCCACATACCACCTCCCCCAGCTCTCCTACCCCGCAGCAAACCCCACCCCCAAGCTCTCCTACCCGCTCAAGCTCTCCTACCCCAAAAGCCCTCCTACCACACCCCCAAGGTCTCCTACCCCCACGCTCTCCTCCCTCCCAAGATCTCACATCCCCCAAGCTCTCCGACCACCTCCCAAGCTCTCCTACCCCGCTAACCTGTCCTACCCCGTTCCCCAAGATCTCGTACCGCCCAAGCTCGCCAATCCCGCCAAACTCTCCTAATCCCCAAGCTTTTCTACCCCGCAAAGCTTTCCTTCCCCCTCAAAATCTCTTACATCCCCAAGCTCTCCTACCCACAAGCTCTCCTCCCCCACGTTCTCCGACGCCGCAAGCTCTCCTATCCCCCAAGCTCTCCTAAACCCAAAGCTCTCCATCCCCACAATCTCTCGTACCACCCCAATCTCTCCTACCCGCAAATCTCTCCTACCCCACCAATCTCTCCTACACACCCAAGCTCTTCCATCCCCAAACTCTCCTCGCCCCCCAGTTCTCCTACCACCCCACTTCTCCTACCACCTCCGCCAGCTCTCCTACACACCCAGTTCTCCTACCCCCGCAGTTCAACCCAACCCCACAATATCTCCGGCCCGCACAAGCTCTCATACCCAAAACCTCAACTACCACACACCCCAAACTCTCCTACCCCCACGCTCTCCTACCTCCCAAGCTCTCCCATCCCTCCAAGCTCTCCGACCGCCTCTCAAGTTCTCCTACGCCCTCTAACCTGTCCTACCCCGTTCCCCAACATCTCGTACCGCCCAAGCTCTCCAATTCCGCCAAACTCTCCTACTCCCCAAGCTCTTCTACCCCACAAATCATTGCTTCCCCCTCAAAATCTCCTACATCCCCAAGCTCTCCTAACCCCTCAAGCTCTACTACACCCAAGCTGACCTACACCCCAAGCTCTCCTAACCCCCAAGCTCTCCTACACCCCCAAGCTCTCCCATCCCCCCAAGCTCTCCTACCCCTCCAACCTATCCTACTCCCCTCCCCAAGGTCTCGTACCACCTAAGCTCTCCAAACATCCAAAATTCTCCTACCCGCCAAGTTCTTCTACTCCCCAAAGCTCTCCTCCCCCCTCATAATCTCCTACATCCCCAAGCTCTCCGACCCCACAAGCTCTCCTACTCATAAACTCTCCTACTCCGCAAACTCTCATACTGGGCAAGCTCACCTACCCACCAAGCTCTCCTACCCACCAAGCTCTACTACCCCGCAAGCTGTCATACCCACCAAGATCTTTGCCCTCCGCAAGCTCTACTACCCACTAACTCTCCTCCACCCCAAGCTCTCCTACCCCCAAAGCTCTCCGACACCACAGGCTCACCTACACCCCATGCTCTCTTGCCCCCCCAAACTCTCCTACCACACGCTCCACTACCCCGCCAAGCTCTCCTTCCCCGCCCAGCTCTCCTACCCCCACCAAGATCTCCCAACCCCGAAATCTCTCCTACCCGACGCCATGTTCTCCTCCTACCGCCCCAGCTCTCCTACCCCAGCAACTCTGCTTCACCCCAGCTCACGTACACCCCACCAAGCTCTCCTACCCCTGAGCTCTCCTACCCGCCAAGCTCTCCGACACCCCCAAAGCTCTTCTCGCCGTCAGGCTCTCCTATACCGCCCGCCAGCTCTCCTACACACACAAGCTCTGCTACCCACCCAAGCTCTCCGACTCACCAAGCTCTCCTACTCCCCAAGAGTTCTTACCCCCCAAGCTCCCCTACCCCCCCAAAGGTTTCCTACCTCTCAAGCTCCCTTACCACCCCAAGATCTGCAACCCACCCACCAAGCTCTCCTACCATTCCAAGCTCTTCTACACCACAAGCTCCCCGACACCCCATGCTCTCCTATCATCCCAAGCGGTACAACCCCCCAAGCTCTCTTACACGCCCATGCTCTCCTAACCCCGCAAGCTTACCGTCACTCCCCCAAGCTCTCCTAACCCGCAAGCTCTCCTACCCCCACAAACTCTCCGACAACACCTAAGCTCTCCTACCCCCGCTACCCCATGATCTCCTACGGCCCCACAGTTCTTCAACCCCAACTCCGAGGCGCTCCTACTCCGCTAAGTTCTCCTACACCGCAAGCTCTGCTACCCACCCAAGCTCTCCAAACCCCCCAAGATTTCTTACACCCAAGCTCTCCGACCGCTCAAATCTCTCTTCCCCCCAAGCTCTACTACCCCCAGCTCTCCGACCCCGTCAGCTCTCCTACTCCCCAAGCTTTCCTACACCACAAGCTCTCCTACCCGCCAATCTCTCCTATCCCCCAAGCTCTCCTACCCCCAAGCTGTCCTACCACCCCCAAGCTCTCCAACCGGGCCAATTCCCCAACCCCCATGCTGTCCTGCCACTCCATGCCCTCCTACCCCCCAAGCTCTCCTACCCCCACAAGCTCTCCTATCCCCCCATGGTCCCCGAGCCCCTAAAGCTACCATATACCCCCAAGTTCTTCTGAACCCCAAGCTCTCCTACTCCGCCAACTTCCCCTACACCCCATGCTCTCCTACCCAGTAGGCTCTACTACCCCGCAAGCTCTCCTACACCCCACGCACTCATACCCACCCGCCAAGCTCTCCCACCACCCCAAGCTCTTCTACACTACCAAGCTCTCTTATCCCACAATCCTCACTTAGCTCCCCCAAACACTCCTACACCACATGCTCTCCTGCCCCTCCAACCACTCCTACCCAGCCACGTTATCCTGGCCCCCAACGCTCTCGTATCTCCACCAAGCTCTACAATCACCCAAGCTCTCCTACAGCCCAAGCTCTCCTATCCTCCCACCTCTCCTCGCCCCCTGGCTTTCTAGCCCTCCAAACTCTCCTACATCACGCTCCAATACCCCGCCAAGTTCTCCTTCCCCGTCTAGCACTCCTGCCCCGTCCAAGCTCTCTTAACCTCCTAATCTCTCCTACCCACCGCCAAATTCTCCTCCTACCACCCCAGCACTTCTACCCAGCGCCCCAGCTCTCCTACCCCAACATGCACTCCTACCCGCCAATCTCTCCTACACCCGCCAAAGCCCTCATACAACCCCTAAGCTCTCCTACTCCCTAGCTCTCCTAAACCCTTAAGCTCTGCTACCCACCAAGCTCTCCTAACCCCGAAGCATTCTTACCCCCCAAGCTCTCCTACCCACCAAACGTCTCCTACCCCTTACGCTCTCTTACCACACCAAGCTCTTCTACACCACAAGCTCTCCTACCCACCAGGCTCACCTACACCACAAGCTCTCCTAACCGCCAAAATATCCTACACCTTCAAGCTCTCCTAGCCGCCCAAGCTCTACAAATCCACCAAGCGCTCCTACCCACCCAAGCAGTCCTACCGCCGCAAGCTCTCCGACCACCTCTAGCTCTCCTAACCCCCAAACCTTTCCTACCAAACCTCACACCAGTCCTATCCCCGCAAGCTCTCCAACCCTCGTAAACTCTCCGAAACAACGAGCTATTCTAGCCCCTCAGCTCACTTACACCCACCCAAGTTCTCCTACCTCGCCAAGCTCTTCTACCCACCAAGTTCTCCTCCCCGCCAAGCCCTCCTATTCCACAAGAACTCCTATACCCCAAGCTGTCTTTTGCCCCCAAGCTATCCTACCTGCCCAAGGTCTCCTAACCCCCTTCAGCTCTCCTCCCCCCCGAAGCTTTCCTAACACCCCGGCTCTCCTACCCCTCCAAGTTCTCCAATCACCACAAGATCTCCTACCCACCAATCTCTCATACCCACAAGATCTCCGACCCCACCAAGCTTTCCGACCCACGCAAGTTCTGCTCACCCCCAAGCTCTCCAACGCTCCGAGTGCTCCGGCCCCTCAAGCTCTCCTAACCGCCAAGCTCTCCTACCCCCAAGTTCTACTAATGCACCCAGCTCTCCTACCCGTCAAGCTCTCCTACACCCCAAAGCACTCCTATCTCCCCAAGCTCTCCCACTCCCGCAAGCTCTTCTACCCCCTCAAGCTCTCCTAAATCCCAAAGCTCTCCTACCTGCCTCAGCTCTCTTACACCCCCAAGCTCTCCTACCCACCCCAAGCTCTCCTCACCTCCATGCACTCCTACACCCGGCAAGGTCTCCGACCCACTCAAGCTCTCCTGCACCGCCCAGGCTCGCCTACACCCGCCGAGGTATCCTACCCACTCAAGCTCTCCTACGCCTCCAAGCTCTCCTACACCCACAGGCTCTCCTACCTCCCCAAGCTCTCCTAACCCTCGAAGCTCTCCTACTCCGCCAAGCTCTCCTGCCCCCAAAACTCTTATACTCGCACAAGCTCTCCGACCCCACCAAGCTTTCCGACCCACGCAAGTTCTGCTCACCTACAATCTCTCCTACACGCCAAGTTCTCCTGCCCCGCAAGCTCTCCTACACCACAAAGCTCTCCTAACCACCAAGCTGTCTATTCCCCCAAACTCTCCTACCCCCGTAAGCTCTCCTAGCCCCCAAAGGTATCCTTACCTCCCAGCTCTCCTAGCAACTCACGCTCCCCTAACACCCCAAGCTCTCTTACCCACCAATTCTCCAAGCACCCCAGCTCTCCTGCGCCCCCAGTTCTCCTACCCGCCCCAAGCACTCTTTACACCAAGCTCTTCGAAACCCCAAAGCACTCCTATCCCCGGAATTCTCTCCTACCCAGCCCCAGCTCTCCTACACTCGCAAGCTCTCCCACCCCGCAAGCTCTCCTACCCGCCAAGCTCTCCTACCACCAAATTCTACTAATGCACCCAGCTCTCCTACCCCTCAAGCTGTCCTACACCCCAAAGCAGTCCTATCTCCCCAAGCTCTCCTACTCCCGCAAACTCTTCTACCCCCTCAAGCTCTCCTAAATGTCAAAGCTCTCCTACCTGCCCTAGCTCTCTTACACCCACAAGCTCTCCTACCCGCCCCAAGCTCTGCGACCCTCCATGCTCTCCTGCACACCCAAGCTCTCATTGCCACCAAGGACTCTTACCCCACAAGTACTCCCACACTCCCAAGATCACCCACCCGCCAAGCTCTCCCACCTCCCCAAGCTCTTCTACCACCCAAGCTCTCCAACTCCCGCAAGCTCTCCTACACCAACAAGCTCTCCTAACCACCAAGCTCTCCTACTCCCCCAAGCACTCCAACCCGATCCAGCTCTCCCAGCCCCAATCACTACTAAACCGCAAAAATCTCCTACCGCGCCAATATCTC
Organism: Pristiophorus japonicus; assembly: GCF_044704955.1. NCBI lineage: Eukaryota > Metazoa > Chordata > Chondrichthyes > Pristiophoridae > Pristiophorus > Pristiophorus japonicus. Next base: position 499,340 of record NW_027250702.1, on the reverse strand, counting down.
CTTCCCACCAGAATCTCCCACCCCACCAAGCTCTTCAACCCCCGCAGGCCCTCCTACCCCCGCAAGCTATCCTAATCCCCCAAGCTCTCCTTCTCTGGTAAGCTCCCCTAGTCCCCCAAGCTCTCCTACTCCCCCAAGCTCTTCGACTCCCCCAAGCTCTCCTACTCCCCCAAGCTCTCCTTCTTCCCCAAGCTCTCCTACTCCCCCAAGCTCACCTACTCCCCAAGCTCTACTACTCCCCAAGCTCCCCAACCCCCTTATCTCTCTTACTACCCCAAGCTCGCCTACCACCCCAAGCTCTCCAACACACACAAGCTCTCCTAACCCCCAAGATCTCCTTCCCAACCCAGTCCTACTCGCCCAATCTCTCCTACGCCCCCAAGTTCTCCAACCAGCCCAAGCTCACCAAACCACCCCACCCCCAAGCTCTCCTTTCCCCTAAGCTCTTCTTCCGCCTCAAACTCTCCGACCACCAAATTCTCCTACCCCTAAAAGCTATCCTACATACCCAAGCTCTACTACCCCGCAAATCTATACTAACCCCCAAGCTCTCTTACCTCCCAAATTCTCTGACACATCCCCCGAATTTCTCCTACCCGCCAAAGCTCTTCTACCTGCCCAAGCTCTCCTACGCCCCGAAGCTCTCCTACACACGCAAGCTCTCCGACGTCCCAAAATCAGCTACCTCGCAAAGCTCTCCTAAACACCCACGCTCTCTTGCCCCAACCAAGCTCTCCTGACCCTTTAGCTCCCCATTCACCCGAAGCACTCCTACACCCCCATGCTCTCCTACCCTTAAGCTCTCCTAACCCCAAAATCTCCTATCGCCTAGCTCCCCAACCCCCCCATCTCTCTTACTCCCCCAAGCTCTTCTACCACCCCAAGCTCTCCAACCCATGCAAGCTCTCCTACCCTTCAATGTCTCCTAAGCCCAAGCTCTCCTAATCCCAATCTCTGCTACACCCGCAAGCTCTCCTACCCCCAAAGCTCTCCTACCCCCCAAACTTCCTACACCCGAAGCTCTCCTTCCTACGCAAGCTCTCCTACCGCCCGAAGCACTCCTACGCCACAAGCTCTCCTGCCCTCAAGCTCTCCATCGCCCCACGCTCAACTACCCCAAAGCTCCAGTACCCCCCCAAGCCATCCTACACCTCAAGATCTACTGCCCAGCAAGCTCTCCTCCCCGCAAACGATCCTACACCCGCAAAATCTCCCAACACTCCCGCAAGCTCTCTTTTTCACCACAAACTCTGCTGTCCACCCAAGCCCTCCTACCGCCGCAAGCGCTCCAACGACCAAGCTCTCCTGCACCCCAAGCGCTCATAACACCCCAAGATCTCCTATTCCCAAACTCTCATACCCGCTCAAACCCTGCGACCCCAATGGCTCTCCTACCCCCCAAATTCTTCTAACCCCGTAAGCTCTCCTACCCACCCTTGCTCTCCTACCGTCCAAGCTCACCTACCCTGAGTGTTCTCCTGCCCCCAAGCTCTACTACCCCCCAAGCTATTCTACCCCCAAAAGCTCTCCTACGCCCCCAAGCAATTCTACACACCCAAGCTCTCCTACCCCAAAATGCTCTCCAACTACCAATGTGTCTCCTAACCCCCAATCTCGCTTACCCCCACATGCTCTCCAACACACCCAAGCTCTGCTACTCCCAAGCTGTCCTACCCACCACCAAGCTCTCGTACACTCCAAGCTCTTCTGCCCGCCAAAGCTCTCCGCACCCCCAAGCATTCCTACACCAGAAGCTCTTCTACCTCCGCAAGTTCTACTACACCCAGAAGTCTTTCTCCCCACAAGCTCTACTACACCGCAAGCACTCCTACCCTGCCCCAGCTCTCCTACACCCGCAAGCTCTCCTACACCCCCCAAGCTCTCCTAAACCCCAAGCCCTCCTACACCGCACAAGCTCCCCTACGCCCAAAATCTCTCCAATCACCACAATCTCTCCTACCCCGCAATCTCGCGTACCACCCCAACCTCTCCTCACCCCACAAGATCTCCGATCCCCCCAAGCTACATTACGCCCACATGCTCTCCTACCCCCCCTAGCTCTCCTACCCCGCAAGCTCTCCTACCTCTCAAGCTCTCCTACCCCCACAAGCACTCCTACCCACCCAAGCTCTCCTGTGCTCCCAAGCTGTTACGCAGCCAAGCTATTCTGCAACGCAAGCTCTCCAAATCGCCAGGCTGTCCTACCGCCCCACAGCTCTCCTACCACGAAGCTATCCGACACCCCCAAGCTCTCCTATCTGCCCAAGATCTCCGATTACACCAAGGTCTCCTACCCACAAATAGTCTCCAATCCCCCAAGCTCTCCTACACCCGCAAGGTCTCCCACCTCCACAAGCTCTTCTACCACGTAAGCTCTCTTAACCCCCAAGCACTCCTACCACCCAAGCTCTCCTACCCCTCAAGCTCTCCTACACCCACAAGCTCTCCTACCCACCCCCAAGATCCCCTACCCGCAAGCTCTCCTTCCACCGCCCCAAGCTCTCCCATCCCCGCAAGCTCATCTATCCCCGCAAGCTCCCCAACCCCGCAAGCTCTCCTGGCCCCAAGCTCTCCTATCCCCAAGCTTTCCTAGCCCCCCACTATTTCCTACCCACAAGCTCTGCTACTTCCCCAAGCTCTCCTAACCCACCCCCCACCAAGCTCTCCTGACCCCTAAGAACTCCGCCCCTGCCAAGCTCTCCTACGTCCCCAAGATTTCCTTCCCCCCAGGATCTCCCAGCCCCCCAAGCTCTCCAACCCGCTCTTACTCTCCTACCCCCAAGTTCTCCTGCACTCAAGCGCTCAGTCGCTCTAAGTTCTCCTGCCCCCAAAGCTCCAGTCCCCCAAGATATCCTAGACCCAAATCTCTACTACCACCCAAGCACTCCTACATTCCCAAGTTATCCTTTCCCTGCAAGCTCTCGTACGCGCCCCCCACAAGCTCTCCTACCACGCCAAGCTCTCCGACACCCACCAAGCTCTCCTACCCCAAAAATCTCTCCGACAACCACAATCTCTCCTACCCCCAATCTGTCCTACCAATCCAAGGTCTCCTACACCTCCAATCTCTCCTACGCACCCAAGTTCTCCAACCAGCCCAAGCTCTCGAACCCACCCACCCGCAAGATCTCCTATCACCCTGCTCTCCTGCCGCCGTAAGCTCTCCTACCACCAAGCTCTATTACACCCCCAAGCTCTCCTAACCCCCAAGAACTACTATGCCACCATGCACTCCTACCCGCACAAAATCTCCTACCCTCCAAGCTCTCCTACCCCTCAAGTTCTCCTAGACACAAGGTCTCGTAAGCCCCAAGCTCTCCTACCCCTCCAAGCTCTACTACCCCACAAGCTCACCTCTCCCTCAAGCTGTCCTGCAACCCAAGCTCTCCTACCTCTGCAAGCTCTCCTACCTTCCGAAGCTCTCCAATCCCATAAGCTCTCCTGCCCCCATGCTGTCTGTCGCCCCATGCTCTCCTACCCTCAAAGCTCTAGTATCCCCCGAAGTGATCCTACACCCCAAGTTCTGGTACCCCCCAAGATCTCCTACCATCCCAAGCTATCCTACCCTCGCAAGCTCTCCTACAACCCGCAAGCACTCCTACGATACAAGATCTGCTACACCCACGAAGCTCTCCTAAACGCAATATATCTCCAACCCTTGCAAGCTCTCCGACCCCCCCAAAGCTCTCCTACCACCAAGCTCTCCTACACCCCCAAGCTCTCCTAACTACCCAAAATCTACTATCCCCCGAAGCTCCCCTACCTGCAAAAGCTCTCCAAACAGCCAAGCACTCTTACCCCGCAAGCTATCTTACCCCGCCAAGCTCTCCTACCCAACCAATCTCTCCTAACTCCCAAGCTCTCCTATCCCCAAAGTTCTCCGACCCCCCAAGCCCTCCAACCGCCCCAAAGATCTGCTACTACGCCCAAGCTCTAAGAACATGCCACAAGATCTCCTGCCTCCCCCCATCAAGGTATCCTACTACCAGCCCAAGTTCCCCTACCCTACACCTACTCCAACATACATCCGGAAAGCTCTCCTACCCCGAGCTTTCCTACCCCCGCCCAATTGCTCCCACCACCATAATCTCTCCTACCGCCCCAATTTCTCCTCGCCCCCAAGCTCTCCAACACCCCCAATCACTCCAAATACCCAAGCGCTCCTACCCCGCTGCAAGCTCTCCAACCACACAAGCTCTCCGACCCACCAAGTTATCCTACACCCTCCACCAAGCTGTCCATACCCCCAAGCTCTCCTACTCCCCAAGCTCTCCAACGCCGCCAAGCTCTGCTACCCCAAGCTCTTCTACCCCCAAGCTCTCCTAACCCCTCCAAGCTCTCCTACCCCCGCAATGTCTGCTACGCCCTCCAAGCTCTCCCATCCTCCCAAGATATCCTACCCCCGCAAGATCTCCTAACCCCTCAAGATATCCTACCCCCGCAAGCTCTCCTACCCGACCAAGCTCTCCTACCCCTAAGCTCTGCTGCCCCGCAAGCTCTCCTACACACCAAGCACTTCTACCCTCTTGAGCTCACCTGCCCCCCAAACTCCCCACACCCCCAAGCTCTACAACTCCCAAGCTCTCCGACAACCACAAGCTGTCCTACCCCCCCAAGCTCTGCGACCCCCCCAAGCACTCGTAACCCGCCAAGCTTATCTAGACACGCACCATCAAGCTCTGCTATGCCCCCAAGCTCTCCTATCCCCCAAGTTATTCTACGCACCCAAGCTCACCTAGCCCCTCCATCTATTTTACCCCAAATCTCTCCCACTCCTCCAATTTCTACTTCAGCCCTCAAGCTCTACTACCCCCGCAAGCTCTCCTACCCAACAAGCTCTCCTACTCACAAAGCGCTCATATTACCCCGATGATATCCTACCCCACAAATTGTCCGAGCCCACTGGAGCCCCCATGGCCCCAAGTTCTCCAACACCCACAGCTCTCTTACACACCCCCAAGTTCTCGGACCAAAAAAAGCACTCTTACCACCCAAGCTCTCGTACCCCTCACACTCACCTACCCCCCGCCCAGCTTTCATACCACACCCCCAAGCTCTCCTCCCCCGCACCTTCTCTCCTCCCCCCTCCAAGCTCTCCTACACCCGAGGCTCACCTACCCACAAGCTCTCATACCCCCCAAGCTCTCCTACCCTGCCAAGCTTTTTTATCCCACGTGCTCTCCTGCCCCCGAAGCTCTCCTACCCGCTAACCTCTCTTATCCCCCAATTAATCCTACCCCCGAATCTCTCCTGCCAGCCCAATCTCTATTAGCCCCCAAAACTCTCCTACCCCTCCAAGCTCTCCTTCACACCAAGCTCTCCTACCCCACGTGCACTACTACCCAGCAAACTCTCCTATTACCCAAGCGCTCCTACCCCCCAAGCCATCCTACCCCCCAATCTCTCCTAATACCCCAATCTCTACCAACCCCAAATCTCTCCTACCCCACCAAGCTATTCTACGCCCCCAAGCTCTTCTATCGCACCAGCTCTCCTACCCCTCCAAGCTCTCCTCCCCTCCAATGTCTCCTACCCTGCCAAGCTCTCCTATCCCCCCAGCTCTCCGACCCCCTAGCTCTGCAACCCCGGCATGTTCTCCAATCCACACAAGTTCTCCTATCCCCAAAGCTCTCCTATCACCAAACTCTCCCACCTCTGCTAAGTCTCCTACCCGCCAAGCTATCCTACTCCGTTCCTCAGCTCTCCTACTCCCCGCCGCATCTCTGCTACCTGCGCAAGCTCTCCTATGCCACATGCACTCCTTCTCCCCCTAGCTCTCCTACACCACAAGCTCTCACTCCTTCCCAAGTCCACCTACCCCGCAAGCACTCCTACCCCCCAAGCTCTTCGACCCCCCACGCCCTGTTACTCCGCCAAGCTCTCACAACCCCCAAGACCTCCTGAACCCCAAATTCTCCAAACCCCCAAGCTCTCATACCCGACAAGCTTTCCTATGCCGCAAAGCTCTCCTACCCCGCAAGCTCTCCGACACCCCCAGCTCTACTACCAAACCCAGGCTCTCCCACCCTACGCCAAGCTCTCCTACCCCACAAGCTCTCTGAACCACCCAATCTTTCCTAACCTGCAATCTCTCCTACTACCCCAATCTCTACTAGCCCCCAAACGTTTCCTACACCCACAAGCTATTCTACGCCCATAAACTCTCCAAGCCCACAAGCTCTCCTAAGCCGCCAATCTTTCCGACCCCTCCAATCTCTCCTACCCCGTCAAGCTCTCCTACCCCTCCAGCTCTCCTACACAGCAAGCTCTTCTACACACGCAAGCTCTCCTGCTCACAAAAAGTCTCTTACCCCAAAGATCTCCTACCACCCAGGCTCTCTAAGCCCCACAGCTCTCCTACACTGCAAGCTCTCCCACCACCAAACCCAGCTTCCCTACCCATCGACGCTCTCATACCCCGCAAGCTCTCCTCCTCCCACAAGCTCTCCTACACCCCCAGATTTTCCACCTGCGCCCCCACCCAATGCTCTGCTACAACCGCAAGCTCTCCTACCCCGCAAACTCTCCTACCTTCCAAGCACTGCGACCCGGCCAAGTTCTCTTACCACCCCAAGCTCTTCTAACCCCAAGCTCTCCTACCCCTCCACGCCCTCCTACCTCCGTAAGCTCTCCTAACCCCCATGTTCTCCTACCTGCAAGCTCTCCTGCACCCAAGCTCTCATACCTCTCACACTCTCCTACCCACCAAGCTCGCCTGCCCCATAAGGTTTCCTGCATTCTAAGCTCTCCTATCCGCCCAAATTCTCCGACCCCACAAGCTATCCAACACACTAAGCTCTCCTCCCCCCAAGGCCTCCTACACACTAACCTCTCCGACCGCCCAAAGCTCTCCTCCCACCCCAAAATATCCTACCCACACAAGCTGTCCTAGCCCCCAATCTCTCCTACCCGCCCATGCTCTCCGAATCCCCCAAGCTCTTCTACCAGCCCCCTTCGCCAAGCTCTCCTACGCCTACCACCTCAATCTCTCCTATCCCTACAATCTCTCCTACCAACCTAATCTCTATTAACCCCCCAATCTCTCCTCCCACTCAAGCGATTCTATACCCCCATGGTCTCCCAGTCCACAAGTTCTCCTACACCGCCAAGCATTCCGACCCCGCAAGCGCTCTTACACCCCCCAGCTCTCCAACTCCCCCCCGCCAGCTCTCAAGCCCCACCCAAAGCTCTCCCACCCCACGCCAAGATCGCCTACACCCACAAGATCTCTGACCACCCAATCTCTCCTACCATCCCTATCTCTACTACCCCCAATCTCTCCTACACCCCCAAGATATTCTACGCCCACAAACTCTCCTAGAACTCAAGCTCTCGTTAAGCCGCTAAGCTCTCCGACACCCCCAATCTCTCCTATCCCATCAAGCTCTCCTTCCCCGCTCCCAGCTCTCCTTCCCCGCAAGCTCTTCTACCCCCGCAAAGTCTCCGACTCACAAATGTTCTCCTACCCCAAAGCTCTCCTATCAACCAAGCTCTCTTACCCCGCAAGCTCTCCTGCCTCCAACACCAGCTCCCCTACCACGCCATGCTCACTTACGCCCCCAGCTCTCCTCCCCCCACAAGCTCTCCTATACACCCTAGCTCTCCTAAACCCCAAGCTCTCCGACCCGCCCCCCAAAGCTCTCCTACAACCGCAAGCTCTCCCACCCTGCAAGCTCTCCTACCGGCCAAGCTCTCCTACCCCGCAAGCAGTCATACCCCGCCAAGCTCTCTTACCACCCCAAGCTCTCCTTCCCCCCAAGGTCTCCTATCCCTTCACGCTCTCCTCCCACACCAAGCTCTCCTACACTCCATGTTCTCCTACCCGCAACCTCTCCTACGCGCCAAGCTCTCCAACCCACCAAGCTCTCCTACCCCCCAAGCTCTCCTATCGCCTCAAACTCTGCAACCAACTCAAGCTCTCCTACCCGCACATGCTCTCCTAACCCACAAAGCTCTTCTACCCGCCCCCCCGCCAAGCTCTGAATGCCCGACCAACTCAATATCTCCTATCCCAACAATCTCTCCTCACCACCAATCTGTCCTACCCCGCTAATCTCTCCTATCTCGCTCAGCTCTTCTACCCCCGCAAGCTCTCCTACCCCTCCTATCTCTCATACCCTCCAAGCTCCCCTGCCCCCCAGGTTCTCCTATCCCTAATCTCTCCTAACCCCACAAGATCTTCTATCCCAACAAGCACTCCTACCCCCAAGCTCTCCTGGACCCCCAAGCTCTCCTACCCCGCTAAGCTCTCCTGACACCCAAATCTCTCCTGCCACCCCAATCTCTGCTATCCCCGCAATCTGTCCTACCCCCGCAAGCTAGTCTACGCCCGCAAGATTTCCTACCCAAATCTCTCCTACCCATCAAGATCTCCTAACCCTCCAAGCTCTACTACACCCGCAAGCTCGACTACTTCCCCAAGTTCACCTACCCCGCCAAACTCTCCTAACCCTCCAATCTTACCTACACCCGCAAGCTCGACTACTTCCCCAAGCTCACCTACCCCACCAAACTCTCCTAACCCTCCAATCTCACCGACACCCGCAAGCTCCCCTAACTCCCCAAGCTCTCCTTCCCCTAAAAGCTCTCCTACTGCCCACAAAGCTCTCCTACCACCCCCCCCCCCAAGCTCACCTACCCACAAAGGCTCCTATTATCCCCAAGATCTCCTACCCCGCAATCTCTCATTGCCCCCCAGTGCACCAGCCCCCATCTCTCCTACCACCCCCACTGCTCTGCTAACCCCACCCCCAGCTGTCCTACCAGCACAGCTCTCCTGACCCCTCAACCTCTCCTACCACCCAATGACTTCTAACACGCAAGCTCGCCTACCCCCACAAGCACTCCTACCCACCCGCCCCCAGATCTCATAACACAACCAATCTCTCCAACCCGCCCAAGCTCCCCGACCAGTCATCTCTCCTACCCCCACACCCAAGCTCTCCTACGCCGCAGGCTCTTCTACCCGCCCAAAGATCTCCTAACCTTCATGCTCTCCAATCCGCCAAGCTCTCCTATCCCCCAAACTCTCCTGCCACTCCCAATCCCTCCTAACCGCCAAGCTCTCCCAACCACCCAAGCTCTCCTACCCAACACAAGCTCTCTTACCACCCCAAGCTCTTCTACCCCCAAGATCTCCTACCCGCCCCCAAGCTCTTCTACGACTCCAATCTCTCCTACCCCTCAGGTTCTCCTACCACCCCAAGCTCTCCTATGCCCCAAGCTCTCCTACCCCTTCACCCAGTTCTCCTACCCTTGCTAGCGGTCCTACACCCAAGCTCTCCTAGACGCCCCGCCCCAGCTCTCCAACCCCGCAAGCTCTCCTAACCCGGCAAGCTCTCATACCCCCAAGCTGTCCTTGCCCCAAGCTCACCGAGCCGCACAACCTATCCTACCCCCACAAAGATCTTCCAACCCAAAGTTCTCCTACCCATAATCTCCCCTACCCCCTAATCTCACCTTGCACCCTCCAAGCTCTTCTACTCCCGCAAGCTCTCCTACCCCACAAGCTCCCCTACCCAGCAAGCTCTCCTCCCCCGCAAGCTTTCCTACACCCCCGAACTCTCCTACCCCACCAAGCTCTCCTACACACCCAAACTCTCCTATGCCCCAAGATGTCCTATCGTCCCAAGCTCTCCTAACCCCACAATATCTCCGACCCGACCAAGCTCTCCTATCCCGCCAAGCTCTTCGATGCCACCCAAGCGCTCCTACACCCCAAGCTCTCCTACCACGCAATCTCTCCAACCTCCAAATCTCTCCTACCACCCCAATCTCTACTACCTCTAATCTCTCCTCCCCGCCTCAAGCTATTTTACGCCCGCAAGCACTCCTAACCCAAACTCTCTTCGCAAACAAGATCTCCTACACCCGCAAAACGTCTAAGCCCCACAGTTCTCCTACCGAGAAAGTTCTCCTCCCCCGTAAGCTTTCCTACTCCCCCAAGCTCTCCTACCCCCAAAAGATCTCCTACCCCACCAAGCTCTCCTCCACCCACGTTCTCTTGGAGAGCTTGGTGGGGTAGGAGAGCTTGGGATTGGTAGTAGAGCTGGGGGTGTCGGAGAGCTTGCGGGGTAGGAGAGCTTGGCGGCGTAGGAAAGGTTGTGGGGTATGAGAGCTTGGGGGTTTAGGAGAATTTGTGGTTTAGGAGGTCTTGGGTGTTATGAGAGCTTGGCAGAGTAACAGGGCTTGGGGGGTCGGAGACCTTGGGGGCTAGGAGTGCTTGCGGGGTCGGTGGACTTGGGAGGGTTGGAGAGCTTGTGGTCTAGGAGAGCTAGGGGGAGAAGGAGAGCATGTGGCATAGTAGAGCTTGTGCAGGTAGCAGAGATGCGGGGGTGAGTAGGAGAGCTGAGGAATGGGGTAGGATAGCTTGGCGAATTGGAGAGTAGGCAGAGGAAGGAGAGTTTGGTTATAGGAGAGCTTTGGGGATAGGAGAACTTGTGTGGATTGGAGAACTTATCGTGGTAGCAGAGCTGGGGAGTCGGAGAGCTGGGGGGATAGGAGAGTTTGGCAGGGTAGGAGACATTGGAGGTGAGGAGAGCTTGTTGGGGTAGGAGAGCTTGTGCGATAGAAGAGCTTGGGGGCGTAGAATAGCTTGGTGGGGTAGGAGAGATTTGTGGGTAGTAGGGATTGGGGTGGTAGGAGAGATTGGGGCGTAGGATTGCTTGGAGGGTAGGAGAGCACGTGGGGTAGGGGAGCTTGGTGTGTAGGAGAGCACGTGTGGTAGGAGAGCTTGGTGTGTAGGAGAGCTTGGTTGTGGAGGGCCTGGGCGGTAGGAGAGCTTGGGGAGCATAGCAGAGCTTGGTGATGGTGTGTAGGAGAGCTTGGGGGGGTTAGGAGTGCTTGGGGGGGTAGGAGAGCTTGGGGGGTAGGACAGCTTGTGGTTGTCGGAGAGCTTGGGGGTTGTAGTGCTTGGGGGTGTGGGGAGTTTGGGGGGCAGGTGAGATTAAGGGGGTAGAAGAGCTTGGGGGGGTTCGAGAGCTTGCGGGGCAGCAGAGCTTGGGGGTATGAGAGCTTGGTCGGGTAGGAGATCTTGCGGGGGTAGGATAGCTTGAGGGGTTAGGAGAGCTTGCAGGGGTAGGATATCTTGGGAGGGTGAGAGAGCTTGGAGGACGTAGCAGACCTTGCGGGGGTAGGAGAGCTTGGAGAGGTTAGGAGAACTTGGTGGTAGGAGAGCTTGGGGGCGTAGGAGAGCTTGTGGGGGTCGGAGAGCTTGGTTGTAGGTGGGCTTCGGGGTATGAGAGTTTAGGCGGTAGGAGAGCTTCGAGGGTATCAGAGCATCTGCATGTTAGGAGAGCTTGAGTGGGTAGGAATTCTGGGGCGCTAGGAGGTCTTGGGAGGGTAGGAGAGATTTGGCAGGTAGGAGAGCTTGGGGGTGGGAGAGCTGCGGGGGGCAGGATGAGGAGAACTTGTGAGGGCAGAAGATCTTGTGAAAGTAGGAGAGCCTGTTGTGCGTAGCAGAGCTTAGCAGGGGTAGGAAAGCTTGACGGGGAAGAGAGCTTGTGGGGGGTCGGTGAGCTTGTGGGGTAGGAGAGCTTGGAGGGCGTAGGAGAGCTTGGGAGTGTTCGAGAATTGGGGCGTTAGCATTGCATGGTGGATTAGAAGAGCTTGGGGTTGTACAATAGTTTGGGGGGCGTAGGAGAGCTTCGAGGGGAGGAGAGATTGGTGGGTAGGAGTGATTTTGGGGTTTGAGATTTTTGCTGGGTAGGAGAGCTTTGGGAGATGGGAGAGCTAGGGGCGGTAGGAGTGCTTGCGGGTGTAGGAGAAGCTTGGGGTGTACAAGAGCTTGGGCAGCGTCGGAGTACTGGGGGGGGGGGAGTGCTTGAAGGGGTAGGAGAGTTTGCGGATGTAGGACAGCTTGGGAGGGAAGGATAGCCTGTGGGGGAATGAGAGATTGGTGGGTGGGAGTGCCTGGGGGTAGAAGAGCTGAGGATGTAGGAGAGCTTGGCGGGCAGGAGAGATTGGGTGGTAGGTGAGCTTGCGGGTGTGGCAGAGCTTGGGGGTGTAGGAGAGCTTGAGGGGTAGGACAGCTTGGGGGCAGGAGAGTTTGTAGGGGATCGGTGAGATGGCGGGATAGGAGAGCTTGGAGGGCAAAGGAGAGCTTGGGACGGCTCGAGAACTAGGGGCGGTAAGAGTGCTGGGGGGTTAGGAGAGCTTGGCGGTGTACAATAGGTTTGGGGAGGTAGATGATCTTCGGGGGGAGGAGAGATTTGTGGGTAGGAGTGCTTTTTGGGTAGGACGGCTTTGGGGAGTAGGAGAGCTTTGGGAGGTGGGAGAACTTGGGGCGGTAGGTGTGCTTGCGGGTATAGGAGAGCTTGGGGCTGTATAAGAGCTTGTGGGGTTTAGGAGAGCTTGAGGGGAAGGGGAGCCTGTGGGGGAAGGAGAGGTTGGTGTGTATGAGAGCTTAGGGAGTAGGAGAGCTCGGGCGCTCGGAGGTCTTGGGAGGGTAGGAGAGTTTTGCAGGATAGGAGAGCTTTGGGGGCAGGGGAGATTTGTGGGTAGGACAATGTGGGGGTGGTAGGCGAGCATGTTGTTAGGAGAGCTTGGGGTGTACAAGAGCTTGTGGGGTGTAGGAGTGCTTTGGGGGGAGGAGAGTTTGAGGGGTAGGCGAGTTTGGCGGGTGTAGGAGAGCTTGGGGGGAACGAGAGCTTGCAGGGATAGGAGAGATTGGTGGTTAGGAGTGCTTGGGTGGTAGGAGAGCTTGGGGTGTAGGAGAGCTTGGGGAGCAGGAGGGCTTTGCAGTGTAGGATAGCGTTGGGGTTTAGGAGTGCTTTAGGAGGTAGGAGAGCTTGGCAGTTAGGAGAGATTGGTTGGTAGGTGAGCTTGCGGGTGTAGCAGAGCTTGAGGGAGCAGGAGAGCTTGTTGGGGTAGGAGTGCTTGGGCGGGTAGAAGAGCTCGGGGGGTAGGAGAGGTTTGGAGGGGGTGTAGCGCTTGGCGGGGTAGAAGAGCTTGTGGTGTAGGAGAGCTTGCGGCGCAGGAAAGATTGAGGAGTCGGAGAGCTTGGGGCGGTAGGAGAGCTTGAGTTGGTTTAGGAGAGCTTGCATGTAGGAGTGCTTTGGGGGGCAGGAGATCTTGGAGGTGTGACAGGCAGTTTGGCGGGGGTATGTTGGAGTACTTGTGGGGTAGGAAAACTGGGGAAGTGGGCTAGGACAGGATATCTTGTGGCGGGGAGAAGAGTTTGATGGCGGTACGAGAGCTTGGGGGCGGTAGGAGAGCTTGTGGGCGATAATACAGCTTGAGAGGTGGTAGGTTGGAGAACTTGTGGTTAGGGGATCTTGGACTGGGGCTTGGAGAGCTTCGGGGGATACTAGAGATTTTTTGGCGGGGTAGAAGTGCTTGGGTTGGTAGGAGAGCTTTGGGGTGTTAGGAGAGCTTGGCGGGTAAGACTTCTTGGGGTGTTGAAGAGCTTGGGGTTAGGAGAGCCTGGCGCTGGGTAGGAGAGCTTGTTGGGGTAGGCGACTTTGGGGGCGTAGGAGAGCTTGTGGGCGTCGGAGAGCTTTATGCAGGTAAGATTGGGGGTATGAAAGATTGCGGGGTAAGAGAGTTTGATGGGTATGAGAGCTTGGGTGTAGGCGAGCTTGTGGGGTAGGAGAGCTGGTGCGGTCGGAGGTCTTGGCGCGGGGTAGGAGAGCTTTGGGGTAGGAGCTTGGTTGCAGGGGAGCTTGGGGTGTAGGGCAGCTTGATGGGTCGGGGAGTTTGGGGTAGCAGAGCCTGGCGGGGTTGGAGAGCTTGGTGGAGGGTGTAGGTTAGCTTGGTGGGTCGGAGAGCTTGTGTGGTTGGAGAGCTTGCGGGGGGGTAGGTGCGCTTGGGTGGGTGGAGTGATTGGGGGTGTAGGAGAGCTTGTTGGCGAGGAGAAATTGGGGTGGTAGGAGATATTAGGGTGGTCGGAGAGATTGGGCGGGTGTAGGAAAGCTGGGGGTAGGAGAGCTTTCCTGGTGTAGGTTGGAGTACGTGTGGGGTAGGCGAACTTGCGTTGGGAGTAGGATACCTTGGGGCGAGGCAGGAGATCTTGTGACATGTTCTTAGAGCTTGGGCGTGGTAGCAGAGCTTTGCGGTAGTAGGAGGGCTTGGGGGTTCGGAGAACTTTGGGGGTAGGAGAGCTTGGGGAGGTAGGAGAGATTGGGTGGGTAGGAGAGCTTGGCGGGGTAAGATAGCTTGCGGGGTATGAGTGCTTGGCGGGTTGGAGAGCTTTTGCGGGTAGGAGAGCTTCGGGGGATAGGATATTTTGGGTAGTTAGGAGAGCTTGGAGGTGTAGGAGAGCTTGGTGGTAGGAGAGCTTTGCGGGGGTCGGAGGGCTTGCAAGGGTTGGAGATATATTGCGTTTAGGAGAGCTTCGTAGGTGTAGCAGATCTTGGGTGGTAGGAGTGCTTGCGGGTTGTAGGAGAGCTTGCGAGGGTAGGATAGCTTCGGATGGTAGGAGGTCTTGGGGGGTACTAGAGCTTGGGGTGTAGGACAACTTGGGTGGTAGGAGAGCTTGGAGGGTAGGAGAATTTATGCGGGTAGGAGAGCATGGGGGCATAGTAGATCTTGGGGCTGTAAGAGAGCTTGGTGGTAGGAGAGCTTGCGGCGGCAGGAGAGCAGGGTGATCGGAGAGTTTGGGTTTGGGTGGGTTGGAGTGCTTGGTTGGTTGGAAAACTTGTGGGCGTAGGAGAGATTGGAGGTGTAGGAGACCTTGGATTTGTAGGAGAGATTGGGGTAGGAGAGATTGTGGTGGTCGGAGAGATTTTTGGGGTAGGAGAGCTTGTTGGTTGTGGGAGAGCTTGGCGTGGTAGGAGAGCTTGTGGTGGGCGTGTACGAGAGCTTGCGGGGGTAGGATAGCTTGGGGGGGGTAGGAGTGCTTGGGGGGTAGTAGAGATTTGGGTGTAGGATATCTTGGGTGGACTGGAGCTTTGGGGGCAGGAGAACTTGGAGCGACGGAGAGCTTGGGTGCAGGAGAGCTTAGGGGGTAGGAGAGTTTGAACGGGTTGGAGAGCTTGGGGGGCTGGGAGATCCTGGAGGGAAGGGAATCTTGGGGAGGTAGGAGAGCTTGGCAGGGGAGGATTGCTTAGGGGTTAGGAGAGTTTGGTGGGCGGTGTGTTAGGAGCGCTTGGGGGTGTAGCAGAGCTTGTGGGTAGGAAATAGTGGGGGGCTAGGAAAGCTTGGGGATAGGAGAGCTTGGGGCCAGGAGAGCATGCGGGGTTAGTGAGCTTGCGGGGGTAGGTGAGCTTGCGGGGATGGGAGAGCTTTGGGCGGTGGAAGGAGAGCTTGCGGGTAGGGGATCTTGGGGGTGGGTAGGAGAGCTTGTGGGTGTAGGAGAGCTTGGGGGACTGGAGACCATTTGTGGGTAGGAGACCTTGGTGGAATCGGAGATCTTGGGCAGGTAGGAGAGCTTGGGGGTTTAGGAGAGCTTCGTGGTAGGAGAGCTGTGGGGAGGTAGGAGAGCTTGAGGGGTAGTAGAGCTTGGGGGCAGGAGAGCTTGGGGAGGTAGGAGAGCTTCGGTGGGTAGGAGAGCTTGCGGGGGTAGGAGAGCTTGAGAGGTAGGAGAGCTTGGGGGTAGGAGAGCATGTGGGGGTAGGGTAGCTTTGGGGGATCGGAGATCTTGGGGGGTAAGGAGAGATTGGGGGTGGTAGGAGAGCTAGGGGTGGTACGCGGGATTGCGGGGTAGGAGAGATTGTGGTGTAGGAGAGATTTTGGTCGTAGGAGAGCTTGTGGCGTGTAGGAGAGCTTGGGGTGTTGGAGAACTTGGGGGGCGTAGGATAGCTTTCGGGTGTAGGAGAGCTGCGGCGTGGTAGGAGTGTTTGAGGGGTAGTAGAGCTTGGGGGCAGGAGAGCTTGGGGGGTAGAAATACTTCTGGGTGTAGTAGAAGTTGCGGAGGTAGGAGAGCTTCGGGTGTCGGAATGCTTGGGGGGGTAGGAGAGCTTTGAGGGTAGAAGAGCTTGGAGTGTACGAGAGCTTGGGGGTGGGTAGGACAGCTTGGGGGTAGCAGAGCTTGGGGGTGTTGGAGAGCTTGTGGGGGTAAGCGAGATTGGGGGTTAGGACAGACATTGGTGGTTGGAGAGAATTTAGGGGTAGGAGAGATTGGGTGTGTGGAAGAGTTTGCGGGTGTAGGAGAGCTTGGGGGCATAGGAGAGCCTTTGGCGGTAGAATAGCTTTGGGTAGGAGAGCTTGGGGCGTAGGAGAGCTTGCAGGGTAGGTGAGCTTGGAGGGTAGGAGCGCTTGGGCGGTAGGAGACCTTGCAGAGTAGCTGAGCTTGGACTTACGGACAGCTTGGGTAGGTAGGAGTGCTTGCGGGGGTAGGAGAGATTGGGGGTAGGAGATCTTGGGTTGTTATGAGCGCTTGGGGGTGCAGGAGAGCTTGCGGCGGTCGGAGGGATTGGGGGGATAGGATAGTTTGGGGGGAAAAGGAGATTGTGAGGGGACGTTGGGAGAGTTTGCGTGTGTTGGATAGTTTGGGGGGGAGGAGAGCTTGCTGGGCAGTAGATCTTCGGGTGTAGGATGGCTTGGGGGGATACTGGAGCTTTGGGGTAGTTGAGCGTGGGGCGATGGAGAGCTTGAGGGCAGAAGAGCTTGTGGGGTAGGAGAGCGTCGGGCGGTAGGATAACTTGCGTAGGAAGGAGAGCTTGGGGTATAGGAAGTTTGGGGGATAGGAGAGCTTTGGGTGTAGGAGAGCTTGCGGGTGTAGCAGAGATTGGGGTTAGGAAAGCTTGGGTGTTAGGAGACATTGAAGGGTAGGAGAGCTTGCATGGGTCGGAGAGCTTGGCGTGGTAGGAGAGCTTGTGGGTGTAAGGGAGATGAGGGGGTTGGGGAGCTAGGGGTAGGAGATTTTGGGGTTAGGAGAGCTTGGGGGTAGGAGAGCATGGGGGTGTAGGAGAGCTTTGCGAGGTAGTCGAGTTTGGGGACGTCGGAGAGCTTGCGGGTGTAGGAGAGATTCGAGGGGTAGGTGAGCTTGGGCAGGTAGAAGAGCTTGAGGGTAGGAGAAATTCGAGGGATGGGTCGGAGAATTTGGGGAGGTAGGAGAGTTTGGGAGTTTGGAGAGATTTGCGGGGTAGTAGAGCTTGGGTATTTAGGATAGCTTTGGGGGATAAGAGGACTTGGTGGTCGGAGAGTTTGTGGCGGAAGGACAGCTTAGGGGACAGGAGAGAATGAGGGTGAGGTGGTTTGGCGAGCTTGGGCTGGTTGGAAAACCTGGGGGCGTAAGAGAGATTGGGCGGCTAGGACTGGGTTGGGTAGAAGATCTTGGGGGTTACGGAGAGCTTGTGTGTGTAGGAGAGCTTGGGGTGGTCGGAGAGCTTGGGGGAGTAAGAGAGATAGGGGTCGGGAAGCTTGGGGTGTAGGAGAGCTTGGGGAGTAAGTGAATTTGGGGGATTAGGAGAGCTTGGGGGAGTAGGAGAGCTTGGGGGAGTAGGAGAGCTTGGGGGAGTAGGAGATCTTGGGGGAATAGGGGAGCTTACCAGAGTAGGAGAGCTTGGGGGAATAGGTGAGCTTGGGGAGTAGGAGACCTTGGGGGAGTAGGGGAGCCTGTGGTGGTTGGAGAGCTTGGTGGGGTGCGAGATACTGGTGGGAAGGAGATATTGGCGCGGTAGGAGATTTTGGGGGTTTAGTAGTTCTTGGTGGTTAGGAGAGATTAGTAGTGTAGGAGAGCTTGCGGGGGTTGGAGAGCTTTGGTGGTGACGAGCTTGGCGAGGTGGGAGAGCTTGGCGGGTGGGTGATCGTGGGAGTGTGGGCGAACTTGTGGGGTAAGAGTGCTTGGTGGGATTGAGATCTTGTGGGGTAGGAGACCTTGGTGGGATGGAAGATTTTGGGGGTAGGTGAGCTTGGGTTGGAAGGAGAGTTTGGGCGTGCAGGAGAGCATGGAGGGTAGGAGAGCTTGGGGCAGGTAGGAGAGCTTGTGGGTGTAAGAGAGCTTGGGCAGGTAGGAGAGCTTTGGGATTTAGGAGAGCTTGAGGGGTAGGAGAGCTGGCTGCGTTAGTAGAACTTGGGGGTAGGAGAGCTTGCGGGGTGGGAGAGCTTGCGGGTGTAGGAGAGTTGGGTCGGGGTAGGAGAGCTTGCCGGGGGCAGGAGTGCATTGGGGCTTCTAAGAGCTTGGGGGAAGGAGTGCTTGGGGGGATAGGAGCGCTTGGGGGCAGGAGTGCTTCTGGGGGTAGGAGAACTAGGGGCGTAGGAGAGATGGGGTGCTTGCAGAATTGGTGGGTAGGAGAGCTTGGCTTGTTAGGAGAGCGTGAGTTGATAGGAGAGCTGGGGGGTTAGGAGAGCTTTGGGGGCTAGGAGAGCTTACGGGGGTAGGAGAGCTTGGGGGAATAGGAGAGCTTGGTGGTTAGGAAAGCTTGGGCGAGTATGAGAGCTTCGGGGGTAGGAGAGCTTGGCGGGGTAGCAGAGCCTGTGGGTGTAGGAGAGCTTGGATGCGGAGTAGAGCTTGAGTGGGAAGGAGACCTTGCCAGGTGTAGGAGAGCGTGGAGGTTAGGACAGCTTGGGGCGGGTAGGAGAGCTTTGGGATTTAGGAGAGCTTGAGGGGTAGAAGAGCTTGCGGAAGTAGGAGAGCTTGGGGAGATAGGAGAGCTTTGGGGTGTAGGAAACACTTGAGGGGTAGGAGAGCTGAGTGCGTTAGTAGAACTTGGGGGTAGGAGAGCTTGGCGGTTAGGAGAGTTTGCGGGGTGGGAGAGCTTGCGGGGGGTAGGAGAGCAGGAGGCGTAGGAGAGCTGGGGTGCTTGGAGAATTTGGTGGATAGGAGAGCTTGGGGTGTTGGGAGAACGTGAGTTGGTAGGAGTGCTTTGGGGAGTAGGAGAGCTTGTGGGAGTAGGAGAGCTTGGTGGTGTAGGAGAGCTTGCGGGGCAGGAGAACTTGGAGCGGAGGAGAGCTTGGGGGTGAGCAGAACTTGTGTGGGTCGGAAAGCCTGGTGTGGTCGGAGAGCTTGGGGGGTTAGGAGAGCTTGGTGGGTTAGGAGAGTTTGGGGAGGTAGGAGAGCCTCTGGATATAGGAGAGCTCAGAGGCGTCGGAGAGCTTGAGTGGGTAGGAGACCTTGGCAAGTGTAGTAGAGCCTGGGCGGTGCAGCAGAGCTTGGTGTGTGTCAGAGATCTTGTGCGGTAACAGAGCTTGAGGTGGTAGGAGAGCTTGAGGGTTTTAGGAGAGCTTGGGATGGTAGGAGATTTTGGGTGGTAGGAGAGATTGATAGATAGGAGGGCTTGGGGAGTGATAGGAGAACTTGGGGGGGGTGTAATGGGAATTGGGGCGATAGGAGAGCTTGGAGGGAGGCGAAGAGAGCTTGGTGTTTAGGAGAGCTTGGGGGTTGATTGGAGAGCTTACATGGGTAGGGGAGCTTGGGCGGGCTAGCAGAGCTTGGCGAGTGTCGGAGATCTTGGACGGTCATATGAGGAGAGACTGGATCAACTGGGCCTTAATTAACTGGAGTTTAGAAGGATGAGGGAATCTCATAGAAACGTATAAGATTCTGACGGGACGAGACAGGTTAGATCCGAGACGAATGTTCCGGATATTGTGGATGTGCAGCAGCAGGGGACATAGTCTTCGGATAAGTGGTAGGCCATTTGAAACTGAGATGAGGAGAAACTATTTCACTCAGAGAGTTGTTAACCTGTGGAATTCCCTGCCGCAGAGACTTGTTGATGCCAATTCATTGGATGTACTCAAGATATGCCCTCACGGCTAAGGGGATCAAAAGGTATGGAGAGAAAGCGGGAAAGAGGTACCGAGGAAGTGATCAGCCATGATCTTATTAAATTGCAGTGCAGGCTCAAAGGGCCGAACGTTCTATTCCTGCCCTCATTTTCTATGTTTCTACGTTTCTATGAGAGGCACGGCTAAGTTTGTGGTCGTGGCCCTGCACACCCTGGTCTGGGATCCACGTTGACGTTGCGAGCCCACTTCCAGTCAAAATGCTCTTCCTTGTTGTGGATTCTTATTCAAAATAGATTCAACGTGTAATAATTTCCGTAAGCACGTCCACCACCTGCATCGTAAGCCTACGAGCCATGTTCGTCACATACGGACTTCCTGATGTCCCAGTCAGCGACAATGAGCCGTTTTTCACCAGTCTTGAATTCAACTAATTCATGACCCGCAATGGGATCAAGCAAGTCAAGATCTGCACCGTTCCAACCCGCATCCAATGGCCAGGCAGAACGGGCAGTTCAAACTATCCAGCAAAGCTTGAAACGATTGATGGAAGGCTCCCTGCAGACCCCACTGTCTCGAGTCCTACTCAATTACAGCACCAGACAGAACTCGTTGACCGGGGATCACACTTACTCATTTTATACAATACTTAGTTTCATCCTTTATTGAGCATAACAAATTCAGTCTATTAAATATGCAAAATGACTTCCCTTAATGCTGTGTTAAATACTGCAATTGATTACCATGCATGCCTACCAAAGAGCATGGTTAAATTTGAATCTGCAGTATCACCTGGAAGTATATATTCACTCACAGCTGTACATAGATTGAAGCCAAATTATCCTCCCATCTAATGTACAGTACCTGCAAGATGTCTTATCTTCACACTCACTATGGGTGGCATAGTGTATTATTATATACAGTTATCATAATGGCAAAGGGAATTTCTTAAAAAAGAACACACTTATAGAATACCTTTCGTATTTTTAATGCATCCGAAAAGTTAACTGTAGTTGAATGAAACAGACAATAACACTTGAAGTATTATTCAACATCCACTTTAGAAAACTTGCAGACAGTACATAATAAAACGGAACTATGAAGAACAGGAGAAAGCCCTCCAAATCTACACCCAATAAATCCTTATGAGGACGAAGCCCTGTAAACCAAGGGGGAATGGAAAAGTTGAAGAACGGCCACCAACAAGTGAGAGGTGCAAACTTTCTCCTGATATTTCTTATCCTATTCACTCATTCACGCATCTCGAGCAAACCTTATGCTGAACTAGGTAAACGGTCAGGGTTAATGAAAGCATTATGTAAATGAGGTTCATAAGCACTCTATTGTAAGCTCAGGTACTCTTGGTGTTTCACCAGAAGAAAAATCCAGGACACAATAATTTTCCAAGCACACACACTTATACGCTCTCCCTTCCAAGTACCAGGCGAGATAAAAACAGCCTGGAAAACTCAAAGACAGATTAAAGAGTAACAGAGTGAGATACAGAGTATGAGGGAGTGGATGCTGTTAGTGGTTGTGGTGGTGCTGGTGGTGAAGGAGGAAATTGCTGTACAAGGACCAGCTTACAGCTCAGCTAAGCTGATAACTCTGGGGATTACCCAGAAGGAGGCTTTTGGAGCATCAAACATTGCGACAGTCATTGGGGCCTGTGCCAAGTAGTATGGTGCAGATGGCAGCTTGGCGGAAGATCCATTAGCCACATTGCTCACCTTTGCTTGGTAGTTTTGTAGTGCACCATGAAGCATGTGACAACGCCAGAGGTGTTAAAGCAGGACCGATCACCGCCATGGATGTTCAGACTGATGCAATAGTGAATTGGGATTCCAGATTGGAACAGGGCAGCTCTCCTGACATTACTAGGTTTGGGATCATCCAGAGGTTTATTTATCTCACTGTTGCGCAAAGCAGTCGCTCTTGGGAAGGAATTCCCAGCAAATGATAGCACTGCCTTTCAGGTGATCAAAAATAACTGGGCTAGTACCTCCAGTTTTTTATTGCCTGCTTAACGCCCAGTTAACGCCCATTTAATCGCTGAAATGATGTATAACGGCGAGCTATCGCCCATTTTCACAAAAATGGAAACTGACGGGCTGTTTTAGGAGATTATCGTCCGGCGTTATTTTCCCCATGTGGTTCAGGCCACGAAAAAATATTAACATCTGCCCACTTTTTTGGAGCGCAATAAGCAGAATGGGCATTTTCAATGTCCATGTTATTGCACAGCGTTAATTTCCTCACGGACTTAACGCCGAGATTCAATAATAACGCCCGACGATTGTCTTTTGTCGTAACGAGCATATTAACACAAACTAGCAGCAATGGGGATCACCTAGCTTTAACCTCGTACACATATCTCTCCTTAATATCACCCGCTCAAAAATTCTCCCACAAAAAGTAAACCTAACCGGGACAGACGCCATGGTATGGCTGGCATTTCTTAAATACCAATCTTAAGTGAGCAGCTGCTATCGGAAAGATTTGCCTGAAAGAGTGCTGATGTGAGTGACAACGCTGACAGACTGCTGTATGTGTGTCAGTTCAGACATCAATGGTGCCCATCAACTTGGTGCTTGTTAACTTTTACGTTCATGAATGTTAAGTTGTATTATACCCTTTCATGATGTGGGATCAACAGTGTGTAATGGTCCAGCTATCTAAGAAAATGAGCAACAAGGTTATGCTCTATAACAAAAGGTGAACACCAACATTGGACTGAAATCGGGAGCTAATAACACCCAACCGATGCCCAAATCTCACTTTTTTTTCATTGACATAAATCCCATGGTAAAAATGTCCAGCAACACAGAATACAAAGCCAGAGCAAGAACGTGATCCCCAGCTCCCATTCATTCCAACAAATTTCAAAAACCCAGAGGGAGATATAACACAGCCATCACTTGCGCACATGCCGCTCACTTTGCTTCCCCGACCTCTTTCTTCTCCCCAGCTTTAACCCTCCCCTCCTCGCTTCACGGAGCTTTGAAGAGGAGCTACTCAGGCGGTGCCACATTGGAGGAAAGGTGAACGCAGATGCGTTGTTTGGACAGGTGTGGGAGCGGGGTGTGCATAGGGGGCAACATTCTCTGATGCCTAAAAAGCTTCTTGGTTCTTGGTCGCATCTGTCGCTCGTAGTGGTGGAAACTAGGGCTGGAATGCCACGTTCTGGGATCACCGGGAGGGTAATGGCAGCAGTATTCCTGTCTATCGCATCCAGGGTCACCGCCATGCGTGGCATTTTCTCGGACATAATGGTGAGGTGTGGGGGGGCGGGGTTAGAGGTAGAAGAGAACTGGAGGAGTGCGGGTATAAGGCAGGTTGGGGGCAGACGAGAACTTGGGGGGTAGAAGAGTGCTAAGGAGTAGAAGAGAGCTTGGAAGGGGAGTAGAAAAATTTTGGGCAGTAGAAGAGTTTGGGATGTAGAAGAGCTTGCGTTGTGGGGCGGGCGCTAGATGAGTGCTGATGGTGGAGGGGCAGAATAGTGCTTGGGTTGCGGGGTGCGTAGTATAGAGCTGGGGGCTGGGGTAGAAGAGTGCTTGGGTGGAGGGTTGAAGAGAGCTTGAGGCGGTGGGCTAGAGGAGAGCTTGAGGAGATAGAAGGGATATTCAGGTCGGAAAGAGAGTTTAAGGGTAGTGAGGTGGGTGTAGAAAGCTTGTTGGGGAGAGAGCTTGGAAGGGGCAAGATAGCTTCTGGGGAAGATAGCTTGTGGGGCGCAAGAGAGTTTGGGAGGTTATAAGAGCCGGTGGTAGAAGAGAGCTGTGGGGCGGGGGTAGAAGAGAGCTGAGATTTTGGGGTAAAAGAGAGCTGAGAGGATGGGGTAGATGCGAGCTTGGGTAGGGGGTAGAAGGGTGCTTGGGAGGTAGAAAGGAGGTTGGATGAGATGAGAACTAGTGGGGGGGGGTAGAAGGGAGCTTGGAGGAGAAAGAGAGATTGAGGGGCTTTGAAATCGGGGAAAGAAGAGGGCTGGGGAAGAGAGCTTGCGTGTTGAAAGAGCTTTTGGGATGGCGTCGGAGAGAGCTTAGAGGGAGAGAGCTTGCGAGCAGAGAGCTTCGAGGTTGGAGAGTGCTTTGAGGCGGAGAGATCTTGGGGTGAGAAGAGAGCATGCAGAAGGAGAGAGAAGAGTGAGTTTGGAGTTGTGTTGATGATGAAAAGAGGGAGCTTGTGGTGGGATTTGCCGAGAAGAGAGCTTGGGTGGGGGTTACAGAGAGAGATCTTGGGGGAGGAGACCTTGTAGAGAAAGAGAGCTTGAGGAAGTGAAAGGAAACTGGGGGGGCGGTTAAAAAGCTGGGGGTTGAAGAGAGAGATCTGGATGGGTTGTTGAGCTGCGGGAGGGGACAGCATGGGGGTAGGAGAGGTTGAGGGAGCGGTATGAGAATTCTCGTGGGGTAGGAGAACTTGGGAAGGGGGTAGGACAGCATGGGGGTAGGAGAGCTTGGATGCGACGGCGACCTCGAGGGGAGAATGAGAGCTTGGTGGCATGTAGCCGAGCTTCGGGGAGCAGGAGAGCTTGGTGTGTAGTGAAATTGGAGGGTAGGAGATTTGGGGTGTAGGAGAGCTTGGCGGGTGGTTAGGAGTGCTTGGCAGTGGTTGGTAGAGCTGGAGGTGGGTTGGAGAGCTTGGGAGTAGGAGAGCTTGGGCGGTAGGGAGCTTGGCGTGTATGAAATTTGCGGGGTAGGAGAGCTTGGCTGGGGAGGGTAGGAGAGCTTGGGTCGGTGTAGGAGAGCTTGGGGTGTGGTGGAGAGTTTGGGCTTAGGAGAGCTGCGGTAGCAGAGTTTGGGGGTAGGGGACTTTGGGGAGTAGGACTGTTTGGCCGGTTATTGAGTTTGGGGGCAGGAGAGTTGGTGGGATAGGAATGCATGAGGGGCAGGAGAGCTTGCGGGGTAGGTGAGCTTGTGGGTTAGGAGAGCTTGCGAGTGAAGAAGAATTTGGAGAGATGGGAGGAGGGCTTGGGGTGAGGAGAGCTTCGGGCGGTAGGAGAGTTTGGGGGAGTAAGATAGCTTGGGGGGTAGGAGCGCTTGGCCGGGAGGAGAGCTTGGCGTGTCCGAGAGCTTGGGGGAGTCGGAGAACTTTGGGGTGTCATAGTAAACTTAAAATTACCACTTGGAGTCCGTTAGCCTTAAAGTAAATGCGATTTTTATTTATAAAAGACACAATCCGGCAGGGGTGCTATCTTTTTGGGAATGCACAAAGATAGTGCCAGAAACATCTTATTTTATACAGTTTCATATTACAGCATCAAATAATTACGGAAGTTAAAAGTAATACGTGCTGATTGATTAACACATGATTGATTGGTACGGTGCGTCCTCCAATCTGGCTTCTACATACCTTAATTGGTAATTCCGGGAACATGGTATTATAATTCGTTTTATTGAACTGAAATCTTGTTTTACAATTAAGACTCGATGTTATCTCTTTCTGTGCCCGACTCCCAAGGCCTTTGGTCTATGCATTGCAACATCTTCTCCTCTGTGGATGGGATCCCACACATGCTTCCCACAGTCTGAAAAACAGACTGTGGGATTCATTTCAAAAACCTATTAACTCCAAATTAAAACATCCCAATTATCATTATTAATTGTAAGTACGATTTGTAATTTCCCTATTCAGTCCCTTCTGTTGATCCCTGATTCTTTCAAATAAACAGCCGACCACAGAAATGTTCTGAGCCGTCTGCTGGAAATGGTGATAACATATCCATATCCTTGGAATCGCTCATAGGCGTCTTCACATACTACCCCTGACCATTTCTATGGAATATTGGCACGCCACTATTATTTGTTTTTGTACATACAGAGCATAAGCTCGGGGGTCTTAATTATTTCCCTAATCGTTACAAAAGTCATTCGCTTCCTTATCGCCTGCACATTATGTAGTTAACAAGGCTGTTTACTGTTCAGCTAGAACCACGCGGTTGTATATCCCTCTGATCTCACACATCAAATATAGGTGGACAACGACACATAATCCTACCATTATTACAACAATTGGATTCCACATCAATTTGAGGACCGCGTAGGCTTCAGGTGACCAGCCCTTAAAAATGTCCGACCCGTGATGAACCTAAAGTCACTTAGTTTCTCCATCACTCAGATCTGTTCTTGATTTGTGTAACTCATGAGGACATTTTGTCTGAGTAACCGCTCCTTCTCTTCTCCCAGGTACCTTATCACCTGGGTGCGTGTTTCCAAAAAGGCGCTTAACTTTCTCAAGTCCGCTACTGGGGGTAGTCCAGATAGTCATTTGGTGCTCCTGTGTTGTGCAATACCTTCCCATTGTCCTATTTATCAGTACGTTCCGGTTTACCGTCGAACAGACGTATATTTCCTACCTAGCATTCATTGATCGGGGGTTCTAATTGATCCACATTCAAGTCTACCATGTGCGTACTGGTTACACTTTGGCAATTTTGTTCGATTGCATGTATTCTGGTATCATGTAAGGGCTGCAGCTGCTATTCACAACCCCTCGCTATGCCTTCCATGCTACTGTTGTATGTAGCAGGCATACTTGCCGCAATGGCCACTTTATGCAGTCCATCCGCTTGTGCATTTTATTCTTCGTGTCTATCCATTGTCCGTTAAAGTGTGGCTGCATAGGTTTTTACCGAATAGCTGTGGTTGGGTCATAAACCCTCAACATATCTAACTGTTAGTAACGTTAGCCAAAAAATAGTCAAATCATATCACTTTTTATCACATCGCGTATGCGTCATGTCTGTCCTGAACGTCAGATTTTGTTTATTGAACTGCTGGGGCATTCCCAGGGAATGTTATCTTTTCTAATTCAGCCCGTTGTCCTTCCATGATTAGAGCCATTATAATGCAGAGAGTCTTATTTGCTTCCTGCATTAAATTAGCCGATACCTGTTGCTGTTCCCAGTTAGATTTGTTTGTCCAGAGTGAGGAACAGGCCTTAGTTGCCGGATTATATACAGTGCTCCCAAGGGATGCTGGGAGCCCTTGGGGCTTTACGGGTTGCACCACTGTTGGCAGATCAGGGGGAGTGCATTCTTTACAGATACACAACAGAAGTTATACTTCTAGAATGTATATTTGCTTTGCTGTGAGACAATAACCAGTCCCTTGCTCTAGCACCTGTTTCCCCAGTCTCATGTACAGGTTACCCGCAATGAATAGTTTGAAGCAGAACACCAACGCGCTGTTTCTAAAATTGCTTAGGGTTTCAGAGTTAACTTGCAGAGCACAGACAAATTATTAAATTATGTACTCTCCTTCAGTTAGTATTTCTTTAATTATGCAAATGAAGATCATCGGTCAATTAATGATGTATTCCCGTGAAAGCAGGATAATATTTAACGATTATAAATTTTCTGTATTTCGAAAGACACAGCATAATCAGCACAGACTTTTTAAGGGAGGATCGCGTTTGACAAACTTGATTGAATTTTTGGAACAGGTGATCTGGAGGTTCGATGAAGCAGTGTGTATGATGCTGTGTATATGGATTTCAGCAAATGCTTTCGCTCAGGTCCCACATAAAAACTGGTCATGAAAGTAAACGCCCATGGGGTGCAGGGCAAAATAGCAAACTTGATCCAAAATAAGCTCAGAAGAAGGAATCAAATGGTAATGTTTGATGGGTGTTTTCGTGACTGGAAGTATATTTCCAGTGGGTTTCCGCAGAGCTCAGTGCTAGGTCCCTGGCTTTTTGTGGTATTAATCAATGATCTAAACTTGAATATAGGGGTTATGATTAAGAATGTTTCAGGTGATACTAAAATAGGCGAGAGTTTGCTAATGACGAAGAAAGCTGGGGAGTGCAGCTAGATATCAATCAACTGGTCAGCTGCGCAGAACAGTGGCAAATGCAATTTAATCCGGAGATGTTTGAAATCGTGCATTTTGGGTGTGCTAATAAGAAGAGGCAATACATGTTAAATGGTCGGACAATGAGCAGAGTAGATGAAAAAAGGGACGTGGGAGTGCATGTCCAAAAGATCCCTGAAGGTAGCTGGCCAGGTAGCTAATGTGGTTAAGAAGGCATACCGAATAGTTGCCTTTATTGCCACAGGCATGGAAGAGAGGAGCAAGTGGATTATGCTTAAATTGTGTAAAACTCTGGTTAGGCCACAGTTTAAGTACTGCGTGCAGTTCTGCTCTCCACATTAAAGGAAGGATGTGATTGTGCTGGAGACGTTACAGAGGAGAATTAAGAGGATGTTGCCAGGAGTGGAGAAGCTTATCAATGAGAACAGATTGGATAGGCTGTGTTTGTTTTCCTGGGAAGAAAGGACGCTAAGGTGACACAGCATTGAGGTGAAGAAAATTAGGTGGGGCCTGAAAATAGTTCAACAAAAGGGCCTATTTCCCATAGCGGAGTGCTCAACAAGCAGAAGGCGTAGATTAAACTTAATTAGTATAAGGCTTAAAGGGGATTTGAAGGGAACATTGTTCATCCAGATATGTGTGGTGGTCTGGAACTCACTGACTGAAAATTACATGGATGTGATCTTGAAATGCCAAAATGCCGAGCGGGAAATTGGTCGGTCGGTGCAGATACGATGGGTTGAAAAGGACTTCTTCCATGCAATTAACTTTATGATTATATATTTATCAGGTAGCATTAAATTCATGATGCAAAACGAGGCGATTGGTTAATTAATGTTCCAGTGAAAAAATGCTATTGGAAGTTGGTGCTCGAACCCAGTGCCCTGAGATTCAGAGACTTTTGAGTTTGCTGTGCGTTTACGGGCCTTGGCTCGAAGCGTGGCGTTTTAAAGCCAAGGGAAGGGCGCTAACCCGGTGACTGATGCTGCATTCGCCGCACTCCGCCCACAGCGGCTGCTTGGAGAGTGTGGGGTCGCAATGTTGGGGTTTGTCCCGCCCTCACTCACTCTGGAGCTGGGGAAAAGCGATTAGATGAAGGTCTGTTTGTGCCTTTGATTTATTTTGTGAAGCGAGGCGGCGCTGCAGGGTCGTTCAATAATCTCTCACACCTCAACTGAATGTACTGAATGTGAAGCTTTCTGATGGGCTTTCTCCGCGGTCAAGGCTGGAAACGGGAGGGAGTGAGAGACACTGTGCAGAGTTTAAGTGTGTACAGAACTGTACAGAGAAATCAGCAAATGCAATAGCGTCGTGAGAAACTGCACTCTGTTAATATTGAACCACTAATATGAATTATTCCATTTTGTCCAATCATTAACTGAACACATTTACAAAATATTTCTGCCTTGTTTCGAACCGGAGATTTTCGCACGTTAGGTGAACGTGATAACCACGACATTACAAAAACGTTGTGGCAGAAACAGTGTTAGGAACAGAAGAAGAGCTTTAAACTCAACAGCTGGACAAACTTCTGAAGCTTGCGTTATGAGAATAGAATGATGGTCGTATATTTAGCAAGGCTGTGAGTGTGTCAGAAATTGGTCTCGTGTTTCTGAGACATTATACATAGGAACAGGAGGTGGCCATTCCGCAGCAAGTGGGTAGAATCTGGAATAAACTGCTTTAAATGGCAGTGGTGGCAGCTTCAATCTTATCTTTCAACAATAATTTGGATAAGCGTCAGAAGGAAAAATAATTGCAGGTCTATGGGGAAATGGCCGGGAGCATGTGACTAGTAGAGAGTAAGCAGTAGCTTGAAGGGCCGAAGGGCCTTCTTCACTGCTTTAACCATTACTTGATTCCTCCATTGTATATTTTAGTGGCACACGTGTAGTGTAGACGGAAGCAGAACATTGAAATGGAAAATTGATTAAGGCAGCAAAACTGAAGGCAGCTGATGCCCGAGATTCGCGGGAATGGGGAATTCTGGACATTAATGAATTTTAAAGAAACATTTTTTTGAGCCGTTTTGGTCAGAGAAATGTGTGGGAGAGGAATTTTTTTCAGAATGTGATTCAGCATTTACAACATCTTTCTGGGTGTCGGGGACACATTTTATTTGGATTTTATATCAAGAATTTATATATTTTTTTCCGGTTTCGGAATAACCAGACACTACTATTTAGTTCCTAACACAGATGAGACTGCATACAGGGAGTTTAAAGTAACAGTGACCTCAGTCTTTATTAAGCCACTCCAGAGTGAGGAACAGGCCTTCGGGGCCGGCTTATGTAAAGTGCTTCCAAGGGAAGCTGGATCCCTTGGGACTTCAGGGGATGCGCTTGCTGGTTGCGGAACATGTGATTGCATGCTTTATAGATACACAACATCACTCCCCCCCCAATGTCAAAGTGAAAACTAATTACAAGGTGTGGCGGTCGGGAGCCTTTCTTTCCCTGGTGGACCACCTCGGTACAAATGTCTGTTCCGGTGTGTTGGCTGTGCCCTCCCTGGGCTGGCGTGATGTTTGTCCTCCATAGCTGCTGGGTGAGCCTGGCCTTGCTGGGCTGTTGGGCGTCATTGGGTTTAATTTCCTAGTCCGGGGCGGTGCCGTTCATCCTTTGGGTGTGTCTTGTGGTCGCTGAAAAGTTGGTGGCTGCTGGAGTTTGTTCAGGGCAGTCTGTGAACCGCAGCCTCGTTTGGTCCACCTGCTCTCTGCAAATTTATCCAATATCAATTTGATTACAAACACCCTACTCCCTTCTCTAGTTATCACCGTGTCTGCGTTTCACTTGGGACTAAGTCCATAGTTTAGCACAAACACAGGGTCGTTCAGATCCACTTCCCGTGACGCAACCATCGTTTACATTTTGTTGCTACCGGCTGCTCTCTACCTGATCATGAATGTTGGGGTGAATCAACGAGGTTCTGGTTTTAAGAGACCTTTTCAAGAGTAGCTCAGCCGGGGGCACGCCTGGGAGCAACAGAGATCTCGTGCAGTTGCTGAGCAGTACTCGGGACAGGCGGGTTTGTAGTGAGCCTTCTATGATTCGTTTAAGGCACTGTTTGATTGTTTGTACTGCCAACGCTGGCTGCCCATTGGCTTCAGGTTTAAATGGCGCCGAGGTTACATGTTTGATCCCATTGTGTGTCATGAATGCTTTCAATTCGGCACTGGTTAAACATGGCCCGTTCTCACTGAACCGTACGTTAGGCAGGCCGTGGGAGGCAAACATGGCCATCAGGCTTTCAATGCTGGCGGTGGCGGTGCTTCCTGACCTTATTTCGCGTTAAATCGATTTTGAAAAAGCATCCACCACCAACAGCTACATTTTACCGCGAAACGGGCCCGTATATTCGCCATGGTTCCTCGACCATGGTCTGAAGGACCAGGACCACAAACATAGTGGTGCCTCTTTGTGAGCGTTGCTCAACTGAGCACACATGCTGCCTTGCTGTACACAAGTCTCTAAGTCAGAGTCGATACCGGGTCACCACATGTGGGATATGGCTATCACTTTCATCATTACTATACCCGGTTGGGTGTTTTGGAGATCGGATATGAACGTGTCCCTGCCCTTGTTGGGTAGCACTACACAGTTGCTCCACAACAGGCAGTCTACCGGAATCGACAGCTGGTCCTTTCACCGTTGGAACGGCTTGATTAACTCTTGCATTTCAACGGGGATGCTGGCCCAGCTCCTATGCAGTACGCAGTTTTTTACTAGGGTCAGCAGAGGATCTTGGCTTGTCCAAGTCCTAATCTGGTAGCCCGTGAAAGGTGATTTATCATTTACAAACACTTCCATGAACATCAAAAAGTCTGCGGGCTGCGCCACCATCAACAAGTTTACAGGCTGCGCCATTTTCACCTCCGTAATGGGCAATGGTAGCCGACTGAGATGATCCGCACAGTTCTCGGTGCCTGGCCAGTGGCGGATGGTATAGTTATACGCTGATAGCGCGAGTGCCCACCTTTGTATGCAGGGTAAGGCCTGAGTATTTATTCCCTTGTTTTTAGCGAACAGGGATGTGAGGAGCTTGTGGTCGGTTTCCATCTCAGCTTTAAGGCCGAACAGGTACTGATGCATTTTCTTTACCTCGAACACACACGCTAATGCCGCTTTGCCAATCATGCTGTCGGCCCTCTCGGCCCTACACAAGCTCTTAGAGGCATAGGCGACAGGTTTCAACTTCCCCGCAATGTTTGCTTGGTGTAATACACACCCGGCCTCATATGACGACACATCACATGCAGCACAAGTCTTTTACACGGGTTATATAATACATGCAGCTTTACGGAGCAAAACATGTTTCTGGTTTCTCAAAATGCAATTACTTGTTTTTTTTCCCCATACCCAGTTCGCACTTTTTCGCAATAACATATGTAGGGGTTCTGAGAGATTGCTTACCCCAGTACCAAGTTACCAAAATAACTAAGCAGTCCCAGGAACAACCGCAGCTCCGTAACGTTCTATGGGCTGCGCGCGTTCCTGATAGCATGTGTCTTGGCGTGTGTGGGCCGAATGGTGACCGGCGCGATCTTTTTCCCCAAAAACTGCACTTCTGTGGCTATGAAGAGGCATTTCGACCTCTTCAGCCGCAGCTCTACGCGATCCAGTCGCTGAAGGAACTGCTCCAGATTTTCTATGTGCTCGATGGTGTCCCGACCGGTGACCAAAATATAATCCTGAAAATCCAAAGTGTGTGGTGTCGATTTGAGTAGGCTTTCCATGTTTCTCTGGAAGATCGCTGCAGCCGACCGAATTCCAAGCGAGCATCTGTTGTAGACGAACAGTACCTTGTGCGTGTTGATGCAGGTGAGCCCGTTCGAAGAATCCTCCAGCTCCTGTATCATGTCGGCCGAAGTCAGGTCGAGCTTGGTGAATGAGTTGCCTCCTGCCAGTGTCACAAAAAGGTTGTCTGCCTTAGGTAGTGGGTATTGTTCCATCATCGAAAACGATTAATAGTTACTTTATAATCGCCGCTAATCCTGACTGTGCCATCACTTTTGAGTACTGGAAAAATCTGGCTGGCCCAAATCGCTGAATTCCACTGGGGAGATGATGCCCTCGCATTGCAGCCTGTCCAACTCGATTTCCACTCTCTCCCTCATTTTGTGAGGTACCGCTCGCGCGATGTGGTGAATGGGTCGTGCCTCTGGGACCAAGTGGATCGGCACCCTCTCCCCAGAAAAGTTTCCAATGCCTGGTTCAAAAAGGGAAGGAAATTTGTTAAGAACCTGGGTGCATGAGGCCTCATCGACATGTGATAGCGCTCGGATGTCATCCCAGTTCTAGCAGATTTTGCCCAGCCAGCTGCTTCCATGCAGGTCGGTGTCAACGCACGGGACAATCCAGAATGGCAGTTCATGCACCATGCTCTCGTACGTGACTTTACCATGGGGCTGCCCAGGACAATGATGAGCTCTTTGGTGTAATTTCTCAGTTTCGTGTGATTAGAGCTCAGGGCTGTTCTGAGTGCCTTCTTGCAACTAAGTCTGTCAAACATCGGTTTATTCATGATGGATTGTCTCGTGCCATTGTCCAGTTCCATGGCTACGGGTAAGCCAACCAATTTTATATTTTGCATTATAGGTCGCCATTTCGTCGAAAATGTGTGCACCCCGAGTACTTCAGCATCTGCCTCCTCTCTCTGAGGCTCGAAATTGCTTTGATCCACTATGGACCGATTCTCCTCTGCCACGTGGTGGGTAACAGGCTTTGCAGAGCTTGCAGCTCGTCTGCTAGCTCGTTGGAGGTGCCCCACTGTTCCACAGCTCTTGCAAAGATACCCTTTGAAGCGGCATGAATAGGCTGAGTGGAAGCCTCCACAATGCCAACAATTTGTTAATTGCCTTGCATTCATCCTTTGTTGGGGACTCTGAGTCATCTGGGTCACCTGAGGCTTGCTGGCAGTTGCAGACTCGTGGTTTCTGCCCTGTACATTTCTGCTCGCAAACACGTTAATGTATGAACATTGCTAGCACTTGTGTGCTGAGAGATTTGTTTGGTGTTATCACTGGTGGACATAAACGCCTGTGCTATCGCAATGGCCTTACTGAGGGTCTGTGTCTCGACAGTCAAAAGTTTTCGTAGGATGGCCTCGTGGCCAATGCCCAGTACAAAAAAGTCTCTGAGCATTTTCTCCAGGTAGCCATCAAAGTCACATTGTCCTGCAATCGCCTAAGCTCGGCGACGGAGCTCGCCACTTCCTGACATTCAGATTGCTGCACGTGTAGAACCGATACCTCGCCATCAGCACGCTCTCCTTCGGGTTAAGATGCTCCCTATCCAGTGTACACTGCTCCTCATTCGACTTATCAGTGATCTTCACTGGAGCCAAAAAATTCTTCATGAGGCTGTAGGTCGCTGCCCCGCCGACCGTGAGGAGGACTGCACTCCTTTTTGGAGCGCTTTCTTCTCCATCCAGCTCGTTGGCTACAACGTTCTGGTACAGCCGTTCGATATAGGCTTCACAGTCCTCACCCTCCGAGAAGTTTTCAAGGATTCCCATAGTTTGCTGCATCTTTGCGTTGGATTCGTTATTATCTTCCTAACACAGATGAGACTGCACACAGGGAGGTTAAAGTAACAGTGACCTCACTTTTTATTAAGACACTCCAGAGTGAGGAACAGGCCTTAGGGGCCGGCTTATATACAGTGCTCACAAGGGATGCTGAGAGCGGAAAATGGGGGTGCATGCTTTATAGATACACAACAGAATGCCTTCTGTAACTCTAAATACTCCACATCCACTGGTGCCCCCTGATCCAACCTGTTCGTTGCATCCTCAAAGAACTCCAGCATTGAGTCTTTGTCGCTCTCAGTCTGTCTGTCTCTGTCTCATTCTATCTTTCACTCTTTGTCTATCTCTCTCTCTCACTTTGTCTCTATCGCGCAGTCTGTCTCTCGCTACTTGCCTGCCTCTATCTCTCAATTAGTTTGTCTCTTTCTCACGGTGTCAGAGAAGTCCAGCATTGAGGCATTGTCATTCTCAGTTTGTCTGTCTCCTTCTCAGTCTGTCTGTCGGTCTTTGTCTATCTCTCTCTCTCTCATTTTGTCACCATCTCGCTGTCTGCCTCTGTGTGCTTCTCGGTTTGTCTCTGTCGCTCAATTGTTTTGTCTCTTTCTCACGGTGTCTAGTTCTGTTTGCAGCTCGATAACTGTACTAACAGATTCCATTACCGTCGGTTCCTCGTTAGTATAATGCTGAGTACCCCCGTCACGCGAGAGAGCGGGGTTCAGTTCCCCGATGTGGAATCAGCATTTTCATGATATCAGGTTTTACTTCTGTTTCTTGGTGCAGCTTGATCAAAAAAGTATCTGGAGGAATACAGAAAAGTAACAATACAGCAAGAGGAGATTGTCTCTTCCATTGGTTTTGGGAAGATGTGCCCTTCTGCTGCAGAGAGAGGGATGATTGAGTCTTGCCTGAACAAGATTTATAGAGACAGAGATCCAGTAGGCGTGGCCGAGTGGTTAAGTTGATAAACTAAAAATCCATTGGGGTTTCGCTGCGCAGATTCAAATCCTGCTGACTGCAATAAAGATAAGAAATTGGATTAGAACTAAACTATTTAAACACTTGAACCTGCTCTGCTATTGAATAAGATTATTGGCTCAGCTCCGCTCATCATTATTCTTTGCTCACGAATCGCTCAAAGATCTGTCCATCTATGCCTTAAATATATTCAATGAAGTGCCTCGACAGCTCTCTGGGGCAGGGAATATTATAGAATTACAACACTCTGATAGCGGAAATTACTCCTCATCTCAGTTTTAAATGGGCGACCCCGTATTGTAAGACGATCTCCCATAGTTTTGGTTACTCTATGTTGAACTAACCTCTCTGCATCCAGTTTGTCGTTTCCATTCATTTTCTTTTAATTTGCCATAAGATCACCTCTCGTTCTTCTGAAATCCATTGTCGGTAGGCAGAACCCACTCAACCAAGCAAAAGGCAAAAAGTGCCACATTTCAACAAAATTCCAAAGGGGCAAAGTGCGTTAGAAAGACAATCCTGAAGGTTCTGTGCCTCACTGCGAGGAGTATTCGGAATAAAGTAGAAGAATTAACTATGCAGATAGCAGATAACGATTGGCATCACGGAAACATGGCTCCAGGTTAGCCAAGGCTGGGAAATGAACATCCAGGGGTACTCAACATTTAGGAAGGATAGACATAAATGAAAGGGGGCGGGGTGCCGTTGCTGTTTAAAGAGGAAATTAAAGCAATAGTAAGGAAGGACAACAGCGCGGATGATGTGGAACTAGTGTGGGTGGAGCTTTGGAATTCCAAAAGGCAGAAAACGCTCGTGGAGTTGTATGCAGACCACCAACCAGTTGCAGTGAGTTTGGGGACAGCATCAATTAAGAAATAAGGGATGCGTGCAATAAAGGTGCAGCAAAAGCTTCTATTGATATCTGATGAGATAAAGATTAGTGAAGACTGACGTAGGTCCCATGCAGACGGTTTCAGGTGAATTTATAAAGGGGAACAAATAAATGGCAGACAAATTCAACAAATACTTTGGTTTGTCTTCATGAAGGAAGACACAGATAGACTTCCTGAAATACGAGGGGACCAAGTGTCTCGTGAGAATGACGAACTGAAGGCTATCCTGATTAGGCGGAAAATTGTGTTCGGGAAATTGATGGGATTGAAGGCCGATAAATTGCCGGGCCTGATAGTCTGCTTCCCAGAGTACATAATGAAGTGGCCCTAGAAATAGTGGATGCATTGGTGATCATTTTTCAACAGTATATAGACTCTGGTTCAGTTCCTATGGACTGGAGCGCAGCTAATGTAACACCACTTTTTAAAACGCGAGGGAGAGGGAAATCTGGTAAATATAGACAGCTTACCCCGACATCAGTAGTGGGGTAAATTTTGCAATCAATTATTAAGGATGAAATAGCAGCACATTTGGAAAACAGTGACAGAATTGGTGCAAGTCAGTATCGATTTATGAAAGGGAAATCTTCCTTGACAAATCTTCTGGAATTCTTTGAAGATACAACGGGGAGAGTGGCTAAGGGAGAACCAGTGGGTGTGGTGTATTCTGACTTTCAAATGGCTTTTGACAAGGTCTAACGCAAGAGATTGTTGAGCAAAATCAAAGCACGTGATATTGCGGGGAATGTACTGACGTGGAAAGAGATGTAGTTGGCAGATAGGAAGCAGAGAGTTGGGATAAACGGGTCCTTTTCAAAATGGCAGGCAGTGACTCGTGGAGTGCCAAAGGGCTCAGTGCTGGGAACGCAACTCTTTACGAAATACATTACTGATTTAGATGAAGGAATTGAATGTAACATCTCCAAGTTTGCAGACGGCACTTAGCTGGGTGACGTTGTGAGCTATGAGGTGGAAGTGATTGGACAGGTTAGGTGAGTGGGCAAATGCATGCAGATGCAGTACAATGTGGATAAAAGTGAGGTTATGTACTTTGGGGGCAAAAGCACGAAGGCAGAATATTACATGAATGGTGGCATCTATGAAAAGAGGAGGTGCAACGAGACCTTGGTGTCATGGTTCATCAGTCATTGAAAGTTGGTATGCAGGTACAGCAGTCGTTGGAGAATGCAATTGGTAACTTCGCCTACATAGCTAGGAGATTTGAGTGCAGGAGCTGAGAACTCTTACTGCAGCTGTACAGGGCCTTGGTGTGGCATCACCTGGAGTAATATATTCAGTTTTGGTCTCCTAATCTGAGGAAGGACGTTCTTGCCATTGAGGGAGTGAAGCGAAGGTTCACCAGACTGATTCCCGGGATGGCTGGACTGACATATCAGGAGAGACTGGATTAACTGAGCCTTTATACACTAGAGTTCAGAGGGATGAGAGGGGATCTCGCAGAACGTTATAAGATTCTGAAGGGACTGGACAGGTTAGATTCCGGAAGAATCTTCCCGATATTGGGGACGTCCAGAACCAGGGGACAATGTTTTGGGAAAAGGGATAGGCCATTTAGGACTGAGATGAGGAGAAACTGTTTCGATCATAGAGTTTTAACCTGTGGAATTACCTGCCCCAGAGCGTTGTTGATGCCAGTTCATTGGATATATTTAAATGCGAGTTAGATATGGCCCTTATGGCTAAACGGATCAAGCGGCATGGAGAGAAAGCATGAAAAGTGTACTGAGGGAATGATCAGCCATCATCTTATTGAATGGTGGTGCAGGCTCTAAGGGCATTCCTGCACCTATTTTCTATGTTTCTATGTTTCTATGTTAACATGTCCTCATAAGTCAACCACCGCCTCCCCACAATCAACCTACTAAAACTTTTATGAACAGCCTCCAATGCAGGAATATCCTTCATTAAATACAGAAGAAAACTGGACGCAGTACTCCAGGTGTGGCCTCTTCAATACCCTGTACAGTTGTAGCAGAACTTATCTGCTTTTGTCGAGTAGGAGTTAATGGGTGCTTTTCAGAATGACAGGCAGTGACTAGTGGGGTACTAACGATTCTGTGCTGGGGCCCCAGCCGTTTATATTTTATGTTAATGATTTAGACGAGGGGATTAAATGTAGTATCTTCAAATTTGCGGATGAAACTAAGTTGGGTGGCAGTGTGAGCTGCGAGGAGGATGCTATGAGGCTGCAGAGTGACTTGGATAGGTTAGGTGAGTGGGCAAATGCATGGCAGATGAAGTATAATGTGGATAAATCTGAGTTTATCCACTTTGGTGTTGAAAACAGAGAGACAGACTATTATCTGAATGGAGAGAGATTAGGGGAGGTGCAACGAGATCTGGGTGTCATGGTAATTCAGTCATTGAAGGTTGGCATGCAGATACAGCAGGCGGTTAAGATAGTAAATGGGATGTTGCCCTTCATAGCGAGGGGATTCGAGTACAGGGGCAGGGAGTTGTTACTGCAGTTGTACTGGGCCTTGGTGAGGCCACAACTGGAGTATTGTGTACAGTTTTGGTCTCCTAACCTGAGGAACGACATTCTTGCTATTGAGGGAGTGCAGCGAAGATTCACCAGACTGATTCCCGGGATGGCGGGACTGACATATCAAGAAAGACTGGATCAACTTGGCTTGTATTCACTGGAGTTCAGGAGAATGAGAGGGGTCTCATAGAAACGTTTAAAATTCCGACAGTTTCAGACAGGTTAGATGTGGGAAGAATGTTCCCAATGTTGTGGACGTCCTGAACTAGGGGTCACAGTCTAAGGACAAGGGGTAAGCCATTTAGGACGAAGATGAGGAGAAACTTCCTCACCCAGAGAGTGTTGAACCTGTGGAATTCTCTCCCATCGAAAGTTATTGAGGTCAATTCACTAAATATATTCAAAAAGGAGTTAGATATAGTCCTTACTACTCGGGGGATCAAGGGGCAATGCGAGCAAGCAAGAATGGGGTACTGAAGTTGCATATTCAGCCATGAACTCATTGAATGGTGTTGCAAACTCAAAGGCCGAATGGCCTACTCCTGCACTTATTTTCTATGTTTCTATATTTGCATGTTCTCATTGAAATCCTGAAACCCTACAAAGGGCGGGATTAAAATCAATCCCAAGAAAGCCCAGATGGGACAATATTTGGGACATGAGATATCAAAAGGGACTGGAACAATGTCTCGAGATAGGAAAGAAGCTATGAGAATCATGTCCCGTCCAAAGACGCTCCGAGTGGTATGGAAAGTATTGGGACTCCTGAATTACTGCAGAAGCGTTATAGCCAATTTCGCAGCCATAGTTGATCCAATGCAGAAACTGGTAAAAGGGGGAAAACACTCCCTACAAAGTGTAGAGTGGGGCCCGGAGCAGGAAACAGCATATGGTAATCTGAAAGTAGCCTTCGTATCTGTGCCTGGCCTGGGTCTCCCGAACATCGACATATCTTTCCACAGTTACGGCAAAAATCAGGAAGTATTCTACAGGGCGGCGATCACTCAGATGTATGGGGACCGGATGCGTCCTCAAGCCTATTACTCAACCCAAAAGCCACTCGTGCCAGTCGGTTTGTTCCAGTGTGTGGCAGCTCTGGATTTCACAAGGTAGGCAAAGAAAATCGGTGAACCGGTAGTGATAATCGGGGAAATTGTACAGCACACTAAACAAACGCTGGGAGAAATGCTCAACACCGGAAAACTGAGATCTTAAACCTAACCCTAACCATAACCCAATGTAAGCAGGCTAAATGGGAGGCAGTTACACTCTCCAATGATGAGACCGTTAAAATAGTACGAGACACAGGGGAGGACCCTGCAGAGGGTCACCTGACCACAAATGAACCCCATGAGTGACACACCCGAGAGTGGGAAGACTCACACCGTAATATATGTGAGATCACACTCGAGGACCCCGATTTAATCTTTCATGTGGGCTGGTCCCGCAAATATCTCCAAAATGTCCACACATACAGGTTGGGCGGTGGTCAATGGAGCGCTTCACCCTGTCCTAATTCGGAGACTGGACGGAGGACTTTCTGCACAAGTGGCAGAACTCACTGCCCTGGCAGAAGCCCTCCAGTTAGCTGAAGGCATGCGGGTAAATATCTACACAGTCAACCGATATGCTTTTGGAGTACTCCATGACTACTTGACCGCCTGGGGAAGGCGAGGATTTGTCATCTCCGGCGGGGAGGCCATCAAACATGAAGGCCGAATTAGGCTGCTATTAGACGCAGCGTGTAATAAAGGTCAAAGGCCATCAGAAAGTGATAGATTATGTCCAGGGAGGTAATGATTCTGTGATAAGGCAACGCAGGAGGCAACAGTTTCATCTGAAGTGAGGGAGAATCAGTAACTATTATCATCACTAAAGAAGATATTGATATTGCAAAATTACTTGCAGATGTGAGTCATGTTGGAAAGACAAATCGAAAAGACATGGAGGGGCACCAGATCCAGACACCGTGTGGAGAATTGACGGTAAGGTGACAGACCCCACTTGTATCAGGAAGATGCTCATGGAACTGCACCACGGCATTAACCTTGCCGGGCGAAATGCCATCATCAATAGTGTCTCTAAGGATTGGTGGTGGCCAGGCATGTGACGAGACATTGATAAATAATGCCAGCATTGCATTTCCTGTGCCCGACATAATCTGGGAAAAATCATTAAAATTAGAATGGCCCATCAAACACGGTCGCGAGGGTCATGGGAGAAAATATAAATTGATTTCACGGGACGACTGCCAAACTCTACAGGAAAGAAATACTGTCTCGTAATAATTTATTTGTTTGCACGGTGGGTGGAAGCTTCCCCCAGCCGAAACTGTACGGCAACCACAACAGCTCGTGTCGTAGCCGAGGAAGTGATTCCCCGCTGGGGCATCCACAACGAAATCAACTCCGATCAGGGAACCCATTTCATAGGACAGATGGTAAAATTACTTTGCACCATATTGGGTAATGAAGAATAATTTCACATCCCCTACTACGCGCAAAGTTCGGCGGTGGTAGAACGTATGAATCGGAGAATAAAGACATGCCTGTTAAAAGCAATCCAAGAAACGGACAGGCTTGGGCTGATCTTCTCGCTGCTATCCTGGTGAGACAAAGGCCAACACCAAAACAGAAAACAGGAGTAATTCCATGTGAACTCATGCCTGGTCGGGCAATTGCGACTGCCCGATGTTACAATTACAGGAGGGTCCGATGTGGGCCTATTGCGGGATCAGATTAGGAGATATGTAATGGAGTTATGTAAGGAACTTAATGATATGGGGCAGGAAGTAAGAGAACGGCAGGCAGGCCGGGGTGAATACGAAGCGTTAGAGTTCCCGGTAGATCTTCCCCAAGTGGTGTAGACAGTAATGGTTAAGGGGCTACTAGGACAAACTGGGTTCGCACCGCAGTGGTCAGGACCACACGAGATATTGATCAGTGGTGATACTTGTGCATGTGTGCATATGAATGGAGTCGGACGGTCGAAACTTTGGGCCCAGTTGAAAGATACAGTGATATATAGCGAATAGCACAAGGGCGTCCCTCCCTTTTACAGGACGGCCTGGCAGATGATGATACTGTTATCGATGATCCAGACAACGGATCAACACCACGAGGAAGACCCATGAATCCCGAATTCAAGCGAATAATTGTGGGATATTTAACGGGGAAATTCGTTTAGAATGAGGTCTGGTGGACATTAGTCTGACACCGACTGGCACCATCCGAAGATACTCGTGGGTGCAACCTAAAATCTTATGAATCTCTGTGGTATCACACAGAACGGCATGTATATCCTATAAACTTGTTAGTGTCTTTATATGGACACTCCTTATCGATCGCAACTATTATCGCAAACATTATTATGATCATAAAGAATTTAAGGAATCATGCAAAAAAAATGGAACAATACTATGATGCAGATTCACAAGTTATAATTCATAAGTCTAATGTAATTACGCTATGCGTCATTGCAGAACGAACACTTCGACCCAGATATTATAATTGCATTTAAAAAGACAGGACTGATCCCTCGCCAATAATACGTGTGAGATGGGCAGACGAGTGACCATTAACGACGGCACCGCCCACCTCGCCAACACCAACGAAACCGTTAGAATGTTCCACACATAACGCGGGACCATCATGCAGGGTAGTCCTGAAAACGGAGGGATTCCAATTGTAAGAAAATATATACCATGAGATATTAGCTGTAATAGTAAACCTGACGGACATACGGCTAACAGAAAAATGTGACCTTAAGGTATGGGCATTTCACTCTCGAATGCTAAGCATAGTGTTGAAAGAATCCCGGGACGCCTCAGGAGCATCCAGATACCGGAGCCCTCTGAAAGTGGTTCAGACCTACAGACAGAAACGTGGTCTGATCAATGACGTCTTAACAAGTGTAAATACGGGAACCTGAATCATAAATGCCCTTGGTATACAGTGACAATTGGAAAGTCTGAAAGACACAGTCAGGAAGTTGCTGCAGCGGCAGACAGATGCCTTCAAAGAGGCTGGGCGTGAAGGCGATGGGACAGCAGGGAAGTTAGTCAAAGGGATTACAGTCCTGTAAGGCCATGCTGCCACCTTAATCGCTGGATTGACTGATAATTCACTGCAGAAAAGGCAGAGGTTCAGGGAGACCTCTGCCACGCTTGTGGGGGATGGATGATTGGGCAGGTCAGGGAGAACCTGTACAAAATGCAAAAGGGTGAACTCCCTGAATGGATTAACAGCAACCAAGCCTTTTCACCGAGCACAGCACACAGGGTCACTGTACGTGTGCACCGAAAGGAATGACAAGAGTTATTCCGTTAACCGGCTGATGCAAAGATTCACTTTCTGCCCTGGTGGGGATAGTCCGAATGACTCTGGTAATGACGAACGGGAGTTTGGATCACACCCCCAGTTAGAGGTAGAAAACTGGGCTTAATCCCGGGTGAGAACTCCATGCGCTATTAACCAATGGATCAGTATGCCATCAAACCGAATGGATCCTGAGAGGGGTCACATTATCAGGGTGCCGCAGTGTATGATGTCTAACTATATGTCCACATTCAGTAGGCTGGGGAAGCGAGGATAGGTGCGGATTTAATTAAACCATTGGGTGTGTCTTAGAAATAAACTCATCAGAACCGAATACACCCACTCAGCATAACGCGGAAAGGGGGAATACTGTGCGGTAACCAACCAGCCAACTTATGCCAATGGAAATTATCTCTGTAATATCACTAACCCCAACTTCTGCTTCACCCCGATGCTACCGGTAAAATCGGAGGAGCACGAATGAAGTATATCCATGCTGGAGAAACCATTAGCCTGAGACTGAATGATGACATTAAACAAGATTAGCACCCATATGAAAGTGAACTGACTGCACCAATACCCCACCTGCCCGAGGACGTGAGAGACATAAAGGATCTTCTGCCTACAAGTATAAAACTATATCAAGTGCTCAAACAGTAACGGCGCGAACTGGTTTAGGACATTGGAAAAGCCCTTCAAATTACAACCTGGTACAAGAAGGCATGGAACTGGGGACTGAAAGTTAATATCCAGCCATGGATACGTATCATTTCTCACTTATTGGTGGCATTTCAACTGATTTTGGAACTATGCTGGTTGCTAATGGCATGTGCAGCTTGTAGAAAGTGTAGACACCGGCAGCAAACTAAAGCAATGACACGTATGCAAGAGAAAGATAGACTGTTGTTGCATGTGCGACATTAATACCCCGGATTAAGAAATAGACATCACAAACTTGGTGGCAAACCACTGCAAAATGCGGCGGGAAGTCTGAAGCATTAGATAGCTTCGCTCTACTGGTCTCATGGGCTCGGGGGAGCCAAGGACCAGAGGGGGAATTGAAGTGGGATTTTTAGAAACCACCAGAGTGGAATAATGTTGCAGTCTGGGAAATGTGTTCTGAAATGGACAAGTAATAAAATTGAGTTTCAGGATCAGCATCAGGGAAAAAAGCATGTCAAGTCGTTTTTGTCTGGCAACAACTCGCAAGGCCAATCAGAAATCAGATTATCTGCAAGAGGATGTGGTGGCAAGCTTAACAAAGATAGATATAAAATGCAGACTTGCGGTTAGGCTATTTGTTGAATAACAGGAAACATGGCTTGCTGTTTCATAGCTGCAAAGTGTAAAATTCCTCAGTGTAGTGGAGCTGGTGACTTAGTGAACTGTATTTTTTGCATTAAGTACTGCGAGCTGATCGCCACAAGCCAAGGAGGCATTAATGGTTTGCGTGAACTCAATTCAAACTACTGTTCTCCCTTGGCCAAGGTATAGGTATTCGAAATTAAACATATTTTTATACTTTAGTAGACTTGGGTCGCGCTGGTATTTTGAATCCACAACAAGAGACACGGGAGAGGGCAGAAAAAAAGATTAACGATTAAGATACCATAAAGGCAAGGGTATACAGAACAGGGAATGATGAACATGCATGGTTTATTTTACCTTGAAAAGAGAAGGCTGAGGTTGACCGACTAAAGCTATTAAAATTATCAAATACTTGGACTGAGGAATTACAGTGAGAGTATTTCCAGTTGTGGTTTGGAACAAAACCAGAGGGCATCAATATAAGATAGTCACCGCAAAGTCAAATGCAAATTATTTACGCAGATAGTGGTGAAAATGTGGAACTCGTTACCACAGGGAGTGGTTGAAGCAAATAGTGTCGATGCATTTAACGGGTGGGTTAGATAAGCATTTGAGGGAGAATGGAGTAGAGCATTATGCTGATCAAGTTGCATGAGTAAAGGCAAGATAACGACTTTTTAATTCCAGATTTGTTTAATGAACTGAATTAAATTCCCCAGCCGCCATGGTTGGATTTGTACTT
The DNA here is from genome assembly GCF_044704955.1 of Pristiophorus japonicus. Lineage (NCBI taxonomy): Eukaryota > Metazoa > Chordata > Chondrichthyes > Pristiophoridae > Pristiophorus > Pristiophorus japonicus. The sequence goes on along the minus strand of NW_027250702.1, from coordinate 454,656 downwards.
ATATCTCTGAAAGACAAATACAGTGACATTACCACTGTGCTGCCGTGCACTAAGTTTCATCCCGCAACTGTGTAACTTGGTCAAGGGGATGAATGGCCTGCTTCAGCGCCTATGCAACAGGCTTGAGTGGCTGAATGAACTTCTCCTGTTCTTGTGTAACCTGCCTCTATGTGCTGTATATCCTTCTCCTTTTCCTATCTAACAGGCTCGAGATTTTGAATGTCCTACTGCTTTTCCAGTGAAACAAACTATATGGGCTCAATGGCCTCCTCCTGTTCCTATACAACAGTTTCGAGGGGCTGAATAGCGTTTCCCTATTCCAAAAACTGTCTGGAAGATGCTGAAACACCCGCCTCATGTTCTTATGTAAGATGCCTAAAAAGCTGAATGGCTGCCTCCTGTTCCTATTGGACATGTTTGAGGGGATGAGAGCCTGCTCCTGTGTCAAAGATTAAAGGTCCTGAATGGCTTCTTCCAGTTCATGCGCGATAAGCTCACTTAGGATTACATTGGATTATTTCGCAGAAACGGCACATGCAGAGGCCATTCGACTCAGCCAGTCCGTATGCTGCACTGGAGCCTCATCTCGTCTTTCCTCATCTAAATCTGTCAGCCGAACCCACTATTCCCTTCTACTGAAAATACTTGTCTTGCATCTCCATAAATGCAATGATGCTATTCGTTTCAACCACTCCCTGTAGTAGCGAGTTCCACAATGTCACCCTGCTTTGGGATTATGAGTTTCTTCTCAATTCCCCATCTGATTTAATGGTGACAATCTTATAATGATGGCCTCTGGTTATATTCTTAGAGACAAGTGGAACATTCCTATTGTATGCATCATCAACACCTTTCATAATGTTAAATGTCTCGATTAGGTCACCACCGTTCAAGGGAAAATGAGCTAGCCTGTTGATCTTATTCTGATATTGATCCGCTGGCTCTTCTGGTATTATCCTTATAAATGTTCTGTGCATCCTCTGCAATGCCTCTATTCCGTGTTTATAATATGGCGACCAGAACAGTACACAGTCCTCTCCGTGTGGCCAAACTGACGTTCGACACAGTTTTAGAATAACGTCGTCACTTTACAATTTTATACGTCAAGAAATAAATCCTATAGGTTGCTTTGCTTTTGTATGGCCTTGCTAACCTGTGTCGTAACTTTTACAGTTTTGTGCAATTGTACTTTGCGTTACCCTTGTTCCTGTGCGGCAACTAGACTGTGCCGCCCGCCCCCCGTCAAATAATAAGTGACCTCCCCATTTCCCTTCCAAAATGTAATACCGCACATTTATAGAGTTAGAAATTAATTTGCCAATTATCTGCGCATTCTGCAAATTATTAATGTCCTTCTTAAATTTGTTGCAGTCGTCCTCAGTATTAACTATCCCACTCCCTAATTTGGTGTCATCCGCAAATTTAGAAATTGTGTTTTTGATTCCTAGTTCTAAATCGTTCATATAAATGGTGAACAACAGTGGTCGCAGACTCGATTCTTTGTGGAGCACAAATACCCACATTCTGCCGCTATGAAAAACTAGCTTTTTCTCACACTCGCTGCTTTCTAAATGTTCTTTTAATCATTCATGCATGTGGTCATCGCCATTTGTTGCCCATCTCTAATTGCCGTTGTGAACTGGTGGTGAGCCACCTTTTGCAATTGAGTGGCTCACGCAGCCATTTCAGAGGACCGTGAAGAGTCAACCACATTGCTGTGGTTAATGAGTGAAATATAGGCCCAGACTTTTCAGGACTGCAGCTTTCCTTCCCGAATGGAGATTAATGAGCCAGATGGGTTTGTTTTAAAATTCTCGATTTATTTAATTGAATTTAAATTCCCCTGCTCTCGTGGTGGGCTGTGATTTCATCTGTGCATTATTAGTCCAGCGACATAACCATCATGCTGCTATGATTGTCCTCGGGTTGTATAATGTACTCGAGGGGTTGGCGGCTGAATAATTCCTCCTTTTCCGATGCAACAGATTCAACTGGTTAAATGGACTTCTTCTCCTCTTGTAGAACAGGCCTATGCAGCTGAACTGCTTCCGCCTGGCCTATGCCTCAAGCTCGAGTGGTTAATAGACACCTCCTGCCCTTATGCACAGGTGAAGGGTTTACCATTGCTAGTCAACTGCTCCGTGCGACCGAATGGATTTCGACTGTTCTTACATAACAGGCACAAGCAGCTGATTGCCTTCCTCCTGCCCTTTGTAAGCGGCAATAAAGATTAATGGACTTCACCAATTCCTGTGGAACAGGCTCGATTGCTTGCTCCTGTATCACATACTCAAAGTGCCAAGAGAACTCATAGAATAAATAGACTCGATACAACAAATTTGAGCGCCTCATATGCCTTTGATTAGAAGTCCAATGCGCTATCAATTGCGCCACAGAACTGGCAAATATTGCAGCAATACAAAAGTAACATAGTATTGATGCCGGAAATCTGAACTAAAAACAGAAAACTCTGCAAGCACTCAGCAGATCAGGCATAATCTGCGGACAGAGAAATAGAGTTAAAGTTTCAGGTCAATGAACTTTCATCGCAACTGGTTTGTTTAAAAGAGATGTGGTGTCAGAGCAGAAACATTGTGTGTTCGTTTAAAAGGGAAGTGCTTTCAGTAGCGTATCAATCTCTGTCTGTTTGAGACAATTGTGTTTTCATAGAGCATAGTAATTTACAGCACGGAAGGAGGCCATATCAACCCATCGTGTCCAATAAAGAGCTCGCTAGCCTATTCCCACTGCCCAGTTCTCGGTCTGTAAATTTGTCGGTTACTGAACTTCACGTGTATATCCAAGTAATTTTAAATGTGGCGACGGCTTCTGCCTCTATCATTCCTTTCTGGCAATGAGTTCCAGATACCCACCACTATCTCGTGGAAACATTTCCCCTCAAATCCCCTCTACAATCCTACCAATTACGTTGAGTCTATGCCCCATGTTTTGTTCCAACCCCGCAAAGGGAAATAAATCCTTCCTACGCACTCTATCTAGGCCACTCATAATTTTATAAACTTCAATACGGTCCCTCCTCAGCCTCCACTTTTCCAAAGAAAACAACCCCAGCCCATCCAATCGATCCACACAACTACCATCTTCAGTCCAGGCAACATTCTCGTAAACCGACACTGTAACTCATGAGTGCAATCAGATCATTCCTGTAATGCGGTGTTCAGAAAAGCACGCAGCACTTTAGCTGTGGCCTAACTGGTGCTTTACACAGTTCACGTGTAACTTCCCCGAACTTGTATTCTATGTCTCGACTAATAAAGGCAAGCATACTGTTTTGCTTCTTATTTATGTTATTTCCCTGGCCTGTAACCGTCAAAGATCAGTAGACATGAACTCCAACGTCCTCCCATTTAATGTGTACTCCCTTGCCTTATTAGATCTCCCCAAATGCATTAGCTCATACTCCTCCGGGTTGAAGTCCATGAGCCACTCTTCTTCTCACCTGATCAGTTCATTGATATGTTCCTGCAAGTCTACAGCTTTCTTCCTCATTATCAACCATAACTTGTTGAACAAGCTTTTCGTCACCTGCACTAATTTCTAATTATGTGGCTCAGTGTCGAATTTGTATTGCATAATACTCTTGTGAAGTGCCTTGGGACATTTCACTACATTAAAGGTGTTATATTAATACAAGTGGATGTAGTTGTTTAAAAGGTGTGACGCATAATTTTAAGTAGAAATTGCATCACAGAAATAGAACATTTTCCCCAACTGGTTTTTCCGGAGTTAATGCTCCGCACGAGCCACATTCACCTCATCCTATAGCATATCCTTCTGTTCCTTTCTCATTCATGTGCTTAGCTAGCTGCGCCTTTAATGCACCTGTGCTAGTCGCATCAATTCCTGCTCGTGGTGTCATCTTCTACATCCTACCCACTCTTTGTAAAGAAATTACTCTTGAATTGCCAACTGAATTTATCGGTGACAATCTTATATTTATGATCTCTATTCTGAAATCCTGCATCGGAGCAAATATTTTCTCCTTGCCGACCCTATCAAACCGCGTCATAAAGGTAAAGATCCCTGCCTGGTCTTTTCCAGAGAAAGCTCCCCAGTCAGTTGAGTCTGTCCCCATAAGGAAATCTTTTCAGTTCTGGTCTAATTGCTTTCTTTTGTGCTGTGAGATTCTATAATTCTACAATTTAATATTTCACATCGACTGAGACATCCAACAGGACAAGCATGCAGGCCAATTGTCGGATATTTAGCACCGAACACTAGACAATTAATTAAAACGTATTGTATAGCTGCGATGACCAAGTGGCTTCGGCGTTAAACTTAAAATCCAATGGTATTTCCCCGTGCAGGTTCGATCCCTGCGCTCAGCGATTCTAGAGCAAACTGATTATTTTACACCGAGTGTGTTCAAAATTAGTGATTGTTGCAAAGATCATTGAAAAATATAAACAAAATGAAAATAGTGCCTTTCTAAAAAGAGCCCTGCAAGGTTGAGGTGGAAATCATCTTCAGCTGATGAGTTGACAAAAACGACCACAACAGGACTAAAACCTGCATTCTTCAGATAACATCAGGTTTCTTGCCAAAGTCAGAGGCTTTATCCATCAAGTTACGTGACCCTGCAGTTCGCAGCAGAATAATGCTCAGAATGAGCGATTACAAACTGGAATTGTATATATTTCAGTTCCGTGCTTTGAACTGCAAACCAATCAGAGGCATTGAGCCAATCACTGATTGAATACGAAAAGTCCCAAAATAAAGGAGATAATCGAATTTTCCTTTAAATGCTGGAACATTTCCGCAGTTCCATGTGCTCTCGGCAGAAACACGATTTTGCAGCATTGTTTCAAATTATTGCAGTAACTGTGTGAGTTTCATTACTAAATGTTTAAGCTGCTCTAAAATAATAAAGCTAAGATACTCGCAACGCCCTCCCCGTCCCCAAAAAATAACAACTAAAGGCATCAACAGGGTTAAAACACGCGGCCTTGTAGTTATCAACGCCACACTTAAACCAACCAAGCTAACCCGCCATGTTAACTTGCAATTGTATCGGCTATAAAAGAAAAAACGAGCATTTCTACAGCTCTTGTCATATCAGGACTTCCCAAAGCGTTACAGAGCCAGTTAAATACTTTTAAAGTGTGGCCACTGTTCTAATATAGGAAATATAAAAGCAGATTTACACTAGCAAGAAAGCACGATGTCATAATGACCAGATGTTGGTTGAGTGATATATTGGCCACAGGACACTGGGGTGAACTCTCCTGCTCTTCTTCAGAATAGAGGGCTGGGAATTTTTAGGTGCAGCTCGGGCCTGGGTTTAAGATCTCATCCGAAAGACAGCAACTCCGACAGTGCAGTGTTCCCTCACTACTGCCACTCCGATAGTGAAAAATCGACTTCACCTCCTCCTCACCAACCTGTCTGTCGCAGATACATTTGTCCATGGCAATCTTGGTAGGAGTGAACACAGCACAGTACTTGTGGATACAAAGTCCTGTCTTCACACGGAGGACACTCTGCAACGTGTTCTCTGGCACTACCACCGTGCTAAATGGAATAGATTCAGAACAGATTCAGCAGCTGAAAACTGGGTATCCATGAGGTACTGTCGCACATCAGCACTAGCTGAATTTTATTCCTCACAATATGTAACATTATGGCCCAGCACATCCCTCACTCTCCCAGTATCTTTTAAAGAGGCTGATCCCACAGCCTTCCTTTTTCAAGAGAAAAAAGACTAGTCTGTTCATTCTTTCCTGATATAAATACGCCGTCTGTTCTGGTACAATCGTTCTAACTTTGCCCTGCAAACTCTGCAATGCCTCTATTTCCTTTTTATAATCTGGCGACCAGAACTGTTAGCAGTACCCTCAGATTTGTTTCACCAAGGATAAATACAAGTTTAGCATAACTTTGCTACATTTCAATTCAATATATCAAGAAATAAATCATCGTGCTTGGTTTGCTTTTTTATTGGGTTGATAACATGTGTTGTAACTTTTAGAGTTTTGTGGATTTGTACTCCGAGATTCCTTTGTTCCTCTATGCCCCACAGACTGGCACACTCCAATTCTTCCCAGTTCCTCCTACCAAACTGTGTTACCTCACATTTATATGGTTTGAAATTCATTTGCCAATTATATGCCCATTCTGGAAGCTTGTATATGTCCTCTTTAGTTTGTTGCAGTCCTTCTCAGAATTGAGCATCCTCCTGATGTGGTGTCATCTGCAACATTTTGAAATTGTTGTTTTGATTTGTAGGTTTAAATCTTTAATAGAAATTGTGAACAAGAGTTATTCCAGCACCGATCTTGTGGAACACAACTACGCAACATCTACCACATGAAAAGCTATTGTTTACCACTACTCTCGGCTTTCTGTCTTAAAGCCAGTTATTTATCCATTCATCTAGTTGTCTCCTGACTCTGCATTCGCTGACCTAGCTTGAGGCATTTTTTTCTCCTGTCTAACAAACTAGAGGTCTAATGTTTATTTTATAAATTCATGCATATGGGCAACGTTAATGAGGGCAGCATCTGTTGTTCATCTCTAGTTGCCCTTGTGAAGATCGTGGTGAGCCAGCACATGTAACTTAGTAACTCACGGGGCCATTTTCGCGGGCAGTTAAGTGTAAACTATGTTGCTGTGGTTTTTCAGTCGCATATAGGCCTGCACCGGTAAGGACTGCAGCTTTCCAACCCTAAAGCAGACTAGTAAACCATATGGGTGTGTTCCGAAAATGGTCACCATTACTGATACTTTTTAAATTTCTAGCTTTATATAATTGAATTTAAATTTCACTGCTTTCATGTTGGGCGGTGAATTCCTCTCTCTGGATTACTCTTTCATTAAAATAAACATCATGCTTTTATGATTGGCCCCCGCCTGTGTAATGTGCTTGATGAATCCTCCTGTTCCAGTATAACAGGTCCGTGGGTCTGAAATGCCTCGTACTCTTTCTATGCAAAAGTTTCGAGGGGTAAATGTGCTTCGAGTCTTCTTGTACAACAGGCTCAAGGAGCTGGATGACTTCTGCCTCTCCTCTGGCTCAATCCCGAAGAGTTACTTTCCTCCTTCTGTCCCTGTATATCAGTCACCTGGAGCTAAATGGCTTCCTCCTGTGCATTACAACTAGCTTGGGGGGTGAATGGACTCCTGCTGTCCATGTGTTGCAATCTCGATGGCCTGCTCCTGCTTCTGTGTAATCGATTCAGGGCGCTAAGAGAACTCAGAGGAAAACAGGGTGGGATTGGAGCCACTTTTGTAAGAAGAATGCTCGGGCAGCAGTTTCCCTCTCTGAATTGTTGATATGCTGCAAAATGCATTGTGCGGCCCAGTAAACAGGAAAGCCTGACGCAAAATCCGACTCTGGTGGGACTCGAACCCACAACCTTTGAATACCTTACTAAACTCTTCACTAGAAGTCCAATGCGCTATCCATTGCGCCACAGAGCCTCCGAGAACTAAACGAATACAAAAGTAAAATAGTGTTGATACCGAAATTGTAACTAAAAACAGAAAAATCTGAAAAAACTTAAGTCGACCAGGAATAATCTGCGGAGAGAGAAACAATTTTCAAGTTTCAGGTCGATGAACTTTCATCGCAACTCGATCATTCTGTGTCTGTTTAAACGGGATGTGCCGTCAGTTCTGGATCATTCTGTGTCTATTTTAAAATGATGTGCTGTCAGAGACTCATAGAAATTTACAGCACGGACGGAGGCCATTTCAGCCCACCATGTGCGCCCCGTCTGAAAAAAGCTATCCAGCCGAATCCCACTTTCCAATTCTTGTTCCTTGGCCCAGAAGATTACACCGCGTCAAGTGCACATCCATCTAATTGTTAAATGTGGTAAGGGCTTCTACCTCTCCCATCCTTTCAGGCAGTGAGTTCCAGACCCCCACCACCCTCTGTATGAAAGCATTTCCCCTCAAATCCGCTCTACCCTCCTACCAATTACTTTAAATCTGTGCCCCCTGGTTGTTAACCACTTCGAAGGGATTTATATCCTATCAATGCACTCTATCGAGGCAACTCATAATTTTATTCACTTCAATAAGGTCCCCTCTCAGCCTCCTCTGTGCCAAAGGCAACAACTACAGCCGATGCAATCTATACTCAGAGCTAAATTATCCATTCCCGGTAACATCAACGAAAATCAACTCCCTACACACACGAGTGCAATCAGATTGTTCCTGTAATGCGCTGACCAGAACAGCATGTAGTGCTCCAGTTGTGCCCCAACTAGTGTTTTATAAAATTCAAGCTTAACTTCCCCGCTCTTGTGTTCTATAGCTCAGCTAATAAAGGCAAGTATTCCGTGGTGCTTATTAACCACATTATCTACATGGTCGGCTACCGACAGGGATCGGTGGAATTGCACTCGAAGGCCCCTTTGCTCCTCTGCACTACTCAGTGACCTACCATTTAATGTGTATTCCCTTGCCTTATTAGCACTCCCCAAATTCAATACCTCACACTTTGCAGATTGAATTCCATTAGCCTCTTTTCAGCCCGCCTGACAATTCATTGATATCTTCCTGCAGTCTACAGCTTCCTTGATCATTATAAACCATAACTGTTCGACCAAGCCTTTAGTCCACTGCACTAATTTCCACTTATGCGGAACGCAGTCAAATTATTATCCCATAATACTCTTGTGAAGTGCCTTGTGACGTTTTACTACATTAAAGGTGCTGTAGAGATACAATTTGTTGTTGTCGTATCAAAGGTGTTATATAGTTTGCGCAACAGAAAGGGACCATTTATACAACTGGATTTACCAGAGTTAATGCTCCACACGAGCCCCCTTTTACCCGACTTCACTTCGTCCTCTCAGATATTCATAGCTATTTACAGAATGGAAGGAGGTCATTTCAGCTCATCGTTTCCACTCAGTCCATCAAAGAGCTATCCAGTCGAATCACACGTTGCAGCTCTTGGTCAATATCCCTGTAGATTATGGCGTTTCAAGAGCACATCGAAGTACTTTGTAAATTGGTTGCTGGCTTCTGCTTCAACCATCCTTTCAGGCAGTGAAGTTCAGACCACCAGCACCATCTGGGTGAAAGCATTTCACCTCATTTCCCCTCCAGCCTCCCAACAATGATTTTAAATCAATGCCTCCTGGTTGTTGATATTTCTGATATGGGAAATAAATCCGTCCTATGCACACTACATTGTCCACTCATAATTTTATACACTTCAGTAAGGTCCACTCTCAGGCTCCTCTGTTCCAAAGGAAACAGTCCCAGCCTATCCAATCTTTCCTCATAGCTAAATTCTCTAGTCCAGGCAACATTCTCAAAAAACGACTCTCTCCGCTCACGGGAGCAATCAGATATTTCCTGCAATTCGGTGACCAGAACAGCACACAGTACTCTAGTTGTGGCCTAACTAATATTTTACACAGTTCAAGTAAAACGTCCTCGCTGTTGTACTCTTTGGCTCAGCTAATAAAGGCAATCATTCCGTGTTGCTTCTTAACCACCTTATCTACCTGGCCTGCTATCATCAGGGATCTGTGGACATGCCCTCCAAGGTCCCTTTCCTGCTCTGCCCTTCTCAGTCACCTACCATTTAATGTTTATGTCTTATTAGCCCTCACAAAATGTATTATCTCAAACTTCTCCGACTTGAATTCCATTTGCCATTGTCCTGCACACGTGGTCAATTCATTGATGTCTTCCAGCTGTCGACAGATTTCTTCCTCAATATCAACCATACTAGTTTTTCACACCTGCGCTAATTTCTACATATTCATGTCGGCGTCAACTTGTTATTGCATAATACTCCTGTGAAGCGCCTTGGGCCATTTCACTACATTAAAGGCGCTATATGAGCATGTTGTTGTTGATGTTTATAAGTGATGTTACTTAATGGTGTATAGATTCTGCAACATATCAAGAGAACATTTTCCCAACAGGTTTTGCAGGCGGCACACGAGCGCCCTCCTGCCATACTTCACTTCCTCCGATCAGCATATTCTTCTAATACTTTTTCACACATGTGCTGCGGTACACCCTCTTAAATGCATCTGTGCTAGTCACCGCAACTACTTCTCGTGGTAGCATCTTCCACATTCTACCCACTCTTTGGTAAGAAGTTACTCTTGAATTCTCGACTGAATTTATCGGAGATTAGATTATATGTAAGACGACTATTTCTCAACTCGCGTACAATAGCAAATATTTTCTCTGTGTCGACCCGACCAAAACCATTCATAATGTTAAAGTCCGTATCTGCCTTGTCTTTTCCATTGAAAAGCTCACCAGTTTGTTCAGTCTTTTCCGATAAGTAAATCCTTCCAGGTCTTGCCGAATTGCTCCCTTCTGTGCTGTGAGAATCTACAATACGACGATTTAATTTTCACATCGACTGGGAGATACAACAGTGCAAGCATGTGGTTCAATTTTCCTGATATTTCGCACCGAACATAGGACTATTGAACGATTCCATTGTACAGCTGCGATGGCCGAGTGGTTAAGGCATTGAACTCGAAATTTAAAGGGGTTTCCCCGCGCACATTCAAGCTCTGCTCGCAGCGATTGTGCAGCGAACCTATTTTTTTAATCGTTTCCCTGTGGATGTCACTGGACCAGAATGTGATCACCGTTCCACGTACTGCCCTTCAATGACGCAAAGCAGTAGTTCGAATTGGAAAAATTGATACATTATCGGCATTAAACAGTTATTAGTTTGTAGGAAACAGTTTGCAAACATCAGTGAGGAATATTCATAGAAAGCATCATGAAACAAATACATTTTAACAAAGAGCCCTGCAATGTTTATGTGGAATTCACCGTCAGCTGATTAGGGCAAATGTGATTTGGCTTCGTAAAGTTGAACGAGATTTAATACAACGAAGACGATAATGACCCGAACCTGCGATCTTCTGAGAACATCGGGATTTGCAGTGCTGTAAAACACCTTTTCAATTAGTCCAAACGCCCTCTGCAGTTTAAATCAAACAAATGGTGATAACGAGCGAACACACGGGAATTGCATTTATTTCAGTTGCTTACTTTTCACAACAAACCAATAGGCGGCAGTGAGCCATTCACTGATTGAAATACGAGAAGAAAAAATCTTCCTGTGGGTATGGAATTGTTCATTAAATTATGGAATAACTCCGCAGGTCCATAAGATCTCGGCAGATCGAACGTTTTGCAGCATTGCTTCAAAGTGTTGCAGGTCCCGTGTGAGTTCCGTTCCTCAATGTTTAAACTGCTCTGAAATAATAAAACTAATATACCAGCACCACACCCCCAAAAGTAAAATAAATATACAATAAGACGATCGAAACCATGAAGTTATCATTATTACCACAAGGCTTGAAGGCAACTGACCTAATCAGCCTTGTTCGCATGGGGCTTTTTCAGATGCTGTAATAGAAACAAACCGAGCATTTCCACCGCGACTTCCACCTCAGGATTTCACAAAGCGCTTCATAGCAAATAAATGACATGTAAGGAGTGGTCACTATTGTAACGTAGGGAATGCAAAAGCAGATTTGCACCATCAAGAAAGCACAATGTGAAAGAGACCAGATTTTGGTTGAGGGATAAATATAGGCCCCAGGACACTGGCTGAACACCCCTGCTCTTATTCCTAATAGTGGCCTTGAGATGCTTTACGTCCAGCTCGGAGGGCAGACCGGGCCTCGGTTTAAAATCTCATCCTCAAGTTAGCAACTCCGACAGTGCGTAGCTCCCTTAGCTTTGTCTCAACAACAGCGAAAAACCTACTCGACCTCCTCCACACCAATCTGTCTGTCGCAGATGCAGCTTTCCTTGACAGTTTTGATAGCAGTGAACTGAGGAACATCCTTATTCATCGGGAAATTGTGTTGGGGAAATTGATGGGATTGAAGGCCGATAGTTCCCCAGGGCCTGATGGACTGCATCCCAGAGTACTTAAGGAGCTGGCCTGGGAAAAAGCGGATGCATTGACAGTCATTTTCCAACATTCCATAGACTTTGGATCAGTTCCTATGCAGTGGAGGGTAGCCAATGTAACCCAACTTTAAAAAAAAGGAGGGTTAGAGAAAACAGGGAATTATAGACAGGCCAGCCTGACATCAGTAGTGGGTACAATGATGGAATCAATTATTAAGGATATCATGGCAGCGCATTTGGAAAGAGGTGACGGGATAGGTCCAAGTCAGCATGGAATTGTGAAAGGCAAATCATACTTGACAAAGCTTCTGGAATTTTTCGAGGATATTTCCAGTCGAGTGGACAAGGGAGAACCAGTTGATCTGGTATATTTGGACTTTCAGCAGGTTTTCGACAAGGTCCCACAAAAGAGAGTAATGTGCAAAGTTAAAGCATATGGGATTGGGGAGTATTGTGCTGACGTGGATTGAGAACTGGTTGGCAGACAGGAAGCAAAGTGTCGGAGTAAAGTTAACTTTTCAGAATGGCGGTCAGTGACGAGTAGGGTACCGCAAGTTTGTGTGCTGGGGCCCCAGCTGTTTACATTGTACATACATGATCTGGACGAGGGGATTAAATGTAGTATCTCCAAATTTGCAATGATACTAAGTTGGGTGTCAGTGTGCGCTGCGAGGATGATGCTATGAGGCTGCAGAGTGACTTGGATAGGTTAGGTGAGAGGGCAAATACATGGCAGATGAAGTCTAATGTGGATAAATGCGAGGTTATCCACTTTGGTGGTAAAAACAGAGAGACAGACTATTATCTGAATGGTGACAGATTATGAAAAGCGCAGGTCCAACGAGACCTGGGTGTCATGGTATATCTGTCATTGAAGGTTGGCATGTAGGTACAGCAGGCGGTTAAGAAAGCAAATGGTATGTTGGCCTTCATAGCGAGGGGATTTGAATACAGGGGCAGGGAGGTGTTGCTACAGTTGTACAGGGCCTTGGCGAGGCCACACCTGGAGTATTGTGTACAGTTTCGGTCTCCTAACTTGACGAAGGACATTCTTGCTATTGAGCGAAGGTTGGCCAGACTGAATCTCGGGATGGCGGGACTGACATATCAAGAAAGACTGCCTCAACTGGGCTTTTATTCACTGGATTTCAAAAGAATGAGAGGGAATCTCACAGAAATATTTCAAATTCTGACGGGCTTAGACAGGTTAGATGCAGGAAGAATGTTCACAATGTTGGGGGAGTTCAGAACCAGGGCTCAGAGTCTAAGGATAAGGGATACGCCATTTAGGATCAAGAAGGGGAGAAACTTATTCACCCAGAGAGTGGTGAACGTGTGGAATTCTCTACCACAGGATGTTGTTGAGGCCAATTCACTAAATATATTCACAAATGTGTTAGATGCAGTCCTTACTACTAGCGGGATCAAGGAGTATGGCGAGAAAGCAGGAATGGGGTACTGAAGATGCATGTTCAGCCATGAATTCATTGAATTGCGGTGCAGGCTGGAAGGGCCGAATTGCCACCTCCTGAACCTATTTTCTATGTTTCTGTGTTTCTATGAACACTGCACAGTTATTGTGGATAACAAAGCCTTTCTTCATATGGAGGACACGCTGCACCACTGTGCTAAATGGGATCGATTCTGAACAGATCTAGCAGCTCACAACTGGTCATCCTTTAGGTGCTGTCGGACATTAGCAGCAGCAGAATTGTATTCCACACAATCTGCATTCTTACGGCCCAATATATCTCTCACTCCACCTTCAACTTCTGAAAAGAGGACGGACACTTGTTCGATGAGAATGGTAGAAGAGAATGCCAGCAGCAGCACCACACTTTTTAACGTGAGGTGCAAACCTCCTGACATTCGAACACAGGACGACATACACAAACATTAGCTGGAACAGCATGTTGTAGACACTGTTAAGCGAACCGACAACTGACGGATCAGATCAAAGCTCTGCAATCTTGCCAAATATAGTCATTCATTTTTTAAGTTAATTTAATTAATTCCTGGGATTTTGGCATCGTTGGCAAGGCCAGCATGGATTGCCCATCCCTAATTTTCTTGAGAAAGTGGTGGTGAGCCGCCTTCTTGAGCCACTACTGTCCATGTGTTGAAGGTACTGTGAAGGATGGACTTGCAGGATTTGACCCACTGATGATGAAGCAACAGTGATATATTATCAAGTCCGGATGGTGTGGAACTAGGAGAGGAACTTGGAGGCGATGCTGCTCCCGAACTCCTGCTGTCCTTGCCGTTCAAGATGGACGAGGTTGCGGCATTGGGAGATGCTGTTGAAGAAGCCTTGGCAAGTCGCTGCGGTTATACTTCTAGATGGTACACACTGCAGTCACTGTGCGCCACTGGTGGAGGCAGTGAATGTTTTCGGTGGTGGATCGGATGCGAATCAAGCGGGTTGCTTTGTCTTGGAAGCTGTCGAACATCTTCAGTGTCGTTGGAGCTACACACATCCAGGTAAGTAAATATATTCCAAAACACTTCAGATTTGTGCCTTGTAGATGTTGGAAAGTGTTTAGGGAGTAGGAGGTGAGAAACTATCAGCAGGATATCCACCCTCTGCCCCGATCCTATATCGGATTACATGTTGTTACATAGGATTACATAGCATACAGTATCATAGAATCTTATAAATTGACAGCACAGAGGGAGAGCATTTCGGCCCATCGTGTATGCAACTGCCAACCAAGAGCTATCTAGCCTAATCGCAATTTACAGCACTTGGGACGTAGTCCTGTCGGTTACGGCACTTTAATTGCACATCAATTTATTGTTTAAATGTGGTGAGGACTTTTCCCACATCACCCTCTCTAGCAGTGAGTTCCAGGCCGACACGACACTCCGGGAGGATAAATTACGCCTCATAACTCATGGAATCCTCTCCAATTACATTAAATCTATGGCCTCTAGTTTGTGTCCTGTCTGCCATGGAAACCGGTGTTCCTATCTAATCTATCCAGACTTCTCATCGTTTTCTACACCTCAATAAGGTCTCGCTTCAGCATGCTCTATTCCAAAGAAAGCACAAGCAGCATCTGCACTCTTTACTTAGCCAAATGCCTGCAGTCCAGGCAACATTCTTGAAAACCTCCACTGCACCCTTTCCTATGCAAGCACATCTTTCCAGAAACGTGCTGACCAGAAATACAAGCAGATTTCAGTAATACGGCATAAGCTGTGTTTTTTTATAATTCAAGTATAATGTCCTTGCTCTTGTATCCCATGCCTCGACTAATAAAGACAAGTATTCCTCATTCCTTCCGAACCACCTTATGTAGCAGGCCTCTTCAGGGATATGTGGACCTGCACTCCAACGTCCCTCTGTTCATCTACACATCTCAGTGGTGTACCATTTAATGGTTATTCCGTTGCCTTTTTGGACCTCCCCAAATGCATTACCTCACAATTATCCGGATTGAATTCTATTTGCTACTGTTCTACCCACCTTGCCAGTTGTCGTGGGATTTTTTGGCTATGCTGGTAATGAACCTAACTTGGATTCCAACATCCGCTGAACCATGGCCATGAAGATAGGTGAAGCATGACAAGGGACGGATGGAGGGGGCACACAGCTGCACGTTTGTTCTTACTGATATCTGCTTGTTCTTCTGCTGATAAAGGGGAACTGAATGTTTAAACAACGACCTCAGGGTCTCACGTACCTTATTGCGGAATGTGTCTATTTTTCTGTTGTAACCTTGATGAAACACGCAGTTGTAGTTTGCGATCTTAAATGTGGGGCACTCTTTGCCAGTCGGGGAGTTTCTGTGGTTATGGGTTGCGGAATCTGAGAACAGATCTCAGACGTGGCCACGTCTACAAATACATATATTAAACTTGCGTATTTTCCCACTTAAAGCAGACAGATGTCTCGAGTCTTCTTCTTTTACATAGATTTGTACTTCAACATTTTTAGCATCGTCGGCAGGATTTTGTGGCAAGGGTGGGACCTGGCGGAGGTGTCACAACAAGAGTGAGTGACTTTTAAATACCACTCACAAATTCGGTGACCTGGAAGTCGATGATCAGATCGGGCACAGATCTGAATCAAGTGAGGTCTGTCGAGCGGGTAAGACACAATTTTAATAATCGGTACTTTACAGTAATAAGTTTTAAAGTAGGAATTATAAGTTAGTGACAATGTTGTTAACCTAAAGGACCGGTTAGTAATTGTAAGTAAGCAGTTAGAAGAACTGGGAGATCTTGGGTAGGATAAAAGTCGTGCGAAGGGGCCAGTGCGGTGTGACCGCCCATAGCCGGCTCACAGAATGGTGTTCGGGAAAGAATTAGACTATGGTGAGGAAGGCACCATTACTAAATTCTATGCAGGCGACCGGAAGGGCTTAATCGACAAGATGCTTACGGACGGATGGTGTCCCGAGAAGGATCCCACTCGCACAATACAAGTATTGACTGTCGTAACCCCATCGGGGAGCTAAGCCAACAAGGAAACTTCTGTGGGACTATATTGGTTGATGATAACGAGGTGGGGGTGGAGGATTGGGGGGTGTGGGGGGAAGGGTTGTGATGGGAATAATCGAAAGTTCACTTCTGTGGAGACAGAAGTACAGACAGTCTCTGTAAATAATTTTAAAATAAGGTGGTAAACAGAGCGCTTTAATGGAAAATGGTCCGGTGAGGGGGAAATAGAACGGTTAAAATGGACTGATGATAAGCTAGAATTAAAAGTATGTACGAGCTCGCACTGGTAAATAATACAATTATATGCTGGAAATGCGGAGAACGAAGTAAAGATATTGTGTACCGACAAGGTAGGAAGTTCAGTCGATACCAAACGTAGAGAGTCAAGCGATAGAAAGCATTTACCGCAGAATAACCATACCTGCAGTGGGGGAGGGCCCTGGAGAATAGTCCCGTGTGACCCACTCCATAACTATTGCAACACCAAAAGGAAATGGACCGCAAACAGTCTGGTATGGAGATCGGAGGGAAGAATGCTGTATGAGAATGTATACCCTGAAGTTCTGTCTGTAATAGTAAATATAAACAATTTAGGACTGCCAGAAAAGTGTGACCCGAAAGTAAGGGCGCTATAAACCCGTTTGCTGCAGGAGATATTGGAAGACTATCGGGATGGCTCAGGGGCATCTAGGTTTCTAGACCCTTTCAAGACAAGCCATACACGGAGGCATAAACGGGATTGGGTCAATGATATCCTGACAGGAGTAAACACGGGAACATCATTTGTTAACGCCCAAGGTATGCAATGTCTAGAGGAACAAACAGAGCGTGTCAGTGACACAGTCAGGTTTCTGCTACAGAAAGAGGTAGGAAACACCGAGGACCTTGCTAGCGAAAGAGATGGGACAGCGGGGAGCTTAGTTAAAGGGATTATTGTCCTGGAGGACCACCCTGCCACCATTAATCACAGGATTAACCTAGAATTTAACAAAGAAAAGGATGAGTTTCAGCCAGACATCTGCCTACTTACGGTGGATGGATGATCGGGCAGGTCAGAAAAGACCTGGACCAAATACACTGGGGCAAAGACCCGGAGTGGATTAACAGCAACCATCTGTTCCGCCTAGGAGAGCAACCGGTGCAACTGGACGCATGGACGATGAAAGGAATGACAAGAGTCGTTCCATCGACAGGCAGATGCAACGATTCCCATGCTGCCCTGGAGGGGATGGTCCTCATGCTTCCAGTAATGGTAAAGAGGCAGTATGGACATTATCCCCAGTTTGAGGTGGAGAAACTGGGTCTAATCCGGGTTGAGAACCAGATGTGGTATTACCGATGGATCAATATGCGATCAAACGGAACGGAACCACGAGTGCGGTCTCATTATCAGGTTGCCGCAGGATAAGAAGCCTAACGATATGTCCACATCCAGTGGACTGGGGGAGTAACGACAAGTGCGGATTTAATTGAACGAAGGGATATGTTTTGGAAATAAGCCCATCAGAGTATTAACCAACTCACTCAGCCTCCTGTGGAAAAGGTGAACACTGTTTGGTAACCAACCAATTAACTGGTGACTATGGCATTTATCACTGTAACATCCTGAACCCCAGCTTCTGCTTCACCGCCAGTCTACCAGTAACGATTGGACGAGCGTGAATGAAATATATCCATGCTCGAGAAACTATTACACTGAACTTGACTGATGAAATTAAGCAAGCTTTGTACCAATACGACAGTAAGCTGGCTGCCCAATACTTCACCTGCCTGCGGACCTGATGTATATCAAAGACCTCACTCTGGCAAGCATAAAACGATACCACATTATTGAAAAGGAACTACGTATATTGGAAAAAAGATATTGCAAAAAGGCCTTCAATATACGCCTTGGTCTAAGAAGGCGTGGAACTGGGGACTGAATGTTAATATACACCATTGGATATGAATAATCTCACACAAATTAGTGGCTGTAGAATTAGTTTTGACATTGAGATACTTGTTTCTCTGTTGGACTTCTTATAAACTCCGTAGGGTAAAGAAGTGAACGCTGACTACTGCATTGGAGGTAAAGACATTATTGATTACAGGAAACTAATTCAGAAAGGTCTGGACCTCAGTTCTCCCCAACCTAGCGGCTGATCACCACAGCAGGTGCGGGGAAAATGAGAAGCGGAGTGACAAAGGTGATCAATTGGGCTGGCCAAGGATCAAAAGGAGGGATATTGTAAGGGGAGTTTTTTGTTAATTCCTGCTATGAACCTAATTTGGACTCCAATATCCGCTGACCCTCTGTCATGAAGATAGGGGAAGCAAGACAAGGGACGGATGGAGAGGGCACACAGCTGCTCGTTTGTTCTTACTGATATCTGCTTGTTTTCCTGCGGATAAAGAGCAACTGAATTTTGAAACAATGACCTCAGGGTCTCATATACGCTGTTGCAGAATGTGTCTATTCTTCCGTTGTAACCTTGATAACACACGCAGTTTTAGTTTGCGACCTTAAATACGGGGCACTCAGGGCCAGTCGCGGTGTTTTTGGCGTGATGGGTTGCGGTACCTGAGCAAAGATCTCGAGTGTTACCACGTCTACAAATACGTATATTAAACTTGTGTGTTTTCCCAAATAAAGCAGACGGGTGACTCGAGTCTTGTTCTTTGAAATAGATTTTTATCCCAACACCAGTACAATGCTATCTTCCAGCTATCGGCATCTTTCTTCTTCAATATCAATGGCAATGAAACCGGCCCTTCCGCCCCAGCAGTCCATGCTGCCATGCAGGATCCAATTCAGCCACCTCTCATCTTTCCTCATCGAAATCTATCAGCATAACTGTCTATTGCCTTCTCCCGCATATGAGTGCCTAGCCTTCCCTTAAATGCATTTATGCTATTTGCTCCAACCACTCCCTGTTGTAGCGAGCTCCACGTCCCCACCAATATTTTGGTGAGAAAGTTTCGTTTGAATTCCTTGTTGGATTTCTGGTTGACTGTCTTACATTCATCGCGTCTACTTATGCTGCTCCCCACAAGTGGAAACATTCTCTCTGTATCTGTTCTATCGAAACCTTTCATAATTTTAAGGTCCTCAATTCGGTCACTCTTCAACCTTCTTTTTTCAAAGGAAAGGATAACCAGTATAACTTCCATGATTCTCAAAGCTATACCTCCAGAAATAAAGCCACGCACATGATTTGCTTTTCTTGACGTTGTTAACCTGTATGGCAACTTTTACTGATTTGAATAATTGTACTCCGTGTTCGCTTTGTTTGTCTACCCCACACAGGGTCGCATCCTCAAAATAATAAGAGATCTCCCTCTTCTTCCTACCAATATATAACACCTCACATTAATCTGCGTTGAACTTCGTTTTCCAATTGTATCCCCATTCTGTAAGTTTAGTAATGTCCTCCTGCAATTTCTTGCATTCGTCCTCTGTATTCACTAACCCCACCACCGCCCCCGCCATACAAAGTTTAGCTATGCACAAAGATAGAAATTGTAAATTCAGGTGAGTTTATAATGGGGAGTGAAAGAAATGGCAGACCAATTGAACCAATTATTTGGTTCTGTCTTCACGAAGGAAGATACAAATAACATTGCGAAAGTACAAGGGGACAGTGGATATAGTGAGAAGGAGGAACTGAAGGATGTCCTTATTAAGTGGGAAATTGTGTTGGGAAATTGATGGGATTGAAGTCTGATAATTCTCCCATGCCTGATAGTCTGCATCCCAGTGTGCACAAGGAAGTTGCCCTAGAAATAGTGGATGCATTGGTGATAATTTTCCAACAGTCGATCGACTCTGGATCAGTTCCTGTGGACTGGAGAGTCGAAAATGTAACACCACTTTTTTAAAAAGCAGGGAGCGAGAAAACGGCTAATGATAGACCGGTTAGCCTGACATCAGTAGTAGGCAAAATGTTGGAATCAATCATTAAGGATGAAATAGCAGCGCATTAGGAAAGCAGGGACAGGATCGGACCAAGTCAGTATGGATTTATTAAAAAGAAATCGTTCTTGACGAATCTTCCTGAATTTTTTGAGGATGTAGTAAGCAGAGTGGACAAGGGAGAAACAGTAGATGTGGTGCATTTGGAATTTAAAAAGGCTTTTGACAAGGTACCGCACAAGAGATTGGTGTGCAACATCGAAGCACATGGTATTGGGGGTAAGATACTGACGTGGATCGGGAACTGGTTGGCAGACAGGAAGCAGAGCGTCGTGATAAACGGGTCCTTTTCAGAATGGCAGGCAGTGACTAGTGGAGTGCCACAGGGCTCAGTGCCGGAAGCCAAGCTCTTTACAATGTACATTTACGATTTAGATGAAGGAATAGAGTGTAATATCTCAATTTTACTGATGACCCTAAACTGGGTGGCAGTGTGAGCTGTGAGGAGGACGCTAACAGGCTGCAGGGTGACTTGGACAGGTTCGGTGAGTGGGCAAATACATGGCAGATGCAGTATAATGTGTATAGATGTGAGGTTATCCATTTTGGGGGCAATAACACGAAGGCAGAATATTATCTGAATGGCGGCAAATTAGGAGTAGGGGAGGTGCAACGAGACCTGGGTGTCATGGTTCATCATTCACTGAAAGTGGGCACACAGGTACAGTAGGCGATAAAGAAGGCAAGTGGTATGTTGGCCTTCATAGCTAGGGGATTTGAATATCGAAGCAGGGAGGTCTGAATGCAGCTGTACAGAGCCTTCGTGAAGCCTCACCTGGAATATTGTGTTCAGTTTTGTTCCTCTAGGCTGAGGAAGGACGTTTTGCTCTTGAGGGAGTGGAGCGAAGGTTGTCCAGACTTATTCCAGAGCTTCCTGGGCATTCATTTGAGGAGAAACTGGATCAACAGGAACTTTATTCACTAGAGTTTAGAAGGATGAGAGGGGATCTCATCGAAACTAACATGATTCTGACGGGACTGGACAGGATAAATGCAGGAAGAATGTTCCCGATGTTGGAGAAGTCCAGAACCAGGGGACATAGTTTTAGCATAAGGATTTGGCCTTTTAGGACTGAGATGAGGAGAAACGTCTTCAATCAGCGAGTTGTTAATCTGTGGAATACCCTGCTGCAGAGAGTTGTTGATGCCAGTTCACTGCATATATTCAAGAGGGAGTTAGATATGGCCCTTACGGTTAAAGGGGTCAAAGGGCATGGAGAGAAAGCAGGAAAAGGTTACTGAAGGAATGATCCGCAATGAACTTATTGAATGGCGGTGCAGGCACGAAGGGTCGAATGCACTAATCCTGCACCTATTTGCTATGTTTCTATGTTTCTATGGACCTAAATCATTAATGTAAATTATGAACTACAGTAGTCCCAGCACTGATTCACGTGGAACACCACCATTTACCTTCTGCCAATGTGAGTCGTTATATTTGACTTGCCTGGTCCAGATAAGTTCGTGATGAATGTTGGCCAGCAGGATGTTGTAGCTGGGGGATTATGTGGTGGTCAGACGTTGAATGTCAAGTGGTGCTGCTTTGACTATCGCTTGCCGGAGATAGTCACTGCCTGGCACTTATGTGATGCGAGTTTAATAATCTGCTGGATGTGGATATTTGTTGCATACAATAACATATGCAGAGTAGTTGCTGATAGGATAGTGAATGATTGACAAATGCATTCTGTATGTATAGAGATTCGTGAAGGTAAATTTTAACAGCCAGCGGAGAATGTTAAAGAGAGGGAAGATAGATTATGAAAGTAAATTACCACGACACGTAACAATTGTAAAAACTGATAGTAAGAGTTTCTACAGGTACGTTGAATGAAAAAGTGTTGCGAACTAAATGTTTGTCCCCTGGAGGATGAGACTGAGGCATTAATAATGTAGAACCGGGAAATGGCAAAGTCGTTGAACACATATTTTGTATCGGTCAAGGGACGAAGTTCGAAGGTAGAAGGCTCTAAAAACATCCTAATAGTGGAAAAACAAGGGGTGATAATGATAGAGGAACGTAATGCATTATGGGACTAAAGACGGTCCAGTTCACTGGACCTGACTGCTTACATCCTTGGGTCTTAAGAGAAGTTGCTTTATTGATATTGAATGCATTGGTTGTTATTTACGAAAATGACCGGGATTCTCGAGCGCTCCCAGCGGCTTGGAAAACAGCAAATGTAATACCACTATTTATAAAAATGAGGCAGGTAAAATGCAGGAAACTATCGACCAGTTAAACTAAAATCATTCGTTGCGAAAATGCTGGAGTCCATTATTATGTAAGAAGTAGCGGGACATTTCGAAAAACATGATTCAATCAAGCAGAATCAGCATGGTTTCATTAAAATGAATTGATGATTGCCAAATTTGCTGGAGTACTTTGAGGATGTAACGAGCAGGTGGATTAGAGGGAAGAAGCAGATGTGATGTATTTCGACCTCTGGATGGCTTTCGTTAAGTGACACGTAGGTTATTACTGCACAAAGTACAATCTCACGGGGTTGGATTTAAAATATCGGCGAACTGTCAGAAAACCGAGAGTCTGGATAAATGGATCATTTTCCGGTTAACAGTGACTAGTGGGTTGCGGCAGGGGTCAAGTATTTACAGTCGAGATTAATGTCTTGGATGAAGAGTGTAAAGTAGCCAAGTTTGCTGATGATACAAAGATTGGTGGGAAAGCAAATTGTGACAAGGATGCAAACATCTGCAACGGGATATAGATAGGTTAATTGCACGGGGGAAAAAAATTGGCAGATGGATTATAATGTGTTAAAATGTGAGGTTATCCACTTTGGTAGAAATAATAGAAAATCAATTTTTATTTTAAATGGAGAAACATTGCAAAGTGCTGCAGTACAATGAGACCTAGGGGTGCTTGTGCATGAAATACAAAAGGTTAGTATGCATTGGCAGCAAGTAATAAGGAAGGCTATTTTAATGCTGGCCATTTTTAAAAGTTGGATTGAGTATAAAAGCAGAGAACTGCAGCTGCAACTGGACAGCGTATTGGTGAGACCACACCCGGAGTATTGTTTGCAGTTTTGGTCTCCATATTTTAGGAAGGATTTACTTGCAGTGGAAACTGCTCACAGAAGGTTTACTTGGTTGATACCGCAGTTGAGGGGGTTGACCGTTGAAGAAAGATTGGGTAGGTTGAACCTATACACACTGGAGTTCAGAAGAATGAGAGGTTATCTTATTGAAACTTATGACAATAAGCGGGCTCGAAAAAGGGGAATGCAGAGAAGATATGTCCACTCATTGGTGAAACTAAAGCTAGAGGAATCGTCTTAGAATAAGGGGTCGCACATTTTAAACTGAGATGAGGAGAATTTTTTTTCTCTCAGAGCGTAGTAAATTTATGCAATTCTCTGCCCCAGGGAACAGAAGAGGCTGGGTCATTGAACAGATTAAAAGCCGAGATGGACAGTTTTTTGAGAGATAAACAAGTAAAGGGTTATCGGGTGCGCGAAGAGCTATGGAGTTGAGGCCAAGATCAGATCAGCCATGATCTTATTGAAAGGTGGAGCAGGCTTGAGGGGCCAAAAGACCTACTCGTGCTCCCATTTCTTTTGTTCTTATGATGTAATTGATGGATAGTGCAGGATTTAAAGACGCCTGGATAATATCACCTTTTAACATTAAAGTATGTTGAATGTAGCGATTCACAAAAAGGCTGGTTAGTTCAATTGATTAGAAAGTGGTGTTACTAATGCCACAGTCGTGGGTTTGAACCTCTTGCGGCCCATTGACATTGCTTTGTGGGGCGTTTTATATTTTCTTTTTGTTGTTTTTCATCAGTTTTAAATCTTTGGAAGGAAACTCACGGAAGTCATATAAATACTTCGAAATAATGCTGCAAATTGTTACTTCTGCCGAGAGTTCATAAACCTGACAACTTAGCACTGTGTTTTTCTGGCCACAGCTATTAGTTGACCTGCCGAGTTTTTTCCAGCATTTATTGAACAATTCCATATGCAGCATCTACTCCACTATGCATTTTATTTTGGAGCCGTGTCCCAGTTTGTATTATGAAAGAAATTGCCCCAAAATAAGTTGGAGTTTGGAAATTGAAACTAAGTATAATCCGAGGATTGGTGCTTCAGTGGTAGAATGCTCGCAGACTCTTAAATCTGCGCAGTACGCTCTCTCGTACAATAACAACTTTCCTGTAATGTGTTGACCAGAACTGCATGCAGACTTTAGCTGTGTTCCAACTCGGGATTTTTGTAGCATTTCAAGCATAACCGCCCTGTTCTTGTATTCCATGCCTCTCCTGTCAAACGTACGTATCCCGTATGCCTTCTTAGCCATGTGTCCTTCTACCTTCATGGATCTGAGTACATGCTTTCCAAGGACCCTATTTTCCTCTATGTTTCGCAGTGCCCTACCACTGATTGTTTATTCCCTTTCCTTTTTGCCCTGTCCAAATATATTACCTCATACTTCTCCAGATTGAATTACATTTTGCACTGTTCAGCCCATCTGTTCAGTGCATTTATATATTCCTGCTGTCTACGGCTTTCCTCCTCATTATCTAATACAGGGCCGGATTCAGTATAATCTTAAAAATTCTCAATCATACATCCTGCATTCAAGTCTAATCATTGCTATGTACCGCAAAAAGCAAGAGGCCGAGAACTGAGCCCTGCGGAACCTCACTGGAAACAAAATTCCAACCACGCCTGTGCATGATGGCATATTCCAAATGTAAGGAATGGGTGAATAAGGTGGAGGAACTGAAAGCACAGATAGACACCTTGAAATATGATGATACATTAACGATTACAGAAACATGGCATAAAGCGGGGCAGGGTAGGCATCTCTAGATTCCTGGTTACAAGGTTTTCAAACAAGATAAGGATGGGCATAAAAATGAAGGGGTGACAATTTTTGTTAAATAAACAATTACAGCTGTGAGAAGGGTTCATACGTTAGAAGGATTTTCAATAGAAGCTAAATGGGTTCAACATAAGTACAAAAAGGGTCAAACGCATTACAGGGATTGAACTACAGGCCCACAAACAATCCTAGGGAGTTAGAAGAAGCAATCTGTTGGAAAATATCTGAAAAATGCACACATATTAGGTAGCAATCGTGGGCGATATCAATTACTTTAATATTAACTGTGATATAAGTCGTGAAAATGTATTGACGGCACTCAATGGCTCAATTGCATTGAGGATAACTTTTTGTTAGCCAAATAATAGCAAGCCAAAAAAGTGATGTTGCGGTTTTGTACTTAGTTTTACGTAATTAAGCTGGGCAGATGGAAATCATATCAGTGGGAGAGTCACTGCAGTGCACCCGCGAAGCTGAGAACTTCGTGGATAGCACGTTTCTTGATGTGGTCACCTCGCACCTTAAACGTGTGCAGGGTGAGAATGAATGTGCGGCCGCCAGACTGAAGAGGAGGAACAGCCAGGTAGTTCAGGATTCAACTGAGTTCTTCTTACTATCCACCCAGCTTTCTGTTCTGAGTACTGGTGTGGGGGTGGGTGGATGGATCATTCTTCGGGGAATGCAGCCAGAGCTAGGTCCACGGCACCACTGCCGGCTCAGCTGCCCAGGAGGTAGGAAGACGATTGGGAGCAATATTGGTAAAAGATTCAATAGTTAGCCATGCAGAGACGCCGCAGACATCACTCCAGAATGATATGTTGCCTCTATGGTGTCAGGGTCAAGGATATAACTGAGCGGTTGCAGGGGATGCTGGGCGGATAGGGTGAACAGCCAGAGGACTTGATACATTATGATACCAATGTCACAGGTCGCAAGTGGGATGAGGCACTGCATGTTGATTTGGGGGAGCTAGGAGAGGGATTAAAAAGCATGAGGTGCAGCATTTTTTTTGTGGTGGAGGAGAAGCGAGAGATCATGGCGAAGATGCTGCGAATGTTTGTGACGGGGAAGCGGCCAGATATTTTGGCGGAGGAGCACTGACACATCGTGGTGGATGTGCAGCGAATGCTTTTGTTGCAGAGGAACGGCAAGAGATCGTGGTGGAGAAAAGGTCAGAGATCGCGGTGGAAATGGAGCGAATGATTGTGGCGGAGGAGAGGTGAGAGTTCGCGGCAGAGGTGCGACAAATGAAGGTACGGGGCACAGAATAGGCGACGGCCCAGGGGCAGCACGGGCTAGCCCACACTGCGAAATGTGTGTGCACTCGGTCCATGCAACAGAGCAGTTCTCCAGTGATCCAGCTTAACCCATGCCACGAGATAAACTCCGAGCTCTGTCAAGTCCCGATCGTGGCTTATGTGCAAAGGTCACCACACGTTAAAAACATCCACTCGCTGGCATCTTCCACCCTTCAATTTGTGTTCCGGACTGAATTAACGGGTCCTTCATTGAAACAATTGTAAACACATGCTGAAACAAGTCACCCTTGTTCGAAAGATCGTCTAAGTTGATGATAAAAAACAGCACCACAACGTTAGTAAATTCGGCTTATGCCCGGTGCCAGGTGCCAGCGAGGAGAATGATATTAGAACATTTACTGTAACATGACTGAAAGAAGGGCAGGTACGATAGGTCAACATTCGTGGTTACATGTTTGTCAGGCAGGTGAGAGGGAGGATAAAACCGAGGGGAGTGGGGAGCTCGCAGTATTGATTAAGTAAACAATTGCAGCTGTGAGGTGAGATAATGTGTTCGAAGGGTCTTCAATTCAGGCTATACGAGATAAATTGAAGAATATAAAAGGGGCTGGGAGTGTCGGAGAGATGCCAAGAGGGAGATCGACGAGCAAATATATAGGCAAATGTCTGAGAAGTGCAACAATTTGAGGGCAATAATAGAAGGCGATTTCAACTACGCTAATATTAACTACGATAGAATTGGTGTGAAAAGTATAGCAGGTGCAGAATTCCTGAAAGTTATTCAGGAGATCATTTTTAGCCAATTAGTAGCAAGTCCAACATGATAGGGGGCGGTTCTGGGCTTAGATTGCGCGAATGATGCTGAGCAGGTCGAAGGTGCATCAATCGGGAGCATTTTGGTGCTTGTGATCATAACTCAGTTAGATATCGTGTAGTTATGAAATTGACAAAGTTACATCAGGAATAAAAAATCTCACGTTGGGAAAAGTCAATTTTGGCAAACAGAGATCGGATTTCGCCAAAGTTGACTGGAAATAGCTACTTGAAGGCAAAAACTGTGTTAGAGTATTGGGAGGCATTCAAAGAGAAGATCCTCAGGGTTCAGGAAAAATATGCTCCTTAAAGGCAAAGGGTGAGACTAACAAATCTCAAGCCACTTGATGTCAAGGTGCTTGCAGCGCAGAATAAAGAAAATAGGGGTACATATGCCAAAGCTTGGGCTCAATAGTTCAGAAACTCTAGAGGAGTAAAGTAAGTGCAAAGTTGAAATTTAAAACGAAATTGGGAAAGCAAAGAGAGATAATGAAAAATATATTGACAAGCAAATCAAGGAAAATGCAAAGATTGACAAATACATTCAGAGGAAAGGATATCAAAAGAAAGTGTAGGGATCATTAGAGACGATAAAGGTAATCTGTGTGTGGAGGCAGAATATGTGTGTATGCTTTTAATGAATACTTTGCAACTGTGTTCTCAAAAGTGACGGGCGATGCAGACGTTGCAATCGGTGAGAAGTGTGAAATATTAACTGAAATAATCATAGTGAGAAAGGTAATATTGAGGGATGTAATAGCTTTGAAGGAGGAAAACTCCACAGGGCCGAGAGAAGGAAATGAGGAAATAATACAAAGTCTGATCATTATAATACTCTCTGGGTACAGGTGTCATGCCAAAGGACTGGAGGACTGCTAACGCCGAACATTTGTTTAAAAATGGATAGATGAACAATTAAAGACCAGTCAGCCTTACCTCGGTTGTGGGAACATTATCTGTAAAGATTCTGAGGAACAGGATAAATATCCATTCAGAAAGATACAGATTAATCAAGGACAATCAGCATGGATTTGTTAAGGGAAGATCGTGTCTGCGTAAATAGATTTCATTTTCTGAGGAGGTAACAAGTGCATTTTTTTGTAGTGCATGTTGATTTTCGCAAGGCTTATGACAAGGTCCCATATGACAGACTGCCCTCGAAAGTAAAAGCCCATGGGATCCAAGGCAAAGTGGCAACGCTGATTCCAAAATTGTTCCGGAGGCAGGAAGCAAAGACCAAAACGTGTTTTTGGAACTGGAAAGCTGTTCGAGGGAGGATCCGCAGGACTCCGTAGGAGGATCCTTTTTCTTTTGTGGTATGTATCAATGATTTAATTTGAATGAAGGGCATAGGATTGAAACGTTTGCAGATGATACAAAAATTGGCTGAGTGGTAGATAATGAAAAAAAGCTTTGTTGAATGCAGGAAGATATCAATTAAGTGGTCAGCTGGGCAGAATCGTGGCTTATGGAAACCAATATGTAGAAACGTGAAGTAATATATTTGTGGAGGGCGAACCAGGCAAAGGGTCGCACGTTAGATGGCAGGACACTGAGAAGTGTAGTGGAACAAAGGGAACTTTGAATGCATGTCCACAAATCCCGGAATGTTGCAGGACAGGCACAAAATATCGTGCAGAAGGCATACGGAACGCTTTCCTTAATTTGCCGAGGCATAGAATACAAGAGGGATGATATGTTAGAGGGATAATCAAATGTGTCATATGGGTCAAATTGATCAATAAAAAAGGGGTGATCACACTGCTGCGTGTGCATTATAGACCGCAAAACTGTCGGAGGGAGATGGCAGATAAAATATGTCGGCAAATTGCTGTGGGACACAAACCATAGGATAGTAATAGTCGGGGATTTTAACTATCCAAATATTGGGACACATATAGTGTAAAGGGGAGAGAGTGTAGAATTCTTAAAAGGTATTCAAGATAATTTATTTCACTCAGTATGTAACAAGTCCAAGAGGAGATGTGGCGGTTTTGGATTTTGTTTTGGGAAATGAAACTGGGCAGGTCAGTGGGAGATAAATTGGGTGCGAGTGACCGTAATTCAGTCAGATTCAAGGTTGCTGTTGCTAAGGAAAATGATGGTCTGGAATAAAAGTCCCAAATTGGGAAAAAGCTAATTCTGCCAAGTTGAGGAGTGTTTTGGCCACAGTGGACAGGAAACAGCTACTTGTAGGTAAATCATTTTCGGAACAGTGGGAGGCCTTCAAGGAGGAGATCAGGATGTTAAGGCCAAGCATGTACGCTTAAAGTAAAAAGCTGTGAAAAATAAGTCGAGATGCGCCTGGATGTCTAGGGACTTACAGGGGAGGATTAAGAAAAAAAAGTACGCTTTTTCAGATACCAACGGCTAAATACTAATGAATCTTTGGAGGAATATAGAAAGTTAAGAGACTATATTAAAAATGATATTAGGAATTCTGAGAGAGAGCATGAAAGATTCTTTGCTCTTAAAATTAAGGAAAAGCCAAAGATGTTCTACGAATATATTAAGAGTAAGATGCTAACTAAAGAAAGGATAGGGCCAATTCGAGACCATGGGGGTAATCTTTGTGTGGAGGCGCAAGATTTTGCTGAGGTTCTTAATGAATACTTTGCATCTGTTTTCACAAAAGAAAGGGGCAATGCAGATACTGCCATCGAGGAGGTGTGTGATAGTCTGGATGAAATAAACATAGAGAGAGAGGAAGCATTCAGGTCTTTTAGCAGGTTTGAAAGTAGATAAGTCTCCAGGCCCGGATCACTTCTATCCTATTTCAACTCATCCTATTCGCATAACCTTCTATACTTCCACACTCATGTGTTTAGGTTGCTCCCTCTTTAATGCATCTGTGTTATTCGCCTCAACTCGTGCTCGTGTTAGCACCTTCCACATTCTGATCAATCTTTGGTGAAGAAATTACTCTTGAATTGCCTATTGAATTCATCGGTGTCTGTCTTACATTGATGACATGGAATTCTGAACTCCTGCACAATAGCAAATACTTTCTCCACGTCGACGCTATCATATCACTTCAAAATATTAAAGACAATATCTGCCTTGACTTTTGCGGAGAAAAGCTCCCCAGTCTGTTCAGTTTTTCACGATAAGTAAATCCTTCCAGTTCTGTCCAAATTGCTTCCTGTTGTGCTGTGAGATTCAATGATTCTACGATTTAGATTTCACATCGACTGGGAGATACAAGAGGGCAAGCATGCCGACCAATTGTCTTAATTTTTCAACCGACCATTAGATTATTAAAATAATTGCAAAATGTAGATGTGATAGCCGAGTGGTTAAGGCATTTTACTTGAACTCCAATGGGGTTTCCCGCGCTGGTTCGAACTCTGCTTGCAGCGATTCCCTGACGAGATGACTGGAACCGCGATTGAACCGAATTCCCTCAACTACCTTTTGTTAAAATGATTGATGCAAACTCATGATGCATTGGTGGTTACTCACCCGAACGATGTCCAGGATCGCCTAAACGCTATCTTTAATGCTCTCACCACGACCCTTCAGAAGCCCATCAGTATGGAGCCGCCTCGGGTGGAAGGACCAAAACCTGACCCAAGGGGATACCAGATGGAACCGCAGTGTTGCGTGCAGGGTTGGGTGGATAAACGGGAATATGGTTGTATCAAACACCCAAATGGCCCGGGCCCTGCTAATTACGGACCGCCCTACTGTCCCCAGCCTGGTATGGGAAGAGGTCGGGGCTGGGAAAGACGAGATGGATGCTTTATTTGTGGGCAAGAAAGACATTGGAATAGAAATTGTCCCTCCCGTCAGCACGAAAAAGGAAGAGGAGGAAGAGGAGGGGGGAAGGGGGGAGAGGACGGGGATCTTACACTAACTTCTCCCAGAACAACCCCTTTGGCCAACCGTCCCCCGATTCGTATTGTCTACGCAGCTTGATTGTGCAGGGACCCTCCCCGGATGATGAACCGACGATATTGTTAAAAATTCGGAATGAGTGGCAACCCTTCTTGATAGATACGGGAGCCTTCATGTCTTCTGTACAATCAAAGCTTAAACTCCCCGCCTTCACTGAAACACAGGGACTGTCAGGATTCCTGGGACAAGTCTCTACATTCCCGGTGTCAGAACCGGTTAAAATGGGTTACCAGGAAGAATCGGTGGAACATCTATTTGTTATCACAACCAATCTGGACTGTAACTTGATGGCTAGAGACCTCCTCTGCAATTTCCAGTTGCATTTGGCGTGTGGAGATGATGGGATTATTGTAAAACAGGGAACCCTTAAGTGGCAGTATTATACCACTAGAACCCCTCAGTGGTGGTCTCTGGACCTGCCGCAGGCACCCTATCACGTGACCCTAGCATATGATCCCAGTGGAAATGGGAAGACCTCTTCACTCCAGCAATCGATGTCCGCCATGCTCAGAGGCAGAGCAAAACCTCACCTTTGCTTGGGCTAGACACCAGAGAACAGAGCAGTGCAGTACCTGAGGCACAGACCATCCATCACGACTGCGTGGCAATTATCCGACTAGAACGATCTAAAAGTACCTTCCCAGCTCCAGTGGCAGGACTCCTGGGGAAGAAGATCAATTCCATAGGTACCCTTCCAGCGGTTGTGACAGAGTCGCGGGAGAGAAGGATCAAGGCAGTCGACCTCGAGGACAGAGGCAAGATGTCGTTCCTGCTGCAGCGAGGGGCAGCGTGTTTGAAAGAAGAGCCCCACCACGCTAAAGATTTGGAAGTTATTGTGCGCCAGTCTATAGACGAGGCTGACCCTACGAGCCTGGATGTGCAAATTGTAAAACATGGCCGAACAGTCCAATTCCACGGGGACCCCGAGAAGGTCTTAACGACTCTGCAGCATCATACTGGCTCTGGCATACCTGACTATGTGGATCCTCAAGTGTGGGCAGAGGACCCCTCCCAAGTGGGTTATACTTCCATTGATCCGATTGAGATCCCAGTGCAGGGCAATGTGGACTGGCCCTCTATCCGACAGAACCCACTGAAATCACAGGCAATCCTAAACTGACCTTTCGGCACTGTACTGCAATTAATCCGGCCTGTTTTCTTACTGAGCCACCCCAAGATGAAGAAGAACCCAGTCATGATTGTTTATCTCTAATTTAGGAGGCCACATCAGTCAGGGAAGATTTAGTATATATACCAATGGAAGATCCAGACTGTATTATGTATGTTGACGGAAGTTTTTCTATTAATCCAGAAAGGTACACGAATCTCAGGATATGCCATAGTAAAACAGGAGAATCAGGTCTTGGAATCTGCCGCTTTTGAAACCGCCTATTCTGCCCAACAAGCTGAACTATTCGCCCTCACCCGAGCCTGTATCTTGGCCAAAGATCTCAAAGTCAATATCTATACCGACTCTAGGTATGCCTTTGGGGTGGCCCATGATTTCGGACAATTATGGAAAAATAGGGCATTCCTAACCTCACAGGGGAATGAGATATCCCATAAGCAACTAGTATCTGATTTGTTACAAGCCCTCATGCTCCCCAAGCACATTGCCGTTGTTAAATGTGCCGCCCACACCACCGGAAAATCCCCGGTTGATATAGGGAACCACTGTGCTGACAAAGAGGCTAAACAGGCCTCTCGTGACCAACAGATGGTAGTGCCCAAAATAATCAGTCAGACTAAAAATCCTGCGAAGGATAAGTTAGCCTCGGAAAAACCAATGCCATCCATCCAAGATGTTATAAAAGCACAGGAGGACGCTCCTGAAAAAGATAAACTGTTGTGGAAATATTATGCATGTACTTATGACAATGTTTCTAAACTCTGCACCACTCCCGCGGAACAGACTTGCATGTCTGACGAGTTGGCTCTATGGGTTATTGAATGTATGCATTTTGCTACTCATTGTGGAGCAAGGACCACGAGTGACGCACTTTTGGCTACTTGGTGGCACCATAGACTCCAGGCGCTCGCCCAGAACATCAGTAGTCGTTGCCTGGTTGGCCAGCAACATAATCCAGGGAAGGGAGTCCCCTGTGATTGGGGTAAAACGCCTCTACCCGAAGGTCCCTTTGAGACATTTCAGTTGGACTACATTGAGTTGCAAAAAGTTCAGTGTTGCGAATATGTGTTAGTAATAGTAGATGTGTTAGCAAATGGATTGAAGCCTACCCTAACCTGGACAATAAGGCTCAAACTGTTGTTAAGGTGTTAATGAGGGAAATTGTTCCTAGGTATGAGATCTCTGCTCGACTGATGACCACCTATGTTCTTTCTCTGACTCAGGCTCTGCGACTAGTTCACAACCAGGTTCAAGATGCTCACCTCGACCTCCCAGTTTTACCCGAATTGTCCCTCGTGGCACCAGGGAAGTATGGATTCGGAAGGGATTAGAGCCACAATGGGAGGGGCCTTTTCAGGTGTAACTCACTACCCCCACTGCAGCCAAGGTTGAGGGGAAAAGTGCCTGGGTTCACCTGCACCACTGCAAGCTCACCACCCTCTAACGAACCTATTTTACTGGTTATTCTAACTCCTGTTTCTGTTCCAGACTTCCTCTTCTCCATAGCTGAACAAGGCCGTTGGCATCCTAATTGGAACGTGGACCAGTTTGAACTTTTACCCGTAGTGATAGACAGCCAGCTATACCGACGGTGACCTGAGAAGAGAGACGGGAAAACTGAACTCTTTTAATCAGCAAAATTGGACTATTTATCTGAATCCTAAGCCATAAGATGAAACTGTCTGTATGCCACAGTCTGTATAGTGTTGATATATGACAGTTTCGGCGCATGGCAGGGAAGACAGAGACGAGAGCTACATGTCTTATGTTTATGCGCAAAATGGGAACTTTTCTGGATATTAGGTGTGTTCACATTCCCGATACATTTTACTCCTAGAATGATCCTAAGTGTTATCATGGAATGATAAAAGGGGGGAATGTGAATGTTTAGAATGTATAGAGACATTGAAGTTGAGAACGTGGGAATTGTATAGGGACAGTATAAGCTAACAAAGAATTCATGGAGGAATAGCCATGACATCTCAGATTCGAGACTGCAAAATGTTACAACACTAACACATATTGAAACAAAACCCACAGCTTGCAGAAAAACCTCAAGGTCTTATTAAATCATGTTATTAACCTGAAACATTAACAGAAGGTCTTTGTTTAAAATCAGACCATACTTAGGTCGGCTTATGAGTGGACAAAGGGAAAGAGGGACCAAAAGAGATAGGTTGAACTCGGATGTCACTCTAGCCTTATCTTGTTATCTTTTGCCGAGAATGTATAACTGTTGTCGCTTTACGATGTAATTTCACTTTTCCGTAGGGAGTGTGCACGCTCGATCGAGAATGTATATCCTCTTTCTGATAAGTCTTGCCGGCCGGTAAAATAAAGACTGCTTTGTTCAAAGCACAGGAGGTATTCGACTCAGTAATTTTACTGAACCAGATTGAGAGAAAAGAATCCAGGAATCAACACCTGTAACACCTTGCACACACTCCTGTATCTGGGGAGGTCCCTCTGAACCACCCTCTCACACTCCTGTATCTGGGGAGGTCCCTCTAACCCCTTGCACACACTCCTGTATCGCAGGAAGTCACTCTAACCCATCTTTCACTCGCCTGTATCTGGCGAGCTCCCTCTAACCTCTCTCTCACACTCCTGTGTCAGGGGAGGTCCCTCTCAACCCTCTCTCGCACTCCATAATTTCATGGCTGATCTGATCATGGACTCAGCTCCACTTCCAACCCTTATTCCCTTATCGTTTAAGAAACTGTCTATTTTTGTCTTAAATATATTCAATGACCCAGCTTCTATAGCTCTCTGAGGCAGCGAATTCCACAGATTTACATCCCTCTGAGAGAAGAAATTTCTCCTCATTTCCCTTATTCTAAGACCATGCCCTCTAATTCTAGTCTTCCCCATCAGTGGAAACATCCTCTCTGCATCCACCTTGTCAAAATCCCTCTTAATCTCATACGTTTCGATAAGATCATCTCTCATTCATTCTTCTGAAATGAGTAGAGGCCCAACCTACCCAACCTTTCCTCATAAGTCAACCCCCTCATCTCTTAAATTAACCTCGTGAACCTGCTCTGAACTGCCTCCAAAGCAAGTGTATCCTTTCGAAAATATGGAAACCAAAACTGCACGCAGTATTCCAGGTGTGGCCTCACCAATACCCTATATCGCTATAGCAAGACTTCCCTGCTTTTATACTCCATCCTCTTTACAATAAAGGCCCAGTTTCCATTGGCCTTCCTGATCACTTGCTGTATCTGCATACTATCATTTTGTGTTTTATGCACAAGTACCCCCAGGTCCCACTGCACAGCAGCATTTTGCATTCTTGCTCCATTTAAATAATAACTTGCTCTTTGATTGTTTTCAAGTACATGAGCTCACACTTTCCAACATTATATTCCATCTGCCAAATGTTTACCCACTCACTTCGTTTGTCTATGTCCTTTTGCAGATTTTTTCTGTCCTCCTCACACATTGCTTTTCCTCCCATCTTTGTATCATCAGCAAACTTGGCAACGTTACACGTTCTTCCAAGTCGTTAATATAGATTGTAAATATTTGGGTTCCCAGCACTGATCCCTTTGACACCTCACTAGTTACTGGTTGCCAACCCGAGAATGAACCATTTATCCCGACTCTCTGTTTTCTGTTAGTTAGCCAATCATCTATCCATGCTAATATATTACCCCCAACCCCGTGAACTTGTGCAGTAACCTTTTATGTGGCACCTTATCAAATGCATTCTGGAAGTCCAAATACATCATATCCACTGGTTCCCCTTTATCCATCCTGTTCGTAACATCCTCATAGAATTCCAGCAAATTTGTCAAACATGACGTTCCCTTCATAAATCCATGCTGACTCTGACTGACCGAATTTTGCTTTTCAAAAGTCCTGCTACTGCTTTTTTAATAATGGACTCCAACATTTTCCCAACCACAGATGTTAAGCTAATTGGTCTATAGTTTTACTACTTTTTGACTGCCTCATTTTTTAAATAGGGGCGTTCCCACTCTCAGTCACACTCGCCCTCAAACTCCTGTATCTGGGGAGGGGCCTCTAACTCCTCTGGCACATTACTGTAACTAGGGAGCTACTTCTAACCCCTCTCTCACACTCCTGTATCTGGGGAGGTCCCTCTAACACCTCTCTCTCACACACTCCTGTATCTGGGGAGGTCGCTCTAACCCTCTCTCACACTCCTGTATCTGGGGAGGTCTCTCTAACCGCTCTCTCACACTCCTGTATCTGGGGAGGTCCCACTAACCCCTCTCTCACACTCCTGTATCTGGGAAGGTGCCTCTAGCCCCTCTCTCACACTACTTTATCTGGGGAGCTCCCTCTAACCCCTCTCTCACACTCCTGTATCTGGGGAGCTCCCTCTAACCCCTCTCACATTCCTGTATCTGGGGAGGTCCCACTAACACCTCTCTCACATTCCTGTATCTGAGGAGGTCCCACTAACCTCGCACACTCCTGTATCTGGGGAGGTCCCTCTAACCCCTCACACTCCTGTATCTGGGGAGGTCCCACTAACCCCTCACACTCCTGTATCTGGGGAGCTCCCTCTAACCCCTCACACTCCTCTATCTGGGGAGGTCCCTCTAACCCCTCACACTCCTGTATCTGTTGAGGTCCCACTAACCCCTCACACTCCTGTATCTGGGGAGCTCCCTCTAACCCCTCACACTCCTGTATCTGGGGAGGTCCCTCTAAACCCTCACACGCCTGTATCTGGGGAGATCCCACTAACCCCTTACACTCCTGTATCTGGGGAGGTCACTCTAACCTCTCACACTCCTATATCTGGGGAGGGGCTTCTAACCCCTCACACTCCTGTATCTGGGGAGGTCCCTCTAACCCCGCTCTCACACTCCTATATCTGGGGAGGTCCCTCTAACCCCTCTCTCACACTTCTTTATCTGGGGAGTTCCCTCTAACCGCTCACATTCCTGTATCTGGGGAGGGGCCTCTAACCCCTCACACTACTGTATCTGGGGAGGTCCCTCTAACCGCTCACATTCCTGTATCTGGGGAGGTCCCTCTAACCCCTCTCTCACACTCCTATATCTGGGGAGGTCCCTCGAACCCATCTCTCACACTCCTGTATCTGGGGAGGTCCCTCTAACCCCTCTCTCACACTCCTGTATCTGGGGAGGTCCCTCTAACCCCTCACACTCCTGTATCTGGGGAGGTCCCTCTAACCCCTCTCTCACACTCCTATATCTGGGGAGGTCCCTCTAACCCCTCTCTCACACTTGTTTATCTGGGGAGTTCCCTCTAACCGCTCACATTCCTGTATCTGGGGAGGAGCCTCTAACCCCTCACACTACTGTATCTGGGGAGGGGCCTCTAACCCCTCACTCTGGGGAGGTCCCTCTAACACCTCTCTCACACTCCAAAATCTGGGGAGGTCCCTCTAACCCCTCTCTCACACTCCTGTATCTGGGGAGGTCCCTCTAACCGCTCACATTCCTGTATCTGGGGAGGTCCCTCTAACCACTCTCTCACACTCCTATATCTGGGGAGGCCCCTTGAACCCATCTCTCACACTCCTGTATCTGGGGAGGTCCCTCTAACCCCTTTCTCACACTCCTGTATCTGGGGAGGTCCCTCGAACCCCTCTCTCACACTCCTGTATCTGGGGAGGTCCCTCGAACCCGTCTCTCACACATTCCTGTATCTGGGGAGGTCCCTCTAACCACTCTCTCACACTCCTGTATCTGGGGAGGTCCCTCGAACCCGTCTCTCACACTCCTGTATCTGGGGAGGTCCCTCGAACCCCTCTCTCACACTCCTGTATCTGGGGAGGTCCCTCGAACCCGTCTCTCACACTCCTGTATCTGGGGAGGTCCCTCGAACCCCTCTCTCACACTCCTGTATCTGGGGAGGTCCCTCTAACCACTCTCTCACACTCCTATATCTGGGGAGGCCCCTCGAACCCATCTCTCACACTCCTGTATCTGGGGAGGTCCCTCTAACCCCTCTCTCTCACACACTCCTGTATCTGGGGATGTCCCTCTAACCCCTCTCTCACACTCCTGTATCTGGGGAGGTCCCTCGAACCCCTCTCTCACACTCCTGTATCTGGGGATGTCCCTCTAACCCCTCTCTCACACACTCCTGTATCTGGGGAGGTCCCTCTAACCCCTCTCTCTCACACTCCTGTATCTGGGGAGGTCCCTCGAACCCCTCTCTCACACTCCTGTATCTGGGGAGGTCCCTCGAACCCCTCTCTCACACTCCTTTTTTTGGGGAGGGCCATCTAACCCCTCTCTCACATAATCTGTATCTGGGGCGGTCCCTCTAACCCCTCTCTCTCACTCCTTTATCAGGGGAGCTCCCTCGCACCCCTCACATTTCTGTATCGGTGGCGGGGGTGGGGGGGGGGCGCGCGGGGCGTCCCTCTCTCCACTCACATTCCTGTATTTAGGGAGGTACCTCTAAGCCTTCTCCCACACTCCTGTATCAAGGGAGGCTCCTATAACCCCTCTCTCACACTTGTATCTCTGGGGAGGTCCACCTAACCCCTCTCACATCACTCCTCTAATTGAGGATGTCCCTCTAACCCCTCCAACATTAATCCTGTATGTTGGGAATTTCATAACTCCTTTCTCCCACTCCGAGTCTGGGGAGGTCCCTTAAACCCCTCTCTCCCACACTCCTGTGTCTGGGGATATCCTGCTAACCCCTCTCTCACACTCCTGTATCTGGGGAGGTCCCTCTAACCCCTTTCTCTCACTCCTGTATCTGGGGAGGTCCCTCTAACCCCTCCTGCACACTCCTGTATCTGGGGAGCTCCCTCTAACCACTCTCTCACACTCCTGTATCTGGGGAGGCCCTTCTTACCCCTCACTCACACTCCTGTATCTGGGGAGGTCCCTCTAACCCCTCTCTCTCTCACACACTCCTGTATCTGGGGAGGTCCCTCTAACCCCTCTCTCTCACTGCTATATCTGTGAAGGTCCCTCTAACCCCTCTCTCACACTCCTATATCTGGGGAGGTCCCTCTAACCCCTCACTCACACTCCTGTATCTGGGGAGGTCCCTCTAACCCCTCTCTCTCTCACTGCTATATATGTATGTGGAGGTCCCTCTAACTCCTCTCTCACACTCCTATATCTGGGGAGGTCCCTCTAACCCCTCACTCACACTCCTGTATCTGGGGAGGTCCCTCTAACCCCTCTCTCTCTCACTCCTGTATCTGGGGAGGTCCCTCTAACCCCTCACTCACACTCCTGTATCTGGGGAGTTCTCTCTAACCCCTCGCTCACATTCCAGTATCTAGGGAGGTTCCTCTAACCCCTCACTCACATTCCTGTATCTGGGGAGTTCCCTCTAACCCCTCTCTCACACTCCTGTATCTAGGGAGGTCCCTCTAACCCCTCACTCACACTGCTGTATCTGGGGAGTTCCCTCTAACCCCTCTCTCTCTCATTCCTGTATCTGGGGAGGTCCCTCTAACCCCTCGCTCACTTCCCTGTATCTGGGGAGGTCCCTCTAACCCCTCTCTCTCACTCCTGTATCTGGGGAGGTTCCTCTAACCCCGCTCTCTCACTCCTGTATCTGGGGAGGTCCCTCTAACCGCTCACTCACACTCCTGTTTCTGGGGACGTCCCTCAAACATTCTCTCACACTGCTGTATCTGGGGAGGTCCCTCTAACCCCGCTCTCTCACTCCTGTATCTGGGGAGGTCCCTCTAACCGCTCACTCACACTCCTGTTTCTGGGGACGTCCCTCAAACATTCTCTCACACTGCTGTATCTGGGGAGGTCCCTCTAACCCCTCTCTCACAGTCTGCTGAACCTTCGCTGCACTCCCTCAATAGCAAGAATGTCCTTCCTCAGATTAGGAGACCAAAACTGAACACAATATTCCAGGTGAGGCCTCGCCAAGGCCCTGTACAACTGCAGTAACTCCTCCCTGCTCCTATACTCAAATCCCCTAGCTATGAAGGTCAACATACCATTTGACTTCTTCACTGCCTGCTATCCCTGCATGCCAACCTTCAATGATTGATGAACCACGACACCCAGATCTCGTTACACCTCCCCTTTTCCTAATCTGCCGCCATTCAGATAATATTCTGCCTTTGTGTTTTTGCCCCAAAGTGGATAACCTCACAATTATACACATTATACTGCATCTGCCATGTATTTTCCCACTCACCTAACCTGTCCAAGTCACCCTGCAGCCTCTTAGCATCCTCCTCATAGCTCACACCGCCACCCAGTTTAGTGTCATCTGCAAACCTGGAGATATTACACTCAATTCCTTCATCTAAATCATTGATGTATATTATAAAGAGCCCATAAAGAGTATATTATAATAAAAATTATAAAAAGGGTCCCAGCACTGAGCCCTGTGGCACCCCACTAGTCACTGCCGGCCATTCTGAAAAGGACCCATTTATCCCGAACTCTCTGCTTCCTGTCTGCCAACCAGTTCTCTATCCACGTCAGTATATTACCCCCAATACCATGTGCTTTGATTTTGTGCACCAATCTTTTGTGTGGGACCTTGTCAAAAACCTTTTGAAAGTCCAAATACACCACATCCACTGGTTCTACCTCATCCACTCTACTAATTAAATCCTCAAAAAACTCTGAAAGATTTGTCAAGCATGATTTCCCTTTCATAAATCCATGCTGACTTGGTCCTATCCTGTCACTGCTTTCTAAATGCTCTGCTATTACATCTTTAATAATTGTTTCCAGCATTTTCCCCACCACCAATGTCAGGCTAACCGGTCTATAATTCAGTTTCCTCTCCCTCCTTTTTTAAAAAGTGAGGTTACATTAGCTCGCCTCCAATCCATAGGAACTAATCCAGAGTCCATTGATTGTTGGAAAATGATCACCAATGCATCTAGTATTTCTAGGGCCACTTCCTTAAGTACTCTGGGACAGTTGAAAGGGAGCTTTACTCGGTATCTAACCCGGACTATATCTACCCCTGGGAGTGTTTAACAGGACAGTGTGGAGTAAGGGTCGGCCATTATTTGGGCTGGAGGGCCACTGAGTTGTTGAGTGCGGCCCAGCAATGTTACCCCTGATGTGAGGCCGGGATCTCGTGGACCATTTGCGAGGTCATGTGCAGGCCGCTCCCCAGCTCATGCCGCTGAAGAGGTGCAGCAAATTTAAAGGGACCGGGCAGAGTAAAAGTAGAGGGAACAATGGTGCAGATATAAACTTAATTGTGTCAACAACAGCTTCCATTGAAGTTTGTTATAGAAACATAGAAACATAGAAAATAGGTGCAGGAGCAGGCCATTCAGCCCTTCTAGCCTGCACCGCCATTCAATGAGTTCATGGCTGAACATGAAACTTCAGTACCCGCTTCCTGCTTTCTCACCATACCCCTTGATCCCCCGAGTAGTAAGGACTTCATCTAACTCCCTTTTGAATATATTTAGTGAATTGGCCTCAACTACTTTCTGTGGTAGAGAATTCCACAGGTTCACCACTCTCTGGGTGAAGAAGTTTCTCCTCATCTCGGTCCTAAATGGCTTACCCCTTATCCTCAGACTGTGACCCCTGGTTCTGGACTTCCCCAACATTGGGAACATTCTTTCTGCATCTAACCTGTCAAAACCCGTCAGAATTTTAAACGTTTCTATGAGGTCCCCTCTCATTCTTCTGAACTCCAGTGAATACAAGCCCTTTAATGTACAAGGCCTTTAATGTATAAAAAAACCTTCATTTCGTTTCCACACTTAATAAAAATAGCACTTATTGACACGCTAACCAACATGATGCAGATTTACAGGTTACATTGAAACGTCGCCGTCTGTTTATTCCAAGTGGTTTAAAATCATTCTTGTATTGGAAAATGAGAGACTGGCTCTGCTTCCACTGACAATTATACAGAAGTACAAGGCACAATCAAGGATTAACATCATTTATACAACCGTTAAAAATTGCACATGGAAGTGCTACTTTGGTGCTTTTGAGATCATGCTTAGAAATAATTAGGTCACACGGAAAATGACTTAATCTGCAAATTGTGCCCAGATCAGCCATTAGATCGGGCTTGCTCATTGTCAACGTGCTGTCACTCCTAAGAAAAGCCAAGACACCTATCGGTTTCACGGACTTTCTCTTGAGAATGGCCACAAGTAATGCACCATTATACAGCACCTTCCTTCTCCAAGTGCTTTTTATTACTGGCATTGGCCAACCACATCAATCTCGACAACCCTCTTCCAGTCATGACTCTAAACTTAAATTATTACTGGCATAGGGGAAAGGGCGTACACTGAAAATCGTGAATGCAATGTCCAATGTTCGCAGGTCCATTTAGTTATCTCTCCACTGTGCTAATTAAGCAGGATAATATGAAAACGAGTGAATAATTGTGCAAGAATGAATAACCCCACTAACAGTAATTGGTGAGAGCAAAGTGTTAAATTGGTAAATGTGAAAGAGGCCAACTCAGTGTTGAGCATTGCTCCCACTTCTAGTCTCCCAATAATTTATCAACGTACATTTCAGCTGGTAGTCAGATACTATCTTAAATACAAAAAATGTAGTGTCAAGTTGTAATATCTTCTGTTTGTCAACGAATCCAATGATTGATCGATCGATTACAAGCCGTACTGAAAGTCTAGGTGGCTGTTTGGTAGAGTGGCTCGGGTTTGTGGGACCTCCGACACCACAGGTGTTCAGTTTATAGTGCGCTGGGTACGGGAGTCCGAGGGCTCACAAGGCCTGAACTACAATCAGTGCCATTGCCTGGAGTTCCTGTGATCCGGGATCCACTCCCGTGTCTAACACGGTGATGTGAATACCCGTGACATCGTATTCTGATAGCGGGTATTAAAGCATATTCTGTCACAGGATTATTGACTGCTCAAAGGGCCCATATTGCACAGAATTAAATACAGAACAAGGAGAGAAGGACATCTCCCTCTGCTTCCATCTACTTATCTGTCCTTTCTCTCTCTTCCCGTCGCTCGTTCTATTTAGAAATAATTAGGTCACTCGGAAAATGATTTAATCCACAAATTACGCCCCAGATCAGCCATTAGATTACATGACTCTCTGTGCGTCTCACTATCTTTCACTCTGTCATTTTCTAACTCTCAACAAAAATATATTCCAGTGAGGAGGAAAGAGTGCAAAAGTAAAGGAAGCCATCCGTGGCTAACTAAAGACATAAAGGCTGCTATCCAATTAAAACAAGGGCATACAAAGTGGCCAAAACTATTGGGAGGACAGAAGATTGTGAAGCTTTTAAAAGCCAGCCAGGAATGACTAAGAACATGAGTAAGAAAGTGAAGATTGACTATGAAATAAACTAGCACGAAATATAAACACAGATAGCAAGAGTTTCGATAGTTATATAAAAAGGAAAAGAGTGGCTAAAATAAATGTTGGTCCCTTAGAGGAATTAGTGACAGGGAACATGGAAATGGCAGAAACTCTGAACAAATATTTTGTATCAGTCTTTACGGTAGAGGACACTAAAAATATTCCAACAGTGGATAGTCAAGGTGCTATAGGTGGGGAGGAACTGAGCACAATGACAATCACTAAGGATATAGTACTCAGGAAGATAATGGCGGATAAATCCCCTGGACCTGATGGTTTGCTTCCTCGGGTCTGAAGAAAAGCAATGGCCGGGATAGTGGATGAATTGGTTGTAATTTACCAAAATTCCCTGGATTCTGGGGAGGTTGCAGCAGATCAGAAAACCGCAAATGTAATGCCCTATTTAAAAAAGGAGGCAGACAAAACGCAGGAAAACTATAGACCAGTTAGCCTGACATCTGTGGTTGGGAAAATGTTGGAGTCCAGTATTTAAAAAAGCAGTAGCAGGACATTTGGAAAAGCATAATTCAGTCAGGCAGAGTCAGCATGGATTTATGAAGGGGAAGTCATGTTTGACAAATTTGCTGAAATTCTTTGAGGATGTTACGAACAGGTTGGATAAAGGGTTACCAGTGGGCGTGGTGTATTTGGACTTTCAGACGGCATTTGACAAGGTGTCACAAAAAAAGTTTACTGCACAAGATAAAAGTTCACAGGGTTGGGGATAATATATTAGCATGGATAGAGGATTGGCTAACTAACAGAAAACAGAGAGTCAGGATAAATTGTTCATTCTCGGGTTGGCAATCAGTAACTAGTGGGGAGCTGCAGGAATCAGTGTTGGGACCCCAACTATTTACTATCTATATTAACGACTTGGATGAATT
This sequence comes from Pristiophorus japonicus, assembly GCF_044704955.1. Classification (NCBI taxonomy): domain Eukaryota; kingdom Metazoa; phylum Chordata; class Chondrichthyes; family Pristiophoridae; genus Pristiophorus; species Pristiophorus japonicus. The sequence goes on along the minus strand of NW_027250702.1, from coordinate 410,257 downwards.
GACCGAGTGTAACGGAGCCAGGTTCGCTGATGATACAAAGATGGGCGGAAAAACAATGTGTGAGGAGGACACAAAAAACCTGCAAAAGGACATAGACAGGCTAAGTGAGTGGGCAAAAAAGTTGGCAGATGGAGTATTATGTTGGAAAGTGTGAGGTTATGCAGTTGGCAGAAAATATCGAAAAGCAAGTTATTATTTAAATGTAAAAAAAATTACAAAGTGCTGCAGTACAGCGGGACCTGGTGGTCCTGGTGCATGAAACACGAAATGTTAGTCTGCAGGTACAGCAAGTGATCAGGAAGGGCCAATGGTATCTTGGCCTTTATTGCAAAGGGGATGGAGTATAAAAGCAGGGAAGTCTTGCTCCAGTTATACAGGGTATTGGTGAGGCCGCACCTGGAGTACCGCATGTACAGTTTTGCTCTCCGTATTTACGAAAGGATATATTTGCTTTGGAGGCAGTTCAGAGAAGGTTCACTCGGTTGATTCCGGAGATGAGGGGGTTGACTTATGAGGAAAGGTTGAGGAGGCTGGGCCTCTACTCATTGGAATTCAGAAGAATGAGAGGTGATCTTATGGAAATGTATCAGATTATGAGGGGCTTGAAAAGGTGGATACAGAGAGGATGCTTCCACTGATGGGGGAGATTGATAGGGGGCATAATCTTAGAATAAGGGGCCGCCCATTTAAAACTGAGATGAGAAGAATTTTTTCTCTCAGAGGGTTGTAAATCTGTGAAATTCGCTGCCTCAGGAAGTTGTGGAAGCCGGGCCACTGAATAAATTTAAGGAAGAGATAGACAGTTTCTGGATAAGAGGAATAAGGGTTAATGGGGAGCGGGCAGGGAAGTGAATCTGAGTCCATAATCGGATCAGCTATGATTGTATTAAATGGTGGAGCAGGCTCGAGGGGCCGAATGGACAGCTCCTGCTCCTATTTCTTATGTTCTTATGTCCTTATATCTCTCACTCTCTCACTATTTCTCTCTCCCTCACTTTCTCTATATATTTGCCTGAATCATTTGGTCTCTGACTGTCCCTCGGTTTTACTCTAATGCTAACTCTTTCTCTCAGTCTCACTTTCTCTCTATCTGTGGGCCTCTGACTCTCGGTCTGTCCCTCTATATCTATGCATCTGCCTGTCTCTGTTTTTCTATGTCTCTCCCTCTCAGTATCTCTCACTGTTTTTATCTCCCTCACTCATTCGCCCACTCTCTGTCGCTGTGTGTCTCGCTCTCATTCTCTCTCTCTCTCTTTCTCTCTCTGTCACTTTCTAGCACACTGATAGTGCGCTCTGCTGGTAGATGTCGTCACTGAGTGTCTGGACTGATATGGGAGATGAGGCCCGTGGGGTAAGATACAAGCACTGCAGTCTGGGTCTCTGGACCCCGACCCTCGGTGACAATCTGTTCCTGCGCAGGTTGAGAGAGGGGAAAAAGGAGAGCTCAATGTGAAGTAAATCACTAATGTTCCCAGAGTCACTGTTAAATGGGAAGGGCCAAAGTTGGCTGCATTTCACCAATAGGCCTCTAGAGGGAGTGCGGATATTTTAGGCAATGGCGCCCCCTCCTGGTAGCAGAGAGTGTTACACCTCAATATTTCTGGCATGATTCAGCACAGGAGGAGGCTATTCAGCCCATCGTGTCGGTTAGACACCTCCCATCGTATTTCTCCAAACCCCCGCCAGTTTCTCCCCTTTCAAGTACGTATCCAATTCCATTTTGCAAATGGCTATTGCATTTACTTCCAACAGCAACTGAGGCAGTGAATTCCATATCGTAATAAAAAGCTGTTTATAAACAATTCAGTGTGTGTTAATATTCACCCTGATCACAGGCCTCACACAGGGAGCCCAGTGTAGACAGTGTGTGAGTGTGTGTGTTAATATTCACCCTGATCACAGGCCTCACACAGGGAGCCCAGTGTAGACAGTGTGTGAGTGTGTTAATATTCACTCTGATCACAGGCCTCACACAGGGAGCCCAGTGTAGACAGTGTGTGAGTGTGTGTTAATATTCACCCTGATCACAGGCCTCACACAGGGAGCCCAGTGTAGACAGTGTGTGAGTGAGTGTTAATATTCACCGTGATCACAGGCCTCACACCGGGAGCCCAGTGTAGACAGTGTGTGAGTGTGTTAATATTCACCCTGATCACTGGCCTCACACAGGGAGCCCAGTGTAGACAGTGTGTGAGTGTGTTAATATTCACCCTGATCACAGGCCTCACACAGGGAGCCCAGTGTAGACAGTGTGTGAGTGTGTGTTAATATTCACCCTGATCACAGGCCTCACACAGGGAGCCCAGTGTAGACAGTGTGTGAGTGTGTTAATATTCACCCTGATCACAGGCCTCACACAGGGAGCCCAGTGTAGACAGTGTGTGAGTGTGTTTTAATATTCACCCTGATCACAGGCCTCACACAGGGAGCCCAGTGTGGGCAGTGTGTGTGTGAGTGTGTTAATATTCACCCTGATCACAGGACTCACACAGGGAGCCCAGTGTAGACAGTGTGTGAGTGTGTGTGTTAATATTCACCCTGATCACAGGCCTCACACAGGGAGCCCAGTGTAGACAGTGTGTGAGTGTGTGTGTTAATATTCACCCTGATCACATGCCTCACACAGGGAGCACAGTGTAGACAGTGTGTGAGTGTGTGTTAATATTCACCCTGATCACAGGCCTCACACAGGGAGCCCAGTGTAGACAGTGTGTGAGTGAGTGTGTTAATATTCACCCTGATCACAGGCCTCACACAGGGAGCCCAGTGTGGACAGTGTGTGAGTGAGTGTGTTAATATTCACCCTGATCACAGGCCTCACACAGGGAGCCCAGTGTAGACAGTGTGTGAGTGTGTTAATATTCACCCTGATCACAGGCCTCACACAGGGAGCACAGTGTAGACAGTGTGTGAGTGTGTTAATATTCACCCTGATCACAGGCCTCACACAGGGAGCCCAGTGTGGACAGTATGTGAGTGAGTGTGTTAATATTCACCCTGATCACAGGCCTCACACAGGGAGCCCAGTGTAGACAGTGTGTGAGTGAGTGTGTTAATATTCACCCTGATCACAGGCCTCACACAGGGAGCCCAGTGTAGACAGTGTGTGAGTGTGTGTTAATATTCACCCTGATCACAGGCCTCACACAGGGAGCCCAGTGTAGACAGTGTGTGTGTGAGTGTTAATATTCACCCTGATCACAGGCCTCACACAGGGAGCCCAGTGTAGACAGTGAGTGAGTGTGTTAATATTCACCCTGATCACAGGCCTCACACAAGGAGCCCAGTGTAGACAGTGTGTGAGTGTGTTAATATTCACCCTGATCACAGGCCTCACACAAGGAGCCCAGTGTAGACAGTGTGTGAGTGAATGTGTTAATATTCACCCTGATCACAGGCCTCACACAGGGAGCCCAGTGTAGACAGTGTGTGAGTGAGTGTGTTAATATTCACCCTGATCACAGGCCTCACACAGAGAGCCCAGTGTAGACAGTGTGTGAGTGTGTGTTAACATTCACCCTGATCACAGGCCTCACACAGGGAGCCCAGTGTAGACAGTGTGTGAGTGTGTGTGTTAATATTCACCCTGATCACAGGCCTCACACAGGGAGCACAGTGTAGACAGTGTGTGAGTGAATGTGTTAATATTCACCCTGATCACAGGCCTCACACAGGGAGCCCAGTGTAGACAGTGTGTGAGTGAGTTAATATTCACCCTGATCACAGGCCTCACACAGAGAGCCCAGTGTAGACAGTGTGTGAGTGTGTGTTAACATTCACCCTGATCACAGGCCTCACACAGGGAGCCCAGTGTAGACAGTGTGTGTGTGTGTGTTAATATTAACCCTGATCACAGGCCTCACACAGGGAGCCCAGTGTAGAGAGTGTGTGAGTGTGTTAATATTCACCCTGATCACAGGCCTCACACAGGGAGCACAGTGTAGACAGTGTGTGAGTGTGTGTTAATATTCACCCTGATCACAGGCCTCACACAGGGAGCACAGTGTAGACAGTGTGTGAGTGAGTGTTAATATTCACCCTGATCACAGGCCTCACACAGGGAGCCCAGTGTAGACAGTGTGTGAGTGTGTTAATATTCACCCTGATCACAGGCCTCACACAAGGAGCCCAGTGTAGACAGTGTGAGAGTGAATGTGTTAATATTCACCCTGATCACAGACCTCACACAGGGAGCCCAGTGTAGACAGTGTGTGAGTGTGTTAATATTCACCCTGATCACAGGCCTCACACAGAGAGCCCAGTGTCGACAGTGTGTGAGTGAGTGTGTTAATATTCACCCTGATCACAGGCCTCACACAGGGAGCCCAGTGTAGACAGTGTGTGAGTGAGTGTGTTAATATTCACCCTGATCACAGGCCTCACACAGGGAGCCCAGTGTAGACAGTGTGTGAGTGAGTGTGTTAATATTCACCCTGATCACAGGCCTCACACAGAGAGCCCAGTGTCGACAGTGTGTGAGTGAGTGTGTTAATATTCACCCTGATCACAGGCCTCACACAGTGAGCCCAGTGTAGACAGTGTGTGAGTGTGTGTTAATATTCACCCTGATCACAGGCCTCACACAGGGAGCCCAGTGTAGACAGTGTGTGAGTGAGTGTGTTAATATTCACCCTGATCACAGGCCTCACACAGAGAGCCCAGTGTAGACAGTGTGTGAGTGAGTGTGTTAATATTCACCCTGATCACAGGCCTCACACAGGGAGCCCAGTGTAGACAGTGTGTGAGTGTGTTAATATTCACCCTGATCACAGGCCTCACACAGGGAGCCCAGTGTAGACAGTGAGTGAGTGTGTTAATATTCACCCTCATCACAGGCCTCACACAAGGAGCCCAGTGTAGATAGTGTGTGAGTGAGTGTGTTAATATTCACCCTGATCACAGACCTCACACAGGGAGCCCAGTGTAGACAGTGTGTGAGTGTGTGTTAATATTCACCCTGATCACATGCCTCACACAGGGAGCCCAGTGCAGACAGTGTGTGTGTGAGTGTGTTAATATTCACCCTGATCACAGGCCTCACACAGGGAGCCCAGTGTAGACAGTGTGTGAGTGAGTGTGTTAACATTCACCCTGATCACAGGCCTCACACTGGGAGCCCAGTGTAGACAGTGTGTGTGTGTGTGTTAATATTAACCCTGATCACAGGCCTCACACAGGGAGCCCAGTGTAGACAGTGTGTGAGTGTGTTAATATTCACCCTGATCACAGGCCTCACACAGGGAGCACAGTGTAGACAATGTGTGAGTGAGTGTTAATATTCACCCTGATCACAGGCCTCACACAGGGAGCCCAGTGTAGACAGTGTGTGAGTGTGTTAATATTCACCCTGATCACAGGCCTCACACAGGGAGCCCAGTGTAGACAGTGTGTGAGTGAGTGTGTTAATATTCACCCTGATCACAGGCCTCACACAGAGAGCCCAGTGTCGACAGTGTGTGAGTGAGTGTGTTAATATTCACCCTGATCACAGGCCTCACACAGGGAGCCCAGTGTAGACAGTGAGTGAATGTGTTAATATTCACCCTGATCACAGACCTCACACAGGGAGCCCAGTGTAGACAGTGTGTGAGTGTGTTAATATTCACTCTGATCACAGGCCTCACACAGTGAGCCCAGTGCAGACAGTGTGTGAGTGTGTTAGTATTCACCCTGATCACAGGCCTCACACAGTGAGCCCAGTGTAGACAGTGTGTGAGTGAGTGTGTTAATATTCACCCTGATCACAGGCCTCACACATGGAGCCCAGTGAAGGCAGTGTGTGAGTGTGTTAATATTCACCCTGATCACAGGCCTCACACAGGGAGACCAGTGTAGACAGTGTGTCAGTGTGTTAATATTCACACTGCTCACAGGCCTCACACAGGGAGCCCAGTGTAGACAGTGTGTGAGTGAGTGTGTTAATATTCACTCTGATCACAGGCCTAACACACGTAGCCCAGTGTAGACAGTGTGTGAGTGTGTTAATATTCACCCTGATCACAGGCCTCACACAGGGAGCCCAGTGTAGACAGTGTGTGAGTGAATGTGTTAATATTCACCCTGATCACTGGCCTCACACAGGGATCCCAGTGTAGACAGTGTGTGAGTGTGTTAATATTCACCCTGATCACAGGCCTCACACAGGGAGCCCAGTGTAGACAGTGTGTGAGTGTGTTAATATTCACCCTGATCACAGGCCTCACACAGGGAGCCCAGTGTAGACAGTGAGTGAGTGTGTTAATATTCATCCTGATCACAGGCCTCACACAGGGAGTCCAGTGTAGACAGTGTGTGAGTGAGTGTGTTAATATTCACCCTGATCACAGGCCTCACACAGGGAGCCCAGTGTAGACAGTGTGTGTGTGTGTTAATATTCACCCTGATCACAGGCCTTACACAGGGAGCACAGTGTAGACATTGTGTGAGTGAGTGTGTTAATATTCACCCTGATCACAGGCCTCACACAGGGAGCCCAGTGCAGACAGTGTGTGAGTGAGTGTGTTAATATTCACCCTGATCACAGGCTTCACACAGGGAGCCCAGTGTAGACAGTGAGTGAGTGTGTTAATATTTACCCTGATCACAGGCCTCACACAGGGAGCCCAGTGTAGACAGTGTGTGAGTGTGTTCATATTCACCCTGATCACAGGCCTCACACAGGGAGCCCAGTGCAGACAGTGTGTGAGTGTGTTAATATTCACTCTGATCCCAGGCCTCACACAGGGAGCACAGTGTAGACAGTGTGTGAGTGTGTTAATATTCATCCTGATCACAGGCCTCACACAGGGAGCCCAGTGTAGACAGTGTGTGAGTGTGTTAATATTCACCCTGATCACAGGCCTCACACAGGGAGCCCAGTGTAGACAGTGTGTGAGTGTGTTAATATTCATCCTGATCACAGGCCTCACACAGGGAGCCCAGTGTAGACAGTGTGTGAGTGTGTTAATATTCACCCTGATCACAGGCCTCACACAGGGAGCCCAGTGTAGACAGTGTGTGAGTGTGTTAATATTCACCCTGATCACAGGCCTCACACAGGGAGCCCAGTGTAGACAGTGTGTGAGTGTGTGTGTTAATACTCACCCTGATCACAGGCCTCACACAGGGAGCCCAGTGTAGACAGTGTCTGAGTGTGTTAATATTCACACTGATCACAGGCCTCACACAGGGAGCACAGTGTAGACAGTGTGTGAGTGTGTTACTATTCTCCCTGATCACAGGCCTCACACAGGGAGCCCAGTGTAGACAGTGTGTGTGTGAGTGTGTTAATATTCTCCCTGATCACAGGCCTCACACAGGGAGCCCAGTGCAGACAGTGTGTGAGTGTGTTAATATTCACCCTGATCACAGGCCTCACACAGGGAGCACAGCGTAGACAGTGTGTGAGTGTGTTAATATTCACCCTGATCACAGGCCTCACACAGGGAGCCCAGTGTAGACAGTGTGTGAGTGTGTTAATATTCACCCTGATCACAGGCCTCACACAGGGAGCTCAGTGTAGACAGTATGTGAGTGTCTGTGTTAATATTCACCCTGATCACAGGCCTCACACAGGGAGCTCAGTGTAGACAGTGTGTGAGTGTGTTAATATTCACCCTGATCACAGGCCTCACACAGGGAGCTCAGTGCAGACAGTGTGTGAGTGTGTAAATATTCACCCTGATCACAGGCCTCACACAGGGAGCCCAGTGTATACAGAGTGTGAGTGTGTGTTAATATTCACTCTGATCACAGGCCTCACACAGGGAGCTCAGTGTAGACAGTATGTGAGTGTCTGTGTTAATATTCACCCTGATCACAGGCCTCACACAGGGAGCTCAGTGTCGACAGTGTGTGAGTGTGTTAATATTCACCCTGATCACAGGCCTCACACAGGGAGCCCAGTGTAGACAGTGTGTGAGTGTGTTAATATTCACCCTGATCACAGGCCTCACGAAGGGAGCCCAGTGTAGACAGTCTGTGATTGTGTGTTAATATTCACCCTGATCACAGGCCTCACACAGGGAGCCCAGTGTAGACAGTGTGTGAGTGTGTTAATATTCACCCTGATCACAGGCCTCACACAGGGAGCCCAGTATAGACAGTATGTGTGAGTGTGTTAATATTCACCCTGATCACAGGCCTCACACAGGGAGCCCAGTGTAGACAGTGTGTGAGTGTGTGTGTTAATATTCACCCTGATCACAGGCCTCACACAGGGAGCCCAGTGTAGACAGTGTGTGAGTGTGTTAATATTCACCCTGATCACAGGCCTCACACAGGGAGCCCAGTGTAGACAGTGTGTGTGTGTGTGTTAATATTCACCCTGATCACAGGCCTCACACAGGGAGCTCAGTGCAGACAGTGTGTGACTGTGTGTTAATATTCACCCTGATCACAGGCCTCACACAGGGAGCCCAGTGTAGACAGTGTGTGAGTGTGTTAGCATTAACCCTGATCACAGGCCTCACACAGGGAGCCCAGTGTAGACAGTGTGTGAGTGTGTGTGTTAATATTCACCCTGATCACAGGCCTCACACAGGGAGCCCAGTGTAGACAGTGTGTGAGTGAGTGTGTTAATATTCACCCTGATCACAGGCCTCACACAGGAAGCCCAGTGTAGACAGTGTGTGAGTGAGTGTGTTAATATTCACCCTGATCAGAGGCCTCACACAGTGAGCCCAGTGTAGACAGTGTGTGAGTGTGTTAGTATTCACCCTGATCACAGGCCTCACACAGGGAGCCCAGTGTAGACAGTGTGTGAGTGAGTGTGTTAATATTCACCCTGATCACAGGCCTCACACAGGGAGCCCAGTGTAGACAGTGTGTGAGTGTGTTAATATTCACCCTGATCACAGGCCTCACACAGGGAGCCCAGTGTAGACAGTGTGTGAGTGTGTTAATATTAAACCTGTTCACAGGCCTCACACAGGGAGCCCAGTGTAGACAGTGTGTGAGTGTGTTAATATTCACCCTGATCACAGGCCTCACACAGGGAGCCCAGTGTAGACAGTGTGTGAGTGAGTGTGTTAATATTTACCCTGACCACAGTCCTCACACAGGGAGCCCAGTGTAGACAGTGTGTGAGTGTGTTAATATTCTCCCTGATCAAAGGCCTCACACAGGGAGCCCAGTGTAGACAGTGTGTGAGTGTGTTAATATTCACCCTGATCACAGGCCTCACACAGGGAGCCCAGTGTAGACAGTGTGTGAGTGTGTTAATATTCACCCTGATCACAGGCCTCACACAGGGAGCCCAGTGTAGACAGTGTGTGAGTGTGTGTGTTAATATTCACCCTGATCACAGGCCTCACACAGGGAGCCCGGTGTAGACAGTGTGTGAGTGTGTTAATATTCACCCTGATCACAGGCCTCACACAGAGAGCCCAGTGTAGACAGTGTGTGAGTGTGTGTTAATATTCACCCTGATCACAGGCCTCACACAGGGAGCCCAGTGTAGACAGTGTGTGAGTGTGTGTTAATATTCACCCTGATCACAGGCCTCACACAGGGAGCCCAGTGTAGACAGTGTGTGAGTATGTTAATATTCACTCTGATCACAGGCCTCACACAGGGAGCCCAGTGTAGACAGTGTGTGAGTGAGTGTGTTAATATTCACCCTGATCACAGGCCTCACACAGGGAGCCCAGTGTAGACAGTGTGTGAGTGTGTGTGTTAATATTCACCCTGATCACAGGCCTCACACAGGGATCCCAGTGTAGACAGTGTGTGAGTGAGTGTGTTAATATTCACCCTGATAACAGGCCTCACACAGGGAGCCCAGTGTAGACAGTGTGTGAGTGTGTTAATATTCACCCTGATCACAGGCCTCACACAGGGAGCCCAGTGTAGACAGTGTGTGAGTGTGTGTTAATATTCACCCTGATCACAGGCCTCACACAGGGAGCCCAGTGTAGACAGTGTGTGAGTGTGTGTTAATATTCACCCTGATCACAGGCTTCACACAGGGAGCCCAGTGTAGACAGTGTGTGAGTGTGTTAATATTCACCCTGATCACAGGCCTCACACAGAGAGCCCAGTGTAGACAGTGTGTGTGTGTGTTAATATTCACCCTGATCACAGACCTCACACAGGGAGCCCAGTGTAGACAGTGTGTGTGTGTGTGTTAATATTCACCCTGATCACAGGCCTCACACAGGGAGCCCAGTGTAGACAGTGTGTGAGTGTGTGTGTTAATATTCACCCTGATCACAGGCCTCACACAGGGAGCCCAGTGTAGACAGTGTGTGAGTGTGTTAATATTCACCCTGATCACAGGCCTCACACAGGGAGCACAGTGTAGACAGTGTGTGAGTGAGTGTGTTAATATTCACTCTGATCACAGGCCTCACACAGGGAGCCCAGTGTAGACAGTGTGTGAGTGTGTTAATATTAACCCTGAGCACAGGCCTCACACAGGGAGCCCAGTGTAGACAGTGTGTGAGTGAGTGTGTTAATATTAACCCTGAGCACAGGCCTCACACAGGGAGCCCAGTGTAGATAGTGTGTGAGTGAGTGTGTTAATATTCACCCTGATCACAGGCCTCACACAGGGAGCCCAGTGTAGACAGTGTGTGAGTGTGTTAATATTCACCCTGATCACAGGCCTCACACAGGGAGCCCAGTGCAGACAGTGTGTGAGTGTGTTAATATTCACCCTGATCACAGGCCTCACACAGGGAGCCCAGTGTAGACAGTGTGTGTGTGTGTGTGTTAATATTCACCCTGATCACAGGCCTCACACAGGGAGCCCAGTGTAGACAGTGTGTGAGTGTGTGTTAATATTCACCCTGATCACAGGCCTCACACAGGGAGCCCAGTGTAGACAGTGTGTGTGTGAGTGAGTTAATATTCACCCTGATCACAGGCCTCACACAGGGAGCCCAGTGTAGACAGTGTGTGAGTGTGTGTTAATATTCACCCTGATCACAGGCCTCACACAGGGAGCCCAGTGTAGACAGTGTGTGAGTGTGTTAATATTCACCCTGATCACAGGCCTCACACAGGGAGCCCAGTGTAGACAGTGTGTGAGTGAGTGTGTTAATATTCACCCTGATCACAGGCCTCACACAGGGAGCCCTGTGTGGACAGTGTGTGAGTGAGTGTGTTAATATTCACCCTGATCATAGGCCTCACACAGGGAGCTCAGTGTGGACAGTGTGTGAGTGTGTTAATATTCACCCTGATCACAGGCCTCACACAGGGAGCCCAGTGTAGACTGTGTGTGAGTGAGTGTTAATATTCACCCTGATCACAGACCTCACACAGGGAGCCCAGTGTAGACAGTGTGTGAGTGTGTGTTAATATTCACCCTGATCACAGGCCTCACACAGGGAGCCCAGTGTAGACAGTGTGTGAGTATGTTAATATTCACCCTGATCACAGGCCTCACACAGGGAGCCCAGTGTAGACAGTGTGTGAGTGTGTGTGTTAATATTCACCCTGATCACAGGCCTCACACAGGGAGCCCAGTGTAGACAGTGTGTGTGTGTTAATATTCACCCTGATCACAGGACTCACACAGGGAGCCCAGTGTAGACAGTGTGTGAGTGTGTTAATATTCACCCTGATCACAGGACTCACACAGGGAGCCCAGTGCAGACAGTGAGTGAGTGTGTTAATATTCACCCTGATCACAGGCCTCACACAGAGAGCCCAGTGTAGACAGTGTGTGAGTGTGTGTGTTAATATTCACCCTGATCACAGGCCTCACACAGGGAGCCCAGTGTAGACAGTGTGTGAGTGAGTGTTAATATTCACCCTGATCACAGGCCTCACACAGGGAGCCCAGTGTAGACAGTGTGTGAGTGAGTGTGTTAATATTCACCCTGATCACAGGCCTCACACAGGGAGCCCAGTGTAGACAGTGTGTGAGTGTGTGTTAATATTCACCATGATCACAGGCCTCACACAGGGAGCCCAGTGTAGACAGTGTATGAGTGAGTGTGTTAATATTCACCCTGATCACAGGTCTCACACAGGGAGCCCAGTGTAGACAGTGTGTGAGTGAGTGTGTTAATATTCACCCAGATCACAGGCCTCACACAGGGAGCACAGTGTAGACAGTGTGTGTGTGTGTTAATATTCACCCTGATCACAGGCCTCACACAGGGAGCTCAGTGTAGACAGTGTGTGAGTGAGTGTGTTAATATTCACCCTGATCACAGGCCTCACACAGGGAGCCCAGTGTAGACAGTGTGAGAGTGTGTTAATATTCACCCTGATCACAGGCCTCACACAGGGAGCCCAGTGTAGACAGTGTGTGAGTGTGTTAATATTCACCCTGATCACAGGCCTCACACAGGGCGCCCAGTGTAGACAGTGTGTGAGTGTGTTAATATTCACCCTGATCACAAGCCACACACAGAGAGCCCAGTGTAGACAGTGTGTAAGTGAGTGTGTTAATATTCACCCTGATCACAAGCCACACACAGAGAGCCCAGTGTAGACAGTGTGTGAGTGAGTGTGTTAATATTCACCCTGATCACAGGCCTCACACAGGGAGCCCAGTGCAGACAGTGTGTGAGTATATTAATATTCACCCTGATCACAGGCCTCACACAGGGAGCCCAGTGTAGACAGTGTGTGAGTGTGTGTTAATATTCACCCTGATCACAGGCCTCACACAGGGAGCCCAGTGTAGACAGTGTGTGTGTGTTAATATTCACCCTGATCACAGGACTCACACAGGGAGCCCAGTGTAGACAGTGTGTGAGTGTGTTAATATTCACCCTGATCACAGGCCTCACACAGGGAGCCCAGTATAGACAGTGTGTGAGTGTGTTAATATTCACCCTGATCACAGGCCTCACACAGGGAGCCCAGTGTAGACAGTGTGTGAGTGTGTTAATATTCACCCTGATCACAGGCCTCACACAGGGAGCCCAGTGTAGAATGTGTGTGAGTGTGTTAATATTCACCCTGATCACAGGCCTCACACAGGGTGCCCAGTGTAGACAGTGTGTGAGTGTGTTAATATTTACCCTGATCACAGGCCTCACACAGGGAGCCCAGTGTGGACAATGTGTGAGTGTGTGTTAATATTCACCCTGATCACAGGCCTCACACAGGGAGCCCAGTGTAGACAGTGTGTGAGTGAGTGTTAATATTCACCCTGATCACAGGCCTCACACAGGGAGCCCAGTGTAGACAGTGTGTGAGTGTGTGTTAATATTCACCCTGATCACAGACCTCACACAGTGAGCCCAGTGTAGACAGTGTGTGAGTGAGTGTGTTAATATTCACCCTGATCACAGGCCTCACACAGGGAGCTCAGTGTAGACAGTGTGTGAGTGTGTTAATATTCACCCTGATCACAGGCCTCACGCAGTGAGCACAGTGTAGACAGTGTGTGAGTGAGTGTTAATATTCACCCTGATCACAGGCCTCACACAGGGAGCTCAGTGTAGACAGTGTGTGAGTGAGTGTGTTAATATTCACCCTGATCACAGGCCTCACACAGGGAGCCCAGTGTAGACAGTGTGTGAGTGAGTGTGTTAATATTCACCCTGATCACAGGCCTCACACAGGGAGCCCAGTGTAGACAGTGTGTGAGTGAGTGTGTTAATATTCACCCTGATCACAGGCCTCACACAGGGAGCCCAGTGTAGACAATGTGTGAGTGAGTGTGTTAATATTCACCCTGATCACAGGCCTCACACAGGGAGCCCAGTGTAGACAGTGTGAGAGTGTGTTAATATTCACCCTGATCACAGGCCTCACACAGGGAGCCCAGTGTAGACAGTGTGTGAGTGTGTTAATATTCACCCTGATCACAGGCCTCACACAGGGCGCCCAGTGTAGACAGTGTGTGAGTGAGTGTGTTAATATTCACCCTGATCACAGGCCTCACACAGGGAGCTCAGTGTAGACAGTGTGTGAGTGTGTTAATATTCACCCTGATCACAAGCCACACACAGAGAGCCCAGTGTAGACAGTGTGTGAGTGAGTGTGTTAATATTCACCCTGATCACAAGCCACACACAGAGAGCCCAGTGTAGACAGTGTGTGAGTGAGTGTGTTAATATTCACCCTGATCACAGGCCTCACACAGGGCGCCCAGTGTAGACAGTGTGTGAGTGTGTTAATATTCACCCTGATCACAAGCCACACACAGAGAGCCCAGTGTAGACAGTGTGTGAGTGAGTGTGTTAATATTCACCCTGATCACAGACCTCACACAGGGAGCCCAGTGTAGACATTGTGTGAGTGTGTTAATATTCACCCTGATCACAGGCCTCACACAGGGAGCCCAGTTTAGACAGTGTGTGAGTGTGTTAATATTCACCCTGATCACAGGCCTCACACAGGGAGCCCAGTGTAGACAGTGTGTGAGTGTGTTAATATTCACCCTGATCACAGGCCTCACACAGGGAGCCCAGTGTAGACAGTGTGTGAGTGTGTGTTAATATTCACCCTGATCACAGGCCTCACACAGGGAGCACAGTGTAGACAGTGTGTGAGTGTGTTAATATTCACCCTGATCACAGGCCTCACACAGGGAGCACAGTGTAGACAGTGTGTGTGTGTGTGGTAATATTCACCCTGATCACAGGCCTCACACAGGGAGCCCAGTGTAGACAATGTGTGAGTGTGTGTGTTAATATTCACCCTGATCACAGGCCTCACACAGGGAGCCCAGTGTAGACAGTGTGTGAGTGTGTGTTAATATTCACCCTGATCACAGGCCTCACACAGGGAGCCCAGTGTAGACAGTGTGTGAGTGAGTGTGTTTATATTCACCCTGATCACAGGCCTCACACAGGGAGCTCAGTGTAGACAGTGTGTGAGTGTGTTAATATTCACCCTGATCACAGGCCTCACACAGGGAGCCCAGTGTAGACAGTGTGTGAGTGAGTGTGTTAATATTCACCCTGATCACAGGCCTCACACAGGGAGCCCAGTGTAGACAGTGTGTGAGTGTGTTAATATTTACCCTGATCACAGGCCTCACACAGGAAGCCCAGTGCAGACAGTGTGTGAGTGAGTGTGTTAATATTCACCCTGATCACAGGCCTCACACAGGGAGCCCAGTGTGGACCGTGCGTGAGTGTGTTAATATTCACCCTGATCACAGGCCTCACACAGGGAGCCCAGTGTAGACAGTGTGTGAATGTGTTAATATTCACCCTGATCACAGGCCTCACACAGGGAGCCCAGTGTAGACAGTGTGTGAGTGTTTGTTAATATTCACCCTGATCACAGGCCTCACACAGGGAGCCCAGTGTAGACAGTGTGTGAGTGTGTTAATATTTACCCTGATCACAGGCCTCACACAGGGAGCCCAGTGTAGACAGTGTGTGAGTGAGTGTGTTAATATTCACCCTGATCACAGGCCTCACACAGGGAGCCCAGTGTAGACAGTGTGTGAGTGTGTGTGTTAATATTCACCCTGATCACAGGCCTCACACAGGGAGCCCAGTGTAGACAGTGTGTGAGTGTGTTAATATTCACCCTGATCACAGGCCTCACACAGGGAGCCCAGTGTAGACAGTGTGTGAGTGAGTGTGTTAATATTCACCCTGATCACAGGCCTCACACAGGGAGCCCAGTGTAGACAGTGTGTGAGTGAGTGTGTTAATATTCACCCTGATCACAGGTCTCACACAGGGAGCCCAGTTTAGACAGTGTGTGAGTGTGTTAATATTCACCCTGATCACAGGCCTCACACAGGGAGCCCAGTGTAGACAGTGTGTGAGTGTGTTAATATTCACCCTGATCACAGGCCTCACACAGGGAGCCCAGTGTAGACAGTGTGTGAGTGTGTTAATATTCACCCTGATCACAGGCCTCACACAGGGAGCCCAGTGTAGACAGTGTGTGAGTGTGTGTGTTAATATTCACCCTGATCACAGGCCTCACACAGGGAGCACAGTGTAGACAGTGTGTGAGTGTGTTAATATTCACCCTGATCACAGGCCTCACACAGGGAGCTCAGTGTAGACAGTGTGTGAGTGAGTGTGTTAATATTCACCCTGATCACAGGCCTCACACAGGGAGCACAGTGTAGACAGTGTGTGAGTGAGTGTGTTAATATTCACCCTGATCACAAGCCTCACACAGGGAGCACAGTGTAGACAGTGTGTGTGTGTGTTAATATTCACCCTGATCACAGGCCTCACACAGGGAGCCCAGTGTAGAGAGTGTGTGAGTGTGTGATAATATTCACCCTGATCACAGGCCTCACACAGGGAGCCCAGTGTAGACAGTGTGTGAGTGAGTGTGTTAATATTCACCCTGATCACAGACCTCACACAGGGAGCCCAGTGTAGAGAGTGTGTGAGTGTGTGATAATATTCACCCTGATCACAGGCCTCACACAGGGAGCCCAGTGTAGACAGTGTGTGAGTGTGTGTTAATATTCACCCTGATCACAGGCCTCACACAGGGAGCACAGTGTAGACAGTGTGTGAGTGTGTTAATATTCACCCTGATCACAGGCCTCACACAGGGAGCTCAGTGTAGACAGTGTGTGAGTGAGTGTGTTAATATTCACCCTGATCACAGGCCTCACACAGGGAGCACAGTGTAGACAGTGTGTGAGTGAGTGTGTTAATATTCACCCTGATCACAAGCCTCACACAGGGAGCACAGTGTAGACAGTGTGTGTGTGTGTTAATATTCACCCTGATCACAGGCCTCACACAGGGAGCCCAGTGTAGAGAGTGTGTGAGTGTGTGATAATATTCACCCTGATCACAGGCCTCACACAGGGAGCCCAGTGTAGACAGTGTGTGAGTGTGTTAATATTCACCCTGATCACAGACCTCACACAGGGAGCCCAGTGTAGACAGTGTGTGAGTGTGTGTGTTAATATTCACCCTGATCACAGGCCTCACACAAGGAGCCCAGTGTAGACAGTGTGTGAGTGAGTGTTAATATTCACCCTGATCACAGACCTCACACAGGGAGCTCAGTGTAGACAGTGTGTGAGTGAATGTGTTAATATTCACCCTGATCACAGGCCTCACACAGGGAGCCCAGTGTAGACAGTGTGTGAGTGAGTGTGTTAATATTCACCCTGATCACAGGCCTCACACAGAGAGCCCAGTGTAGACAGTGTGTGAGTGTGTGTTAACATTCACCCTGATCACAGGCCTCACACAGGGAGCCCAGTGTAGACAGTGTGTGAGTGTGTGTGTTAATATTCACCCTGATCACAGGCCTCACACAGGGAGCACAGTGTAGACAGTGTGTGAGTGTGTGTTAATATTCACCCTGATCACAGGCCTCACACAGGGAGCACAGTGTAGACAGTGTGTGAGTGAGTGTTAATATTCACCCTGATCACAGGCCTCACACAGGGAGCCCAGTGTAGACAGTGTGTGAGTGTGTTAATATTCACCCTGATCACAGGCCTCACACAAGGAGCCCAGTGTAGACAGTGTGAGAGTGAATGTGTTAATATTCACCCTGATCACAGACCTCACACAGGGAGCCCAGTGTCGACAGTGTGTGAGTGTGTTAATATTCACCCTGATCACAGGCCTCACACAGAGAGCCCAGTGTCGACAGTGTGTGAGTGAGTGTGTTAATATTCACCCTGATCACAGGCCTCACACAGGGAGCCCAGTGTAGACAGTGTGTGAGTGAGTGTGTTAATATTCACCCTGATCACAGGCCTCACACAGGGAGCCCAGTGTAGACAGTGTGTGAGTGAGTGTGTTAATATTCACCCTGATCACAGGCCTCACACAGAGAGCCCAGTGTCGACAGTGTGTGAGTGAGTGTGTTAATATTCACCCTGATCACAGGCCTCACACAGTGAGCCCAGTGTAGACAGTGTGTGAGTGTGTGTTAATATTCACCCTGATCACAGGCCTCACACAGGGAGCCCAGTGTAGACAGTGTGTGAGTGAGTGTGTTAATATTCACCCTGATCACAGGCCTCACACAGAGAGCCCAGTGTAGACAGTGTGTGAGTGAGTGTGTTAATATTCACCCTGATCAAAGGCCTCACACAGGGAGCCCAGTGTAGACAGTGTGTGAGTGTGTTAATATTCACCCTGATCACAGGCCTCACACAGGGAGCCCAGTGTAGACAGTGAGTGAGTGTGTTAATATTCACCCTCATCACAGGCCTCACACAAGGAGCCCAGTGTAGATAGTGTGTGAGTGAGTGTGTTAATATTCACCCTGATCACAGACCTCACACAGGGAGCCCAGTGTAGACAGTGTGTGAGTGTGTGTTAATATTCACCCTGATCACATGCCTCACACAGGGAGCCCAGTGCAGACAGTGTGTGTGTGAGTGTGTTAATATTCACCCTGATCACAGGCCTCACACAGGGAGCCCAGTGTAGACAGTGTGTGAGTGAGTGTGTTAACATTCACCCTGATCACAGGCCTCACACAGGGAGCCCAGTGTAGACAGTGTGTGTGTGTGTGTTAATATTAACCCTGATCACAGGCCTCACACAGGGAGCCCAGTGTAGACAGTGTGTGAGTGTGTTAATATTCACCCTGATCACAGGCCTCACACAGGGAGCACAGTGTAGACAATGTGTGAGTGAGTGTTAATATTCACCCTGATCACAGGCCTCACACAGGGAGCCCAGTGTAGACAGTGTGTGAGTGTGTTAATATTCACCCTGATCACAGGCCTCACACAAGGAGCCCAGTGTAGACAGTGTGTGAGTGAATGTGTTAATATTCACCCTGATCACAGACCTCACACAGGGAGCCCAGTGTAGACAGTGTGTGAGTGAGTTAATATTCACCCTGATCACAGGCCTCACACAGGGAGCCCAGTGTAGACAGTGTGTGAGTGAGTGTGTTAATATTCACCCTGATCACAGGCCTCACACAGAGAGCCCAGTGTCGACAGTGTGTGAGTGAGTGTGTTAATATTCACCCTGATCACAGGCCTCACACAGGGAGCCCAGTGTAGACAGTGAGTGAGTGTGTTAATATTCACCCTGATCACAGACCTCACACAGGGAGCCCAGTGTAGACAGTGTGTGAGTGTGTTAATATTCACTCTGATCACAGGCCTCACACAGTGAGCCCAGTGCAGACAGTGTGTGAGTGTGTTAGTATTCACCCTGATCACAGGCCTCACACAGGGAGCCCAGTGTAGACAGTGTGTGAGTGTGTTAATATTCACCCTGATCACAGACCTCACACAGGGAGCCCAGTGTAGACAGTGTGTGAGTGTGTTAATATTCACCCTGATCACAGGCCTCACACAGGGAGCCCAGTGTAGACAGTGTGTGAGTGTGTTAATATTCATCCTGATCACAGGCCTCACACAGGGAGCCCAGTGTAGACAGTGTGTGAGTGTGTTAATATTCACCCTGATCACAGGCCTCACACAGGGAGCCCAGTGTAGACAGTGTGTGAGTGTGTTAATATTCATCCTGATCACAGGCCTCACACAGGGAGCCCAGTGTAGACAGTGTGTGAGTGTGTTAATATTCATCCTGATCACAGGCCTCACACAGGGAGCCCAGTGTAGACAGTGTGTGAGTGTGTTAATATTCACCCTGATCACAGGCCTCACACAGGGAGCCCAGTGTAGACAGTGTGTG
The DNA here is from genome assembly GCF_044704955.1 of Pristiophorus japonicus. Classification (NCBI taxonomy): domain Eukaryota; kingdom Metazoa; phylum Chordata; class Chondrichthyes; family Pristiophoridae; genus Pristiophorus; species Pristiophorus japonicus. The sequence continues at coordinate 390,749 of NW_027250702.1, read as the reverse complement.
AGTGTGTTAATATTCACCCTGATCACAGGCCTCACACAGGGAGCTCAGTGTAGACAGTGTATGAGTGTGTGTTAATATTCACCCTGATCACAGGCCTCACACAGGGAGCCCAGTGTAGACAGTGTGTGAGTGTGTGTGTTAATACTCACCCTGATCACAGGCCTCACACAGGGAGCACAGTGTAGACAGTGTGTGAGTGTGTTAATATTCACCCTGATCACAGGCCTCACACAGGGAGCACAGTGTAGACAGTGTGTGAGTGTGTTACTATTCTCCCTGATCACAGGCCTCACACAGGGAGCCCAGTGTAGACAGTGTGTGTGTGAGTGTGTTAATATTCTCCCTGATCACAGGCCTCACACAGGGAGCCCAGTGCAGACAGTGTGTGAGTGTGTTAATATTCACCCTGATCACAGGCCTCACACAGGGAGCACAGCGTAGACAGTGTGTGAGTGTGTTAATATTCACCCTGATCACAGGCCTCACACAGGGAGCCCAGTGCAGACAGTGTGTGAGTGAGTGTGTTAATATTCACCCTGATCACAGGCCTCACACAGGGAGCCCAGTGCAGACAGTGTGTGAGTGAGTGTGTTAATATTCACCCTGATCACAGGCCTCACACAGGGAGCCCAGTGTGGACAGTGTGTGAGTGTGTGTGTTAATATTCACCCTGATCACAGGCCTCACACAGGGAGCCCAGTGTAGACAGTGTGTGAGTGTGTTAATATTCACCCTGATCACAGGCCTCACACAGGGATCCCAGTGTAGACAGTGTGTGAGTGTGTTAATATTCACCCTGATCACAGGCCTCACACAGGGAGCTCAGTGTAGACAGTATGTGAGTGTCTGTGTTAATATTCACCCTGATCACAGGCCTCACACAGGGAGCTCAGTGTAGACAGTGTGTGAGTGTGTTAATATTCACCCTGATCACAGGCCTCACACAGGGAGCCCAGTGCAGACAGTGTGTGAGTGTGTAAATATTCACCCTGATCACAGGCCTCACACAGGGAGCCCAGTGTAGACAGTGTGTGAGTGTGTGTTAATATTCACTCTGATCACAGGCCTCACACAGGGAGCTCAGTGTAGACAGTATGTGAGTGTCTGTGTTAATATTCACCCTGATCACAGGCCTCACACAGGGAGCTCAGTGTCGACAGTGTGTGAGTGTGTTAATATTCACCCTGATCACAGGCCTCACACAGGGAGCCCAGTGTAGACAGTGTGTGAGTGTGTTAATATTCACCCTGATCACAGGCCTCACGCAGGGAGCCCAGTGTAGACAGTCTGTGATTGTGTGTTAATATTCACCCTGATCACAGGCCTCACACAGGGAGCCCAGTGTAGACAGTGTGTGAGTGTGTTAATATTCACCCTGATCACAGGCCTCACACAGGGAGCCCAGTATAGACAGTATGTGTGAGTGTGTTAATATTCACCCTGATCACAGGCCTCACACAGGGAGCCCAGTGTAGACAGTGTGTGAGTGTGTGTGTTAATATTCACCCTGATCACAGGCCTCACACAGGGAGCCCAGTGTAGACAGTGTGTGAGTGTGTTAATATTCACCCTGATCACAGGCCTCACACAGGGAGCCCAGTGTAGACAGTGTGTGTGTGTGTGTTAATATTCACCCTGATCACAGGCCTCACACAGGGAGCTCAGTGCAGACAGTGTGTGACTGTGTGTTAATATTCACCCTGATCACAGGCCTCACACAGGGAGCCCAGTGTAGACAGTGTGTGAGTGTGTTAGCATTAACCCTGATCACAGGCCTCACACAGGGAGCCCAGTGTAGACAGTGTGTGAGTGTGTGTGTTAATATTCACCCTGATCACAGGCCTCACACAGGGAGCCCAGTGTAGACAGTGTGTGAGTGAGTGTGTTAATATTCACCCTGATCACAGGCCTCACACAGGAAGCCCAGTGTAGACAGTGTGTGAGTGAGTGTGTTAATATTCACCCTGATCAGAGGCCTCACACAGTGAGCCCAGTGTAGACAGTGTGTGAGTGTGTTAGTATTCACCCTGATCACAGGCCTCACACAGGGAGCCCAGTGTAGACAGTGTGTGAGTGAGTGTGTTAATATTCACCCTGATCACAGGCCTCACACAGGGAGCCCAGTGTAGACAGTGTGTGAGTGTGTTAATATTCACCCTGATCACAGGCCTCACACAGGGAGCCCAGTGTAGACAGTGTGTGAGTGTGTTAATATTAAACCTGTTCACAGGCCTCACACAGGGAGCCCAGTGTAGACAGTGTGTGAGTGTGTTAATATTCACCCTGATCACAGGCCTCACACAGGGAGCCCAGTGTAGACAGTGTGTGAGTGAGTGTGTTAATATTTACCCTGACCACAGTCCTCACACAGGGAGCCCAGTGTAGACAGTGTGTGAGTGTGTTAATATTCTCCCTGATCAAAGGCCTCACACAGGGAGCCCAGTGTAGACAGTGTGTGAGTGTGTTAATATTCACCCTGATCACAGGCCTCACACAGGGAGCCCAGTGTAGACAGTGTGTGAGTGTGTTAATATTCACCCTGATCACAGGCCTCACACAGGGAGCCCAGTGTAGACAGTGTGTGAGTGTGTGTGTTAATATTCACCCTGATCACAGGCCTCACACAGGGAGCCCGGTGTAGACAGTGTGTGAGTGTGTTAATATTCACCCTGATCACAGGCCTCACACAGAGAGCCCAGTGTAGACAGTGTGTGAGTGTGTGTTAATATTCACCCTGATCACAGGCCTCACACAGGGAGCCCAGTGTAGACAGTGTGTGAGTGTGTGTTAATATTCACCCTGATCACAGGCCTCACACAGGGAGCCCAGTGTAGACAGTGTGTGAGTGAGTGTGTTAATATTCACCCTGATCACAGGCCTCACACAGGGAGCCCAGTGTAGACAGTGTGTGAGTGTGTTAATATTCACCCTGATCACAGTCCTCACACAGGGAGCTCAGTGTAGACAGTGTGTGAGTATGTTAATATTCACTCTGATCACAGGCCTCACACAGGGAGCCCAGTGTAGACAGTGTGTGAGTGAGTGTGTTAATATTCACCCTGATCACAGGCCTCACACAGGGAGCCCAGTGTAGACAGTGTGTGAGTGTGTGTGTTAATATTCACCCTGATCACAGGCCTCACACAGGGAGCCCAGTGTAGACAGTGTGTGAGTGAGTGTGTTAATATTCACCCTGATCACAGGCCTCAAACAGGGAGCCCAGTGTAGACAGTGTGTGAGTGTGTTAATATTCACCCTGATCACAGGCCTCACACAGGGAGCCCAGTGTAGACAGTGTGTGAGTGTGTGTTAATATTCACCCTGATCACAGGCCTCACACAGGGAGCCCAGTGTAGACAGTGTGTGTGTGTGTGTTAATATTCACCCTGATCACAGGCCTCACACAGGGAGCCCAGTGTAGACAGTGTATGAGTGAGTGAGTTAATATTCACCCTGATCACAGGCCTCACACAGGGAGCGCAGTGTAGACAGTGTGTGAGTGTGTGTTAATATTCACCCTGATCACAGGCTTCACACAGGGAGCCCAGTGTAGACAGTGTGTGAGTGTGTTAATATTCACCCTGATCACAGGCCTCACACAGAGAGCCCAGTGTAGACAGTGTGTGTGTGTGTTAATATTCACCCTGATCACAGACCTCACACAGGGAGCCCAGTGTAGACAGTGTGTGTGTGTGTGTTAATATTCACCCTGATCACAGGCCTCACACAGGGAGCCCAGTGTAGACAGTGTGTGAGTGTGTGTGTTAATATTCACATTGATCACAGGCCTCACACAGGGAGCCCAGTGTAGACAGTGTGTGAGTGTGTTAATATTCACCCTGATCACAGGCCTCACACAGGGAGCACAGTGTAGACAGTGTGTGAGTGAGTGTGTTAATATTCACTCTGATCACAGGCCTCACACAGGGAGCCCAGTGTAGACAGTGTGTGAGTGTGTTAATATTAACCCTGAGCACAGGCCTCACACAGGGAGCCCAGTGTAGACAGTGTGTGAGTGTGTTAATATTAACCCTGAGCACAGGCCTCACACAGTGAGCCCAGTGTAGATAGTGTGTGAGTGAGTGTGTTAATATTCACCCTGATCACAGGCCTCACACAGGGAGCCCAGTGTAGACAGTGTGTGAGTGTGTTAATATTCTCCCTGATCAAAGGCCTCACACAGGGAGCCCAGTGTAGACAGTGTGTGAGTGTGTTAATATTCACCCTGATCACAGGCCTCACACAGGGAGCCCAGTGTAGACAGTGTGTGAGTGTGTTAATATTCACCCTGATCACAGGCCTCACACAGGGAGCCCAGTGTAGACAGTGTGTGAGTGTGTGTGTTAATATTCACCCTGATCACAGGCCTCACACAGGGAGCCCGGTGTAGACAGTGTGTGAGTGTGTTAATATTCACCCTGATCACAGGCCTCACACAGAGAGCCCAGTGTAGACAGTGTGTGAGTGTGTGTTAATATTCACCCTGATCACAGGCCTCACACAGGGAGCCCAGTGTAGACAGTGTGTGAGTGTGTGTTAATATTCACCCTGATCACAGGCCTCACACAGGGAGCCCAGTGTAGACAGTGTGTGAGTATGTTAATATTCACTCTGATCACAGGCCTCACACAGGGAGCCCAGTGTAGACAGTGTGTGAGTGAGTGTGTTAATATTCACCCTGATCACAGGCCTCACACAGGGAGCCCAGTGTAGACAGTGTGTGAGTGTGTGTGTTAATATTCACCCTGATCACAGGCCTCACACAGGGAGCCCAGTGTAGACAGTGTGTGAGTGAGTGTGTTAATATTCACCCTGATCACAGGCCTCAAACAGGGAGCCCAGTGTAGACAGTGTGTGAGTGTGTTAATATTCACCCTGATCACAGGCCTCACACAGGGAGCCCAGTGTAGACAGTGTGTGAGTGTGTGTTAATATTCACCCTGATCACAGGCCTCACACAGGGAGCCCAGTGTAGACAGTGTGTGTGTGTGTGTTAATATTCACCCTGATCACAGGCCTCACACAGGGAGCCCAGTGTAGACAGTGTATGAGTGAGTGAGTTAATATTCACCCTGATCACAGGCCTCACACAGGGAGCGCAGTGTAGACAGTGTGTGAGTGTGTGTTAATATTCACCCTGATCACAGGCTTCACACAGGGAGCCCAGTGTAGACAGTGTGTGAGTGTGTTAATATTCACCCTGATCACAGGCCTCACACAGAGAGCCCAGTGTAGACAGTGTGTGTGTGTGTTAATATTCACCCTGATCACAGACCTCACACAGGGAGCCCAGTGTAGACAGTGTGTGTGTGTGTGTTAATATTCACCCTGATCACAGGCCTCACACAGGGAGCCCAGTGTAGACAGTGTGTGAGTGTGTGTGTTAATATTCACATTGATCACAGGCCTCACACAGGGAGCCCAGTGTAGACAGTGTGTGAGTGTGTTAATATTCACCCTGATCACAGGCCTCACACAGGGAGCACAGTGTAGACAGTGTGTGAGTGAGTGTGTTAATATTCACTCTGATCACAGGCCTCACACAGGGAGCCCAGTGTAGACAGTGTGTGAGTGTGTTAATATTAACCCTGAGCACAGGCCTCACACAGGGAGCCCAGTGTAGACAGTGTGTGAGTGTGTTAATATTAACCCTGAGCACAGGCCTCACACAGTGAGCCCAGTGTAGATAGTGTGTGAGTGAGTGTGTTAATATTCACCCTGATCACAGGCCTCACACAGGGAGCCCAGTGTAGACAGTGTGTGAGTGTGTTAATATTCACCCTGATCACAGGCCTCACACAGGGAGCCCAGTGTAGACAGTGTGTGTGTGTGTGTGTTAATATTCACCCTGATCACAGGCCTCACACAGGGAGCCCAGTGTAGACAGTGTGTGAGTGTGTGTTAATATTCACCCTGATCACAGGCCTCACACAGGGAGCCCAGTGTAGACAGTGTGTGTGTGAGTGAGTTAATATTCACCCTGATCACAGGCCTCACACAGGGAGCCCAGTGTAGACAGTGTGTGAGTGTGTGTTAATATTCACCCTGATCACAGGCCTCACACAGGGAGCCCAGTGTAGACAGTGTGTGAGTGTGTTAATATTCACCCTGATCACAGGCCTCACACAGGGAGCCCAGTGTAGACAGTGTGTGAGTGAGTGTGTTAATATTCACCCTGATCACAGGCCTCACACAGGGAGCCCTGTGTGGACAGTGTGTGAGTGAGTGTGTTAATATTCACCCTGATCATAGGCCTCACACAGGGAGCCCAGTGTGGACAGTGTGTGAGTGTGTTAATATTCACCCTGATCACAGGCCTCACACAGGGAGCCCAGTGTAGACTGTGTGTGAGTGAGTGTTAATATTCACCCTGATCACAGGCCTCACACAGGGAGCCCAGTGTAGACAGTGTGTGAGTGTGTGTGTTAATATTCACCCTGATCACAGGCCTCACACAGGGAGCCCAGTGCAGACAGTGTGTGAGTATGTTAATATTCACCCTGATCACAGGCCTCACACAGGGAGCCCAGTGTAGACAGTGTGTGAGTGTGTGTGTTAATATTCACCCTGATCACAGGCCTCACACAGGGAGCCCAGTGTAGACAGTGTGTGTGTGTTAATATTCACCCTGATCACAGGACTCACACAGGGAGCCCAGTGTAGACAGTGTGTGAGTGTGTTAATATTCACCCTGATCACAGGACTCACACAGGGAGCCCAGTGCAGACAGTGAGTGAGTGTGTTAATATTCACCCTGATCACAGGCCTCACACAGAGAGCCCAGTGTAGACAGTGTGTGAGTGTGTGTGTTAATATTCACCCTGATCACAGGCCTCACACAGGGAGCCCAGTGTAGACAGTGTGTGAGTGAGTGTTAATATTCACCCTGATCACAGGCCTCACACAGGGAGCCCAGTGTAGACAGTGTGTGAGTGAGTGTGTTAATATTCACCCTGATCACAGGCCTCACACAGGGAGCCCAGTGTAGACAGTGTGTGAGTGTGTGTTAATATTCACCATGATCACAGGCCTCACACAGGGAGCCCAGTGTAGACAGTGTATGAGTGAGTGTGTTAATATTCACCCTGATCACAGGTCTCACACAGGGAGCCCAGTGTAGACAGTGTGTGAGTGAGTGTGTTAATATTCACCCAGATCACAGGCCTCACACAGGGAGCACAGTGTAGACAGTGTGTGTGTGTGTTAATATTCACCCTGATCACAGGCCTCACACAGGGAGCTCAGTGTAGACAGTGTGTGAGTGAGTGTGTTAATATTCACCCTGATCACAGGCCTCACACAGGGAGCCCAGTGTAGACAGTGTGAGAGTGTGTTAATATTCACCCTGATCACAGGCCTCACACAGGGAGCCCAGTGTAGACAGTGTGTGAGTGTGTTAATATTCACCCTGATCACAGGCCTCACACAGGGCGCCCAGTGTAGACAGTGTGTGAGTGTGTTAATATTCACCCTGATCACAAGCCACACACAGAGAGCCCAGTGTAGACAGTGTGTAAGTGAGTGTGTTAATATTCACCCTGATCACAAGCCACACACAGAGAGCCCAGTGTAGACAGTGTGTGAGTGAGTGTGTTAATATTCACCCTGATCACAGGCCTCACACAGGGAGCCCAGTGCAGACAGTGTGTGAGTATATTAATATTCACCCTGATCACAGGCCTCACACAGGGAGCCCAGTGTAGACAGTGTGTGAGTGTGTGTTAATATTCACCCTGATCACAGGCCTCACACAGGGAGCCCAGTGTAGACAGTGTGTGTGTGTTAATATTCACCCTGATCACAGGACTCACACAGGGAGCCCAGTGTAGACAGTGTGTGAGTGTGTTAATATTCACCCTGATCACAGGCCTCACACAGGGAGCCCAGTATAGACAGTGTGTGAGTGTGTTAATATTCACCCTGATCACAGGCCTCACACAGGGAGCCCAGTGTAGACAGTGTGTGAGTGTGTTAATATTCACCCTGATCACAGGACTCACACAGGGAGCCCAGTGTAGACAGTGTGTGAGTGTGTTAATATTCACCCTGATCACAGGACTCACACAGGGAGCCCAGTGTAGACAGTGTGTGAGTGTGTTAATATTCACCCTGATCACAGGACTCACACAGGGAGCCCAGTGTAGAATGTGTGTGAGTGTGTTAATATTCACCCTGATCACAGGCCTCACACAGGGTGCCCAGTGTAGACAGTGTGTGAGTGAGTGTGTTAATATTCACCCTGATCACAGGCCTCACACAGGGAGCCCAGTGTAGACAGTGTGTGAGTGAGTGTTAATATTCACCCTGATCACAGGCCTCACACAGGGAGCTCAGTGTAGACAGTGTGTGAGTGAGTGTGTTAATATTCACCCTGATCACAGGCCTCACACAGGGAGCCCAGTGTAGACAGTGTGTGAGTGAGTGTGTTAATATTCACCCTGATCACAGGCCTCACACAGGGAGCCCAGTGTAGACAGTGTGTGAGTGAGTGTGTTAATATTCACCCTGATCACAGGCCTCACACAGGGAGCCCAGTGTAGACAATGTGTGAGTGAGTGTGTTAATATTCACCCTGATCACAGGCCTCACACAGGGAGCCCAGTGTAGACAGTGTGTGAGTGTGTGTTAATATTCACCCTGATCACAGGCCTCACACAGGGAGCTCAGTGTAGACAGTGTGTGAGTGAGTGTGTTAATATTCACCCTGATCACAGGCCTCACACAGGGAGCCCAGTGTAGACAGTGTGTGAGTGAGTGTGTTAATATTCACCCTGATCACAGGCCTCACACAGGGAGCCCAGTGTAGACAATGTGTGAGTGAGTGTGTTAATATTCACCCTGATCACAGGCCTCACACAGGGAGCCCAGTGTAGACAGTGTGAGAGTGTGTTAATATTCACCCTGATCACAGGCCTCACACAGGGAGCCCAGTGTAGACAGTGTGTGAGTGTGTTAATATTCACCCTGATCACAGGCCTCACACAGGGCGCCCAGTGTAGACAGTGTGTGAGTGAGTGTGTTAATATTCACCCTGATCACAGGCCTCACACAGGGAGCTCAGTGTAGACAGTGTGTGAGTGTGTTAATATTCACCCTGATCACAAGCCACACACAGAGAGCCCAGTGTAGACAGTGTGTGAGTGAGTGTGTTAATATTCACCCTGATCACAAGCCACACACAGAGAGCCCAGTGTAGACAGTGTGTGAGTGAGTGTGTTAATATTCACCCTGATCACAGGCCTCACACAGGGCGCCCAGTGTAGACAGTGTGTGAGTGTGTTAATATTCACCCTGATCACAAGCCACACACAGAGAGCCCAGTGTAGACAGTGTGTGAGTGAGTGTGTTAATATTCACCCTGATCACAGACCTCACACAGGGAGCCCAGTGTAGACATTGTGTGAGTGTGTTAATATTCACCCTGATCACAGGCCTCACACAGGGAGCCCAGTTTAGACAGTGTGTGAGTGTGTTAATATTCACCCTGATCACAGGCCTCACACAGGGAGCCCAGTGTAGACAGTGTGTGAGTGTGTGTTAATATTCACCCTGATCACAGGCCTCACACAGGGAGCACAGTGTAGACAGTGTGTGAGTGTGTTAATATTCACCCTGATCACAGGCCTCACACAGGGAGCACAGTGTAGACAGTGTGTGTGTGTGTGGTAATATTCACCCTGATCACAGGCCTCACACAGGGAGCCCAGTGTAGACAATGTGTGAGTGTGTGTGTTAATATTCACCCTGATCACAGGCCTCACACAGGGAGCCCAGTGTAGACAGTGTGTGAGTGTGTGTTAATATTCACCCTGATCACAGGCCTCACACAGGGAGCCCAGTGTAGACAGTGTGTGAGTGAGTGTGTTTATATTCACCCTGATCACAGGCCTCACACAGGGAGCTCAGTGTAGACAGTGTGTGAGTGTGTTAATATTCACCCTGATCACAGGCCTCACACAGGGAGCCCAGTGTAGACAGTGTGTGAGTGAGTGTGTTAATATTCACCCTGATCACAGGCCTCACACAGGGAGCCCAGTGTAGACAGTGTGTGAGTGAGTGTGTTAATATTCACCCTGATCACAGGCCTCACACAGGGAGCCCAGTGTAGACAGTGTGTGAGTGTGTTAATATTTACCCTGATCACAGGCCTCACACAGGAAGCCCAGTGCAGACAGTGTGTGAGTGTGTTAATATTCACCCTGATCACAGGCCTCACACAGGGAGCCCAGTGTAGACTGTGTGTGAGTGAGTGTTAATATTCACCCTGATCACAGGCCTCACACAGGGAGCCCAGTGTAGACAGTGTGTGAGTGTGTGTGTTAATATTCACCCTGATCACAGGCCTCACACAGGGAGCCCAGTGCAGACAGTGTGTGAGTATGTTAATATTCACCCTGATCACAGGCCTCACACAGGGAGCCCAGTGTAGACAGTGTGTGAGTGTGTGTGTTAATATTCACCCTGATCACAGGCCTCACACAGGGAGCCCAGTGTAGACAGTGTGTGTGTGTTAATATTCACCCTGATCACAGGACTCACACAGGGAGCCCAGTGTAGACAGTGTGTGAGTGTGTTAATATTCACCCTGATCACAGGACTCACACAGGGAGCCCAGTGCAGACAGTGAGTGAGTGTGTTAATATTCACCCTGATCACAGGCCTCACACAGAGAGCCCAGTGTAGACAGTGTGTGAGTGTGTGTGTTAATATTCACCCTGATCACAGGCCTCACACAGGGAGCCCAGTGTAGACAGTGTGTGAGTGAGTGTTAATATTCACCCTGATCACAGGCCTCACACAGGGAGCCCAGTGTAGACAGTGTGTGAGTGAGTGTGTTAATATTCACCCTGATCACAGGCCTCACACAGGGAGCCCAGTGTAGACAGTGTGTGAGTGTGTGTTAATATTCACCATGATCACAGGCCTCACACAGGGAGCCCAGTGTAGACAGTGTATGAGTGAGTGTGTTAATATTCACCCTGATCACAGGTCTCACACAGGGAGCCCAGTGTAGACAGTGTGTGAGTGAGTGTGTTAATATTCACCCAGATCACAGGCCTCACACAGGGAGCACAGTGTAGACAGTGTGTGTGTGTGTTAATATTCACCCTGATCACAGGCCTCACACAGGGAGCTCAGTGTAGACAGTGTGTGAGTGAGTGTGTTAATATTCACCCTGATCACAGGCCTCACACAGGGAGCCCAGTGTAGACAGTGTGAGAGTGTGTTAATATTCACCCTGATCACAGGCCTCACACAGGGAGCCCAGTGTAGACAGTGTGTGAGTGTGTTAATATTCACCCTGATCACAGGCCTCACACAGGGCGCCCAGTGTAGACAGTGTGTGAGTGTGTTAATATTCACCCTGATCACAAGCCACACACAGAGAGCCCAGTGTAGACAGTGTGTAAGTGAGTGTGTTAATATTCACCCTGATCACAAGCCACACACAGAGAGCCCAGTGTAGACAGTGTGTGAGTGAGTGTGTTAATATTCACCCTGATCACAGGCCTCACACAGGGAGCCCAGTGCAGACAGTGTGTGAGTATATTAATATTCACCCTGATCACAGGCCTCACACAGGGAGCCCAGTGTAGACAGTGTGTGAGTGTGTGTTAATATTCACCCTGATCACAGGCCTCACACAGGGAGCCCAGTGTAGACAGTGTGTGTGTGTTAATATTCACCCTGATCACAGGACTCACACAGGGAGCCCAGTGTAGACAGTGTGTGAGTGTGTTAATATTCACCCTGATCACAGGCCTCACACAGGGAGCCCAGTATAGACAGTGTGTGAGTGTGTTAATATTCACCCTGATCACAGGCCTCACACAGGGAGCCCAGTGTAGACAGTGTGTGAGTGTGTTAATATTCACCCTGATCACAGGACTCACACAGGGAGCCCAGTGTAGACAGTGTGTGAGTGTGTTAATATTCACCCTGATCACAGGACTCACACAGGGAGCCCAGTGTAGACAGTGTGTGAGTGTGTTAATATTCACCCTGATCACAGGACTCACACAGGGAGCCCAGTGTAGAATGTGTGTGAGTGTGTTAATATTCACCCTGATCACAGGCCTCACACAGGGTGCCCAGTGTAGACAGTGTGTGAGTGAGTGTGTTAATATTCACCCTGATCACAGGCCTCACACAGGGAGCCCAGTGTAGACAGTGTGTGAGTGAGTGTTAATATTCACCCTGATCACAGGCCTCACACAGGGAGCTCAGTGTAGACAGTGTGTGAGTGAGTGTGTTAATATTCACCCTGATCACAGGCCTCACACAGGGAGCCCAGTGTAGACAGTGTGTGAGTGAGTGTGTTAATATTCACCCTGATCACAGGCCTCACACAGGGAGCCCAGTGTAGACAGTGTGTGAGTGAGTGTGTTAATATTCACCCTGATCACAGGCCTCACACAGGGAGCCCAGTGTAGACAATGTGTGAGTGAGTGTGTTAATATTCACCCTGATCACAGGCCTCACACAGGGAGCCCAGTGTAGACAGTGTGTGAGTGTGTGTTAATATTCACCCTGATCACAGGCCTCACACAGGGAGCTCAGTGTAGACAGTGTGTGAGTGAGTGTGTTAATATTCACCCTGATCACAGGCCTCACACAGGGAGCCCAGTGTAGACAGTGTGTGAGTGAGTGTGTTAATATTCACCCTGATCACAGGCCTCACACAGGGAGCCCAGTGTAGACAATGTGTGAGTGAGTGTGTTAATATTCACCCTGATCACAGGCCTCACACAGGGAGCCCAGTGTAGACAGTGTGAGAGTGTGTTAATATTCACCCTGATCACAGGCCTCACACAGGGAGCCCAGTGTAGACAGTGTGTGAGTGTGTTAATATTCACCCTGATCACAGGCCTCACACAGGGCGCCCAGTGTAGACAGTGTGTGAGTGAGTGTGTTAATATTCACCCTGATCACAGGCCTCACACAGGGAGCTCAGTGTAGACAGTGTGTGAGTGTGTTAATATTCACCCTGATCACAAGCCACACACAGAGAGCCCAGTGTAGACAGTGTGTGAGTGAGTGTGTTAATATTCACCCTGATCACAAGCCACACACAGAGAGCCCAGTGTAGACAGTGTGTGAGTGAGTGTGTTAATATTCACCCTGATCACAGGCCTCACACAGGGCGCCCAGTGTAGACAGTGTGTGAGTGTGTTAATATTCACCCTGATCACAAGCCACACACAGAGAGCCCAGTGTAGACAGTGTGTGAGTGAGTGTGTTAATATTCACCCTGATCACAGACCTCACACAGGGAGCCCAGTGTAGACATTGTGTGAGTGTGTTAATATTCACCCTGATCACAGGCCTCACACAGGGAGCCCAGTTTAGACAGTGTGTGAGTGTGTTAATATTCACCCTGATCACAGGCCTCACACAGGGAGCCCAGTGTAGACAGTGTGTGAGTGTGTGTTAATATTCACCCTGATCACAGGCCTCACACAGGGAGCACAGTGTAGACAGTGTGTGAGTGTGTTAATATTCACCCTGATCACAGGCCTCACACAGGGAGCACAGTGTAGACAGTGTGTGTGTGTGTGGTAATATTCACCCTGATCACAGGCCTCACACAGGGAGCCCAGTGTAGACAATGTGTGAGTGTGTGTGTTAATATTCACCCTGATCACAGGCCTCACACAGGGAGCCCAGTGTAGACAGTGTGTGAGTGTGTGTTAATATTCACCCTGATCACAGGCCTCACACAGGGAGCCCAGTGTAGACAGTGTGTGAGTGAGTGTGTTTATATTCACCCTGATCACAGGCCTCACACAGGGAGCTCAGTGTAGACAGTGTGTGAGTGTGTTAATATTCACCCTGATCACAGGCCTCACACAGGGAGCCCAGTGTAGACAGTGTGTGAGTGAGTGTGTTAATATTCACCCTGATCACAGGCCTCACACAGGGAGCCCAGTGTAGACAGTGTGTGAGTGAGTGTGTTAATATTCACCCTGATCACAGGCCTCACACAGGGAGCCCAGTGTAGACAGTGTGTGAGTGTGTTAATATTTACCCTGATCACAGACCTCACACAGGAAGCCCAGTGCAGACAGTGTGTGAGTGTGTTAATATTCACCCTGATCACAGGCCTCACACAGGGAGCCCAGTGTAGACAGTGTGTGAGTGTTTGTTAATATTCACCCTGATCACAGGCCTCACACAGGGAGCCCAGTGTAGACAGTGTGTGAGTGTGTTAATATTTACCCTGATCACAGGCCTCACACAGGGAGCCCAGTGTAGACAGTGTGTGAGTGAGTGTGTTAATATTCACCCTGATCACAGGCCTCACACAGGGAGCCCAGTGTAGACAGTGTGTGAGTATGTGTGTTAATATTCACCCTGATCACAGGCCTCACACAGGGAGCCCAGTGTAGACAGTGTGTGAGTGTGTTAATATTCACCCTGATCACAGGCCTCACACAGGGAGCCCAGTGTAGACAGTGTGTGAGTGAGTGTGTTAATATTCACCCTGATCACAGGCCTCACACAGGGAGCCCAGTGTAGACAGTGTGTGAGTGAGTGTGTTAATATTCACCCTGATCACAGGTCTCACACAGGGAGCCCAGTTTAGACAGTGTGTGAGTGTGTTAATATTCACCCTGATCACAGGCCTCACACAGGGAGCCCAGTGTAGACAGTGTGTGAGTGTGTTAATATTCACCCTGATCACAGGCCTCACACAGGGAGCCCAGTGTAGACAGTGTGTGAGTGTGTTAATATTCACCCTGATCACAGGCCTCACACAGGGAGCCCAGTGTAGACAGTGTGTGAGTGTGTGTGTTAATATTCACCCTGATCACAGGCCTCACACAGGGAGCACAGTGTAGACAGTGTGTGAGTGTGTTAATATTCACCCTGATCACAGGCCTCACACAGGGAGCTCAGTGTAGACAGTGTGTGAGTGAGTGTGTTAATATTCACCCTGATCACAGGCCTCACACAGGGAGCACAGTGTAGACAGTGTGTGAGTGAGTGTGTTAATATTCACCCTGATCACAAGCCTCACACAGGGAGCACAGTGTAGACAGTGTGTGTGTGTGTTAATATTCACCCTGATCACAGGCCTCACACAGGGAGCCCAGTGTAGAGAGTGTGTGAGTGTGTGATAATATTCACCCTGATCACAGGCCTCACACAGGGAGCCCAGTGTAGACAGTGTGTGAGTGAGTGTGTTAATATTCACCCTGATCACAGACCTCACACAGGGAGCCCAGTGTTAAGAGTGTGTGAGTGTGTGATAATATTCACCCTGATCACAGGCCTCACACAGGGAGCCCAGTGTAGACAGTGTGTGAGTGTGTGTTAATATTCACCCTGATCACAGGCCTCACACAGGGAGCACAGTGTAGACAGTGTGTGAGTGTGTTAATATTCACCCTGATCACAGGCCTCACACAGGGAGCACAGTGTAGACAGTGTGTGAGTGAGTGTGTTAATATTCACCCTGATCACAGGCCTCACACAGGGAGACCAGTGTAGACAGTGTGTCAGTGTGTTAATATTCACACTGCTCACAGGCCTCACACAGGGAGCCCAGTGTAGACAGTGTGTGAGTGAGTGTGTTAATATTCACTCTGATCACAGGCCTAACACACGTAGCCCAGTGTAGACAGTGTGTGAGTGTGTTAATATTCACCCTGATCACAGGCCTCACACAGGGAGCCCAGTGTAGACAGTGTGTGAGTGAATGTGTTAATATTCACCCTGATCACTGGCCTCACACAGGGATCCCAGTGTAGACAGTGTGTGAGTGTGTTAATATTCACCCTGATCACAGGCCTCACACAGGGAGCCCAGTGTAGACAGTGTGTGAGTGTGTTAATATTCACCCTGATCACAGGCCTCACACAGGGAGCCCAGTGTAGACAGTGAGTGAGTGTGTTAATATTCATCCTGATCACAGGCCTCACACAGGGAGTCCAGTGTAGACAGTGTGTGAGTGAGTGTGTTAATATTCACCCTGATCACAGGCCTCACACAGGGAGCCCAGTGTAGACAGTGTGTGTGTGTGTTAATATTCACCCTGATCACAGGCCTTACACAGGGAGCACAGTGTAGACATTGTGTGAGTGAGTGTGTTAATATTCACCCTGATCACAGGCCTCACACAGGGAGCCCAGTGCAGACAGTGTGTGAGTGAGTGTGTTAATATTCACCCTGATCACAGGCTTCACACAGGGAGCCCAGTGTAGACAGTGAGTGAGTGTGTTAATATTTACCCTGATCACAGGCCTCACACAGGGAGCCCAGTGTAGACAGTGTGTGAGTGTGTTCATATTCACCCTGATCACAGGCCTCACACAGGGAGCCCAGTGCAGACAGTGTGTGAGTGTGTTAATATTCACTCTGATCACAGGCCTCACACAGGGAGCACAGTGTAGACAGTGTGTGAGTGTGTTAATATTCATCCTGATCACAGGCCTCACACAGGGAGCCCAGTGTAGACAGTGTGTGAGTGTGTTAATATTCACCCTGATCACAGGCCTCACACAGGGAGCCCAGTGTAGACAGTGTGTGAGTGTGTTAATATTCATCCTGATCACAGGCCTCACACAGGGAGCCCAGTGTAGACAGTGTGTGAGTGTGTTAATATTCACCCTGATCACAGGCCTCACACAGGGAGCCCAGTGTAGACAGTGTGTGAGTGTGTTAATATTCACCCTGATCACAGGCCTCACACAGGGAGCCCAGTGTAGACAGTGTGTGAGTGTGTGTGTTAATACTCACCCTGATCACAGGCCTCACACAGGGAGCCCAGTGTAGACAGTGTCTGAGTGTGTTAATATTCACCCTGATCACAGGCCTCACACAGGGAGCACAGTGTAGACAGTGTGTGAGTGTGTTACTATTCTCCCTGATCACAGGCCTCACACAGGGAGCCCAGTGTAGACAGTGTGTGTGTGAGTGTGTTAATATTCTCCCTGATCACAGGCCTCACACAGGGAGCCCAGTGCAGACAGTGTGTGAGTGTGTTAATATTCACCCTGATCACAGGCCTCACACAGGGAGCACAGCGTAGACAGTGTGTGAGTGTGTTAATATTCACCCTGATCACAGGCCTCACACAGGGAGCCCAGTGCAGACAGTGTGTGAGTGAGTGTGTTAATATTCACCCTGATCACAGGCCTCACACAGGGAGCCCAGTGTAGACAGTGTGTGAGTGTGTTAATATTCACCCTGATCACAGGCCTCACACAGGGATCCCAGTGTAGACAGTGTGTGAGTGTGTTAATATTCACCCTGATCACAGGCCTCACACAGGGAGCTCAGTGTAGACAGTATGTGAGTGTCTGTGTTAATATTCACCCTGATCACAGGCCTCACACAGGGAGCTCAGTGTAGACAGTGTGTGAGTGTGTTAATATTCACCCTGATCACAGGCCTCACACAGGGAGCTCAGTGCAGACAGTGTGTGAGTGTGTAAATATTCACCCTGATCACAGGCCTCACACAGGGAGCCCAGTGTATACAGAGTGTGAGTGTGTGTTAATATTCACTCTGATCACAGGCCTCACACAGGGAGCTCAGTGTAGACAGTATGTGAGTGTCTGTGTTAATATTCACCCTGATCACAGGCCTCACACAGGGAGCTCAGTGTCGACAGTGTGTGAGTGTGTTAATATTCACCCTGATCACAGGCCTCACACAGGGAGCCCAGTGTAGACAGTGTGTGAGTGTGTTAATATTCACCCTGATCACAGGCCTCACGCAGGGAGCCCAGTGTAGACAGTCTGTGATTGTGTGTTAATATTCACCCTGATCACAGGCCTCACACAGGGAGCCCAGTGTAGACAGTGTGTGAGTGTGTTAATATTCACCCTGATCACAGGCCTCACACAGGGAGCCCAGTATAGACAGTATGTGTGAGTGTGTTAATATTCACCCTGATCACAGGCCTCACACAGGGAGCCCAGTGTAGACAGTGTGTGAGTGTGTGTGTTAATATTCACCCTGATCACAGGCCTCACACAGGGAGCCCAGTGTAGACAGTGTGTGAGTGTGTTAATATTCACCCTGATCACAGGCCTCACACAGGGAGCCCAGTGTAGACAGTGTGTGTGTGTGTGTTAATATTCACCCTGATCACAGGCCTCACACAGGGAGCTCAGTGCAGACAGTGTGTGACTGTGTGTTAATATTCACCCTGATCACAGGCCTCACACAGGGAGCCCAGTGTAGACAGTGTGTGAGTGTGTTAGCATTAACCCTGATCACAGGCCTCACACAGGGAGCCCAGTGTAGACAGTGTGTGAGTGTGTGTGTTAATATTCACCCTGATCACAGGCCTCACACAGGGAGCCCAGTGTAGACAGTGTGTGAGTGAGTGTGTTAATATTCACCCTGATCACAGGCCTCACACAGGAAGCCCAGTGTAGACAGTGTGTGAGTGAGTGTGTTAATATTCACCCTGATCAGAGGCCTCACACAGTGAGCCCAGTGTAGACAGTGTGTGAGTGTGTTAGTATTCACCCTGATCACAGGCCTCACACAGGGAGCCCAGTGTAGACAGTGTGTGAGTGAGTGTGTTAATATTCACCCTGATCACAGGCCTCACACAGGGAGCCCAGTGTAGACAGTGTGTGAGTGTGTTAATATTCACCCTGATCACAGGCCTCACACAGGGAGCCCAGTGTAGACAGTGTGTGAGTGTGTTAATATTAAACCTGTTCACAGGCCTCACACAGGGAGCCCAGTGTAGACAGTGTGTGAGTGTGTTAATATTCACCCTGATCACAGGCCTCACACAGGGAGCCCAGTGTAGACAGTGTGTGAGTGAGTGTGTTAATATTTACCCTGACCACAGTCCTCACACAGGGAGCCCAGTGTAGACAGTGTGTGAGTGTGTTAATATTCTCCCTGATCAAAGGCCTCACACAGGGAGCCCAGTGTAGACAGTGTGTGAGTGTGTTAATATTCACCCTGATCACAGGCCTCACACAGGGAGCCCAGTGTAGACAGTGTGTGAGTGTGTTAATATTCACCCTGATCACAGGCCTCACACAGGGAGCCCAGTGTAGACAGTGTGTGAGTGTGTGTGTTAATATTCACCCTGATCACAGGCCTCACACAGGGAGCCCGGTGTAGACAGTGTGTGAGTGTGTTAATATTCACCCTGATCACAGGCCTCACACAGAGAGCCCAGTGTAGACAGTGTGTGAGTGTGTGTTAATATTCACCCTGATCACAGGCCTCACACAGGGAGCCCAGTGTAGACAGTGTGTGAGTGTGTGTTAATATTCACCCTGATCACAGGCCTCACACAGGGAGCCCAGTGTAGACAGTGTGTGAGTATGTTAATATTCACTCTGATCACAGGCCTCACACAGGGAGCCCAGTGTAGACAGTGTGTGAGTGAGTGTGTTAATATTCACCCTGATCACAGGCCTCACACAGGGAGCCCAGTGTAGACAGTGTGTGAGTGTGTGTGTTAATATTCACCCTGATCACAGGCCTCACACAGGGATCCCAGTGTAGACAGTGTGTGAGTGAGTGTGTTAATATTCACCCTGATAACAGGCCTCACACAGGGAGCCCAGTGTAGACAGTGTGTGAGTGTGTTAATATTCACCCTGATCACAGGCCTCACACAGGGAGCCCAGTGTAGACAGTGTGTGAGTGTGTGTTAATATTCACCCTGATCACAGGCTTCACACAGGGAGCCCAGTGTAGACAGTGTGTGAGTGTGTTAATATTCACCCTGATCACAGGCCTCACACAGAGAGCCCAGTGTAGACAGTGTGTGTGTGTGTTAATATTCACCCTGATCACAGACCTCACACAGGGAGCCCAGTGTAGACAGTGTGTGTGTGTGTGTTAATATTCACCCTGATCACAGGCCTCACACAGGGAGCCCAGTGTAGACAGTGTGTGAGTGTGTGTGTTAATATTCACCCTGATCACAGGCCTCACACAGGGAGCCCAGTGTAGACAGTGTGTGAGTGTGTTAATATTCACCCTGATCACAGGCCTCACACAGGGAGCACAGTGTAGACAGTGTGTGAGTGAGTGTGTTAATATTCACTCTGATCACAGGCCTCACACAGGGAGCCCAGTGTAGACAGTGTGTGAGTGTGTTAATATTAACCCTGAGCACAGGCCTCACACAGGGAGCCCAGTGTAGACAGTGTGTGAGTGAGTGTGTTAATATTAACCCTGAGCACAGGCCTCACACAGGGAGCCCAGTGTAGATAGTGTGTGAGTGAGTGTGTTAATATTCACCCTGATCACAGGCCTCACACAGGGAGCCCAGTGTAGACAGTGTGTGAGTGTGTTAATATTCACCCTGATCACAGGCCTCACACAGGGAGCCCAGTGCAGACAGTGTGTGAGTGTGTTAATATTCACCCTGATCACAGGCCTCACACAGGGAGCCCAGTGTAGACAGTGTGTGTGTGTGTGTGTTAATATTCACCCTGATCACAGGCCTCACACAGGGAGCCCAGTGTAGACAGTGTGTGAGTGTGTGTTAATATTCACCCTGATCACAGGCCTCACACAGGGAGCCCAGTGTAGACAGTGTGTGTGTGAGTGAGTTAATATTCACCCTGATCACAGGCCTCACACAGGGAGCCCAGTGTAGACAGTGTGTGAGTGTGTGTTAATATTCACCCTGATCACAGGCCTCACACAGGGAGCCCAGTGTAGACAGTGTGTGAGTGTGTTAATATTCACCCTGATCACAGGCCTCACACAGGGAGCCCAGTGTAGACAGTGTGTGAGTGAGTGTGTTAATATTCACCCTGATCACAGGCCTCACACAGGGAGCCCTGTGTGGACAGTGTGTGAGTGAGTGTGTTAATATTCACCCTGATCATAGGCCTCACACAGGGAGCCCAGTGTGGACAGTGTGTGAGTGTGTTAATATTCACCCTGATCACAGGCCTCACACAGGGAGCCCAGTGTAGACTGTGTGTGAGTGAGTGTTAATATTCACCCTGATCACAGGCCTCACACAGGGAGCCCAGTGTAGACAGTGTGTGAGTGTGTGTGTTAATATTCACCCTGATCACAGGCCTCACACAGGGAGCCCAGTGCAGACAGTGTGTGAGTATGTTAATATTCACCCTGATCACAGGCCTCACACAGGGAGCCCAGTGTAGACAGTGTGTGAGTGTGTGTGTTAATATTCACCCTGATCACAGGCCTCACACAGGGAGCCCAGTGTAGACAGTGTGTGTGTGTTAATATTCACCCTGATCACAGGACTCACACAGGGAGCCCAGTGTAGACAGTGTGTGAGTGTGTTAATATTCACCCTGATCACAGGACTCACACAGGGAGCCCAGTGCAGACAGTGAGTGAGTGTGTTAATATTCACCCTGATCACAGGCCTCACACAGAGAGCCCAGTGTAGACAGTGTGTGAGTGTGTGTGTTAATATTCACCCTGATCACAGGCCTCACACAGGGAGCCCAGTGTAGACAGTGTGTGAGTGAGTGTTAATATTCACCCTGATCACAGGCCTCACACAGGGAGCCCAGTGTAGACAGTGTGTGAGTGAGTGTGTTAATATTCACCCTGATCACAGGCCTCACACAGGGAGCCCAGTGTAGACAGTGTGTGAGTGTGTGTTAATATTCACCATGATCACAGGCCTCACACAGGGAGCCCAGTGTAGACAGTGTATGAGTGAGTGTGTTAATATTCACCCTGATCACAGGTCTCACACAGGGAGCCCAGTGTAGACAGTGTGTGAGTGAGTGTGTTAATATTCACCCAGATCACAGGCCTCACACAGGGAGCACAGTGTAGACAGTGTGTGTGTGTGTTAATATTCACCCTGATCACAGGCCTCACACAGGGAGCTCAGTGTAGACAGTGTGTGAGTGAGTGTGTTAATATTCACCCTGATCACAGGCCTCACACAGGGAGCCCAGTGTAGACAGTGTGAGAGTGTGTTAATATTCACCCTGATCACAGGCCTCACACAGGGAGCCCAGTGTAGACAGTGTGTGAGTGTGTTAATATTCACCCTGATCACAGGCCTCACACAGGGCGCCCAGTGTAGACAGTGTGTGAGTGTGTTAATATTCACCCTGATCACAAGCCACACACAGAGAGCCCAGTGTAGACAGTGTGTAAGTGAGTGTGTTAATATTCACCCTGATCACAAGCCACACACAGAGAGCCCAGTGTAGACAGTGTGTGAGTGAGTGTGTTAATATTCACCCTGATCACAGGCCTCACACAGGGAGCCCAGTGCAGACAGTGTGTGAGTATATTAATATTCACCCTGATCACAGGCCTCACACAGGGAGCCCAGTGTAGACAGTGTGTGAGTGTGTGTTAATATTCACCCTGATCACAGGCCTCACACAGGGAGCCCAGTGTAGACAGTGTGTGTGTGTTAATATTCACCCTGATCACAGGACTCACACAGGGAGCCCAGTGTAGACAGTGTGTGAGTGTGTTAATATTCACCCTGATCACAGGCCTCACACAGGGAGCCCAGTATAGACAGTGTGTGAGTGTGTTAATATTCACCCTGATCACAGGCCTCACACAGGGAGCCCAGTGTAGACAGTGTGTGAGTGTGTTAATATTCACCCTGATCACAGGCCTCACACAGGGAGCCCAGTGTAGAATGTGTGTGAGTGTGTTAATATTCACCCTGATCACAGGCCTCACACAGGGTGCCCAGTGTAGACAGTGTGTGAGTGTGTTAATATTTACCCTGATCACAGGCCTCACACAGGGAGCCCAGTGTGGACAATGTGTGAGTGTGTGTTAATATTCACCCTGATCACAGGCCTCACACAGGGAGCCCAGTGTAGACAGTGTGTGAGTGAGTGTTAATATTCACCCTGATCACAGGCCTCACACAGGGAGCCCAGTGTAGACAGTGTGTGAGTGTGTGTTAATATTCACCCTGATCACAGACCTCACACAGTGAGCCCAGTGTAGACAGTGTGTGAGTGAGTGTGTTAATATTCACCCTGATCACAGGCCTCACACAGGGAGCTCAGTGTAGACAGTGTGTGAGTGTGTTAATATTCACCCTGATCACAGGCCTCACGCAGTGAGCACAGTGTAGACAGTGTGTGAGTGAGTGTTAATATTCACCCTGATCACAGGCCTCACACAGGGAGCTCAGTGTAGACAGTGTGTGAGTGAGTGTGTTAATATTCACCCTGATCACAGGCCTCACACAGGGAGCCCAGTGTAGACAGTGTGTGAGTGAGTGTGTTAATATTCACCCTGATCACAGGCCTCACACAGGGAGCCCAGTGTAGACAGTGTGTGAGTGAGTGTGTTAATATTCACCCTGATCACAGGCCTCACACAGGGAGCCCAGTGTAGACAATGTGTGAGTGAGTGTGTTAATATTCACCCTGATCACAGGCCTCACACAGGGAGCCCAGTGTAGACAGTGTGAGAGTGTGTTAATATTCACCCTGATCACAGGCCTCACACAGGGAGCCCAGTGTAGACAGTGTGTGAGTGTGTTAATATTCACCCTGATCACAGGCCTCACACAGGGCGCCCAGTGTAGACAGTGTGTGAGTGAGTGTGTTAATATTCACCCTGATCACAGGCCTCACACAGGGAGCTCAGTGTAGACAGTGTGTGAGTGTGTTAATATTCACCCTGATCACAAGCCACACACAGAGAGCCCAGTGTAGACAGTGTGTGAGTGAGTGTGTTAATATTCACACTGATCACAAGCCACACACAGAGAGCCCAGTGTAGACAGTGTGTGAGTGAGTGTGTTAATATTCACCCTGATCACAGGCCTCACACAGGGCGCCCAGTGTAGACAGTGTGTGAGTGTGTTAATATTCACCCTGATCACAAGCCACACACAGAGAGCCCAGTGTAGACAGTGTGTGAGTGAGTGTGTTAATATTCACCCTGATCACAGACCTCAAACAGGGAGCCCAGTGTAGACATTGTGTGAGTGTGTTAATATTCACCCTGATCACAGGCCTCACACAGGGAGCCCAGTTTAGACAGTGTGTGAGTGTGTTAATATTCACCCTGATCACAGGCCTCACACAGGGAGCCCAGTGTAGACAGTGTGTGAGTGTGTTAATATTCACCCTGATCACAGGCCTCACACAGGGAGCCCAGTGTAGACAGTGTGTGAGTGTGTGTTAATATTCACCCTGATCACAGGCCTCACACAGGGAGCACAGTGTAGACAGTGTGTGAGTGTGTTAATATTCACCCTGATCACAGGCCTCACACAGGGAGCACAGTGTAGACAGTGTGTGTGTGTGTGGTAATATTCACCCTGATCACAGGCCTCACACAGGGAGCCCAGTGTAGACAATGTGTGAGTGTGTGTGTTAATATTCACCCTGATCACAGGCCTCACACAGGGAGCCCAGTGTAGACAGTGTGTGAGTGTGTGTTAATATTCACCCTGATCACAGGCCTCACACAGGGAGCCCAGTGTAGACAGTGTGTGAGTGTGTTAATATTCACCCTGATCACAGGCCTCACACAGGGAGCTCAGTGTAGACAGTGTGTGAGTGTGTTAATATTCACCCTGATCACAGGCCTCACACAGGGAGCCCAGTGTAGACAGTGTGTGAGTGAGTGTGTTAATATTCACCCTGATCACAGGCCTCACACAGGGAGCCCAGTGTAGACAGTGTGTGAGTGTGTTAATATTTACCCTGATCACAGGCCTCACACAGGAAGCCCAGTGCAGACAGTGTGTGAGTGAGTGTGTTAATATTCACCCTGATCACAGGCCTCACACAGGGAGCCCAGTGTGGACCGTGCGTGAGTGTGTTAATATTCACCCTGATCACAGGCCTCACACAGGGAGCCCAGTGTAGACAGTGTGTGAATGTGTTAATATTCACCCTGATCACAGGCCTCACACAGGGAGCCCAGTGTAGACAGTGTGTGAGTGTTTGTTAATATTCACCCTGATCACAGGCCTCACACAGGGAGCCCAGTGTAGACAGTGTGTGAGTGTGTTAATATTTACCCTGATCACAGGCCTCACACAGGGAGCCCAGTGTAGACAGTGTGTGAGTGAGTGTGTTAATATTCACCCTGATCACAGGCCTCACACAGGGAGCCCAGTGTAGACAGTGTGTGAGTGTGTGTGTTAATATTCACCCTGATCACAGGCCTCACACAGGGAGCCCAGTGTAGACAGTGTGTGAGTGTGTTAATATTCACCCTGATCACAGGCCTCACACAGGGAGCCCAGTGTAGACAGTGTGTGAGTGAGTGTGTTAATATTCACCCTGATCACAGGCCTCACACAGGGAGCCCAGTGTAGACAGTGTGTGAGTGAGTGTGTTAATATTCACCCTGATCACAGGTCTCACACAGGGAGCCCAGTTTAGACAGTGTGTGAGTGTGTTAATATTCACCCTGATCACAGGCCTCACACAGGGAGCCCAGTGTAGACAGTGTGTGAGTGTGTTAATATTCACCCTGATCACAGGCCTCACACAGGGAGACCAGTGTAGACAGTGTGTGAGTGTGTTAATATTCACCCTGATCACAGGCCTCACACAGGGAGCCCAGTGTAGACAGTGTGTGAGTGTGTGTGTTAATATTCACCCTGATCACAGGCCTCACACAGGGAGCACAGTGTAGACAGTGTGTGAGTGTGTTAATATTCACCCTGATCACAGGCCTCACACAGGGAGCTCAGTGTAGACAGTGTGTGAGTGAGTGTGTTAATATTCACCCTGATCACAGGCCTCACACAGGGAGCACAGTGTAGACAGTGTGTGAGTGAGTGTGTTAATATTCACCCTGATCACAAGCCTCACACAGGGAGCACAGTGTAGACAGTGTGTGTGTGTGTTAATATTCACCCTGATCACAGGCCTCACACAGGGAGCCCAGTGTAGAGAGTGTGTGAGTGTGTGATAATATTCACCCTGATCACAGGCCTCACACAGGGAGCCCAGTGTAGACAGTGTGTGAGTGAGTGTGTTAATATTCACCCTGATCACAGACCTCACACAGGGAGCCCAGTGTAGAGAGTGTGTGAGTGTGTGATAATATTCACCCTGATCACAGGCCTCACACAGGGAGCCCAGTGTAGACAGTGTGTGAGTGTGTGTTAATATTCACCCTGATCACAGGCCTCACACAGGGAGCACAGTGTAGACAGTGTGTGAGTGTGTTAATATTCACCCTGATCACAGGCCTCACACAGGGAGCTCAGTGTAGACAGTGTGTGAGTGAGTGTGTTAATATTCACCCTGATCACAGGCCTCACACAGGGAGCACAGTGTAGACAGTGTGTGAGTGAGTGTGTTAATATTCACCCTGATCACAAGCCTCACACAGGGAGCACAGTGTAGACAGTGTGTGTGTGTGTTAATATTCACCCTGATCACAGGCCTCACACAGGGAGCCCAGTGTAGAGAGTGTGTGAGTGTGTGATAATATTCACCCTGATCACAGGCCTCACACAGGGAGCCCAGTGTAGACAGTGTGTGAGTGTGTTAATATTCACCCTGATCACAGGCCTCACACAAGGAGCCCAGTGTAGACAGTGTGTGAGTGAGTGTTAATATTCACCCTGATCACAGACCTCACACAGGGAGCTCAGTGTAGACAGTGTGTGAGTGAATGTGTTAATATTCACCCTGATCACAGGCCTCACACAGGGAGCCCAGTGTAGACAGTGTGTGAGTGAGTGTGTTAATATTCACCCTGATCACAGGCCTCACACAGAGAGCCCAGTGTAGACAGTGTGTGAGTGTGTGTTAACATTCACCCTGATCACAGGCCTCACACAGGGAGCCCAGTGTAGACAGTGTGTGAGTGTGTGTGTTAATATTCACCCTGATCACAGGCCTCACACAGGGAGCACAGTGTAGACAGTGTGTGAGTGTGTGTTAATATTCACCCTGATCACAGGCCTCACACAGGGAGCACAGTGTAGACAGTGTGTGAGTGAGTGTTAATATTCACCCTGATCACAGGCCTCACACAGGGAGCCCAGTGTAGACAGTGTGTGAGTGTGTTAATATTCACCCTGATCACAGGCCTCACACAAGGAGCCCAGTGTAGACAGTGTGAGAGTGAATGTGTTAATATTCACCCTGATCACAGACCTCACACAGGGAGCCCAGTGTCGACAGTGTGTGAGTGTGTTAATATTCACCCTGATCACAGGCCTCACACAGAGAGCCCAGTGTCGACAGTGTGTGAGTGAGTGTGTTAATATTCACCCTGATCACAGGCCTCACACAGGGAGCCCAGTGTAGACAGTGTGTGAGTGAGTGTGTTAATATTCACCCTGATCACAGGCCTCACACAGGGAGCCCAGTGTAGACAGTGTGTGAGTGAGTGTGTTAATATTCACCCTGATCACAGGCCTCACACAGAGAGCCCAGTGTCGACAGTGTATGAGTGAGTGTGTTAATATTCACCCTGATCACAGGCCTCACACAGTGAGCCCAGTGTAGACAGTGTGTGAGTGTGTGTTAATATTCACCCTGATCACAGGCCTCACACAGGGAGCCCAGTGTAGACAGTGTGTGAGTGAGTGTGTTAATATTCACCCTGATCACAGGCCTCACACAGAGAGCCCAGTGTAGACAGTGTGTGAGTGAGTGTGTTAATATTCACCCTGATCAAAGGCCTCACACAGGGAGCCCAGTGTAGACAGTGTGTGAGTGTGTTAATATTCACCCTGATCACAGGCCTCACACAGGGAGCCCAGTGTAGACAGTGAGTGAGTGTGTTAATATTCACCCTCATCACAGGCCTCACACAAGGAGCCCAGTGTAGATAGTGTGTGAGTGAGTGTGTTAATATTCACCCTGATCACAGACCTCACACAGGGAGCCCAGTGTAGACAGTGTGTGAGTGTGTGTTAATATTCACCCTGATCACATGCCTCACACAGGGAGCCCAGTGCAGACAGTGTGTGTGTGAGTGTGTTAATATTCACCCTGATCACAGGCCTCACACAGGGAGCCCAGTGTAGACAGTGTGTGAGTGAGTGTGTTAACATTCACCCTGATCACAGGCCTCACACAGGGAGCCCAGTGTAGACAGTGTGTGTGTGTGTGTTAATATTAACCCTGATCACAGGCCTCACACAGGGAGCCCAGTGTAGACAGTGTGTGAGTGTGTTAATATTCACCCTGATCACAGGCCTCACACAGGGAGCACAGTGTAGACAATGTGTGAGTGAGTGTTAATATTCACCCTGATCACAGGCCTCACACAGGGAGCCCAGTGTAGACAGTGTGTGAGTGTGTTAATATTCACCCTGATCACAGGCCTCACACAAGGAGCCCAGTGTAGACAGTGTGTGAGTGAATGTGTTAATATTCACCCTGATCACAGACCTCACACAGGGAGCCCAGTGTAGACAGTGTGTGAGTGAGTTAATATTCACCCTGATCACAGGCCTCACACAGGGAGCCCAGTGTAGACAGTGTGTGAGTGAGTGTGTTAATATTCACCCTGATCACAGGCCTCACACAGAGAGCCCAGTGTCGACAGTGTGTGAGTGAGTGTGTTAATATTCACCCTGATCACAGGCCTCACACAGGGAGCCCAGTGTAGACAGTGAGTGAGTGTGTTAATATTCACCCTGATCACAGACCTCACACAGGGAGCCCAGTGTAGACAGTGTGTGAGTGTGTTAATATTCACTCTGATCACAGGCCTCACACAGTGAGCCCAGTGCAGACAGTGTGTGAGTGTGTTAGTATTCACCCTGATCACAGGCCTCACACAGGGAGCCCAGTGTAGACAGTGTGTGAGTGTGTTAATATTCACCCTGATCACAGACCTCACACAGGGAGCCCAGTGTAGACAGTGTGTGAGTGTGTTAATATTCACCCTGATCACAGGCCTCACACAGGGAGCCCAGTGTAGACAGTGTGTGAGTGTGTTAATATTCATCCTGATCACAGGCCTCACACAGGGAGCCCAGTGTAGACAGTGTGTGAGTGTGTTAATATTCACCCTGATCACAGGCCTCACACAGGGAGCCCAGTGTAGACAGTGTGTGAGTGTGTTAATATTCATCCTGATCACAGGCCTCACACAGGGAGCCCAGTGTAGACAGTGTGTGAGTGTGTTAATATTCATCCTGATCACAGGCCTCACACAGGGAGCCCAGTGTAGACAGTGTGTGAGTGTGTTAATATTCACCCTGATCACAGGCCTCACACAGGGAGCCCAGTGTAGACAGTGTGTGAGTGTGTTAATATTCACCCTGATCACAGGCCTCACACAGGGAGCTCAGTGTAGACAGTGTATGAGTGTGTGTTAATATTCACCCTGATCACAGGCCTCACACAGGGAGCCCAGTGTAGACAGTGTGTGAGTGTGTGTGTTAATACTCACCCTGATCACAGGCCTCACACAGGGAGCACAGTGTAGACAGTGTGTGAGTGTGTTAATATTCACCCTGATCACAGGCCTCACACAGGGAGCACAGTGTAGACAGTGTGTGAGTGTGTTACTATTCTCCCTGATCACAGGCCTCACACAGGGAGCCCAGTGTAGACAGTGTGTGTGTGAGTGTGTTAATATTCTCCCTGATCACAGGCCTCACACAGGGAGCCCAGTGCAGACAGTGTGTGAGTGTGTTAATATTCACCCTGATCACAGGCCTCACACAGGGAGCACAGCGTAGACAGTGTGTGAGTGTGTTAATATTCACCCTGATCACAGGCCTCACACAGGGAGCCCAGTGCAGACAGTGTGTGAGTGAGTGTGTTAATATTCACCCTGATCACAGGCCTCACACAGGGAGCCCAGTGCAGACAGTGTGTGAGTGAGTGTGTTAATATTCACCCTGATCACAGGCCTCACACAGGGAGCCCAGTGTGGACAGTGTGTGAGTGTGTGTGTTAATATTCACCCTGATCACAGGCCTCACACAGGGAGCCCAGTGTAGACAGTGTGTGAGTGTGTTAATATTCACCCTGATCACAGGCCTCACACAGGGATCCCAGTGTAGACAGTGTGTGAGTGTGTTAATATTCACCCTGATCACAGGCCTCACACAGGGAGCTCAGTGTAGACAGTATGTGAGTGTCTGTGTTAATATTCACCCTGATCACAGGCCTCACACAGGGAGCTCAGTGTAGACAGTGTGTGAGTGTGTTAATATTCACCCTGATCACAGGCCTCACACAGGGAGCCCAGTGCAGACAGTGTGTGAGTGTGTAAATATTCACCCTGATCACAGGCCTCACACAGGGAGCCCAGTGTAGACAGTGTGTGAGTGTGTGTTAATATTCACTCTGATCACAGGCCTCACACAGGGAGCTCAGTGTAGACAGTATGTGAGTGTCTGTGTTAATATTCACCCTGATCACAGGCCTCACACAGGGAGCTCAGTGTCGACAGTGTGTGAGTGTGTTAATATTCACCCTGATCACAGGCCTCACACAGGGAGCCCAGTGTAGACAGTGTGTGAGTGTGTTAATATTCACCCTGATCACAGGCCTCACGCAGGGAGCCCAGTGTAGACAGTCTGTGATTGTGTGTTAATATTCACCCTGATCACAGGCCTCACACAGGGAGCCCAGTGTAGACAGTGTGTGAGTGTGTTAATATTCACCCTGATCACAGGCCTCACACAGGGAGCCCAGTATAGACAGTATGTGTGAGTGTGTTAATATTCACCCTGATCACAGGCCTCACACAGGGAGCCCAGTGTAGACAGTGTGTGAGTGTGTGTGTTAATATTCACCCTGATCACAGGCCTCACACAGGGAGCCCAGTGTAGACAGTGTGTGAGTGTGTTAATATTCACCCTGATCACAGGCCTCACACAGGGAGCCCAGTGTAGACAGTGTGTGTGTGTGTGTTAATATTCACCCTGATCACAGGCCTCACACAGGGAGCTCAGTGCAGACAGTGTGTGACTGTGTGTTAATATTCACCCTGATCACAGGCCTCACACAGGGAGCCCAGTGTAGACAGTGTGTGAGTGTGTTAGCATTAACCCTGATCACAGGCCTCACACAGGGAGCCCAGTGTAGACAGTGTGTGAGTGTGTGTGTTAATATTCACCCTGATCACAGGCCTCACACAGGGAGCCCAGTGTAGACAGTGTGTGAGTGAGTGTGTTAATATTCACCCTGATCACAGGCCTCACACAGGAAGCCCAGTGTCGACAGTGTGTGAGTGAGTGTGTTAATATTCACCCTGATCAGAGGCCTCACACAGTGAGCCCAGTGTAGACAGTGTGTGAGTGTGTTAGTATTCACCCTGATCACAGGCCTCACACAGGGAGCCCAGTGTAGACAGTGTGTGAGTGAGTGTGTTAATATTCACCCTGATCACAGGCCTCACACAGGGAGCCCAGTGTAGACAGTGTGTGAGTGTGTTAATATTCACCCTGATCACAGGCCTCACACAGGGAGCCCAGTGTAGACAGTGTGTGAGTGTGTTAATATTAAACCTGTTCACAGGCCTCACACAGGGAGCCCAGTGTAGACAGTGTGTGAGTGTATTAATATTCACCCTGATCACAGGCCTCACACAGGGAGCCCAGTGTAGACAGTGTGTGAGTGAGTGTGTTAATATTTACCCTGACCACAGTCCTCACACAGGGAGCCCAGTGTAGACAGTGTGTGAGTGTGTTAATATTCTCCCTGATCAAAGGCCTCACACAGGGAGCCCAGTGTAGACAGTGTGTGAGTGTGTTAATATTCACCCTGATCACAGGCCTCACACAGGGAGCCCAGTGTAGACAGTGTGTGAGTGTGTTAATATTCACCCTGATCACAGGCCTCACACAGGGAGCCCAGTGTAGACAGTGTGTGAGTGTGTGTGTTAATATTCACCCTGATCACAGGCCTCACACAGGGAGCCCGGTGTAGACAGTGTGTGAGTGTGTTAATATTCACCCTGATCACAGGCCTCACACAGAGAGCCCAGTGTAGACAGTGTGTGAGTGTGTGTTAATATTCACCCTGATCACAGGCCTCACACAGGGAGCCCAGTGTAGACAGTGTGTGAGTGTGTGTTAATATTCACCCTGATCACAGGCCTCACACAGGGAGCCCAGTGTAGACAGTGTGTGAGTATGTTAATATTCACTCTGATCACAGGCCTCACACAGGGAGCCCAGTGTAGACAGTGTGTGAGTGAGTGTGTTAATATTCACCCTGATCACAGGCCTCACACAGGGAGCCCAGTGTAGACAGTGTGTGAGTGTGTGTGTTAATATTCACCCTGATCACAGGCCTCACACAGGGAGCCCAGTGTAGACAGTGTGTGAGTGAGTGTGTTAATATTCACCCTGATCACAGGCCTCAAACAGGGAGCCCAGTGTAGACAGTGTGTGAGTGTGTTAATATTCACCCTGATCACAGGCCTCACACAGGGAGCCCAGTGTAGACAGTGTGTGAGTGTGTGTTAATATTCACCCTGATCACAGGCCTCACACAGGGAGCCCAGTGTAGACAGTGTGTGTGTGTGTGTTAATATTCACCCTGATCACAGGCCTCACACAGGGAGCCCAGTGTAGACAGTGTATGAGTGAGTGAGTTAATATTCACCCTGATCACAGGCCTCACACAGGGAGCGCAGTGTAGACAGTGTGTGAGTGTGTGTTAATATTCACCCTGATCACAGGCTTCACACAGGGAGCCCAGTGTAGACAGTGTGTGAGTGTGTTAATATTCACCCTGATCACAGGCCTCACACAGAGAGCCCAGTGTAGACAGTGTGTGTGTGTGTTAATATTCACCCTGATCACAGACCTCACACAGGGAGCCCAGTGTAGACAGTGTGTGTGTGTGTGTTAATATTCACCCTGATCACAGGCCTCACACAGGGAGCCCAGTGTAGACAGTGTGTGAGTGTGTGTGTTAATATTCACATTGATCACAGGCCTCACACAGGGAGCCCAGTGTAGACAGTGTGTGAGTGTGTTAATATTCACCCTGATCACAGGCCTCACACAGGGAGCACAGTGTAGACAGTGTGTGAGTGAGTGTGTTAATATTCTCTCTGATCACAGGCCTCACACAGGGAGCCCAGTGTAGACAGTGTGTGAGTGTGTTAATATTAACCCTGAGCACAGGCCTCACACAGGGAGCCCAGTGTAGACAGTGTGTGAGTGTGTTAATATTAACCCTGAGCACAGGCCTCACACAGGGAGCCCAGTGTAGATAGTGTGTGAGTGAGTGTGTTAATATTCACCCTGATCACAGGCCTCACACAGGGAGCCCAGTGTAGACAGTGTGTGAGTGTGTTAATATTCACCCTGATCACAGGCCTCACACAGGGAGCCCAGTGTAGACAGTGTGTGTGTGTGTGTGTTAATATTCACCCTGATCACAGGCCTCACACAGGGAGCCCAGTGTAGACAGTGTGTGAGTGTGTGTTAATATTCACCCTGATCACAGGCCTCACACAGGGAGCCCAGTGTAGACAGTGTGTGTGTGAGTGAGTTAATATTCACCCTGATCACAGGCCTCACACAGGGAGCCCAGTGTAGACAGTGTGTGAGTGTGTGTTAATATTCACCCTGATCACAGGCCTCACACAGGGAGCCCAGTGTAGACAGTGTGTGAGTGTGTTAATATTCACCCTGATCACAGGCCTCACACAGGGAGCCCAGTGTAGACAGTGTGTGAGTGAGTGTGTTAATATTCACCCTGATCACAGGCCTCACACAGGGAGCCCTGTGTGGACAGTGTGTGAGTGAGTGTGTTAATATTCACCCTGATCATAGGCCTCACACAGGGAGCCCAGTGTGGACAGTGTGTGAGTGTGTTAATATTCACCCTGATCACAGGCCTCACACAGGGAGCCCAGTGTAGACTGTGTGTGAGTGAGTGTTAATATTCACCCTGATCACAGGCCTCACACAGGGAGCCCAGTGTAGACAGTGTGTGAGTGTGTGTGTTAATATTCACCCTGATCACAGGCCTCACACAGGGAGCCCAGTGCAGACAGTGTGTGAGTATGTTAATATTCACCCTGATCACAGGCCTCACACAGGGAGCCCAGTGTAGACAGTGTGTGAGTGTGTGTGTTAATATTCACCCTGATCACAGGCCTCACACAGGGAGCCCAGTGTAGACAGTGTGTGTGTGTTAATATTCACCCTGATCACAGGACTCACACAGGGAGCCCAGTGTAGACAGTGTGTGAGTGTGTTAATATTCACCCTGATCACAGGACTCACACAGGGAGCCCAGTGCAGACAGTGAGTGAGTGTGTTAATATTCACCCTGATCACAGGCCTCACACAGAGAGCCCAGTGTAGACAGTGTGTGAGTGTGTGTGTTAATATTCACCCTGATCACAGGCCTCACACAGGGAGCCCAGTGTAGACAGTGTGTGAGTGAGTGTTAATATTCACCCTGATCACAGGCCTCACACAGGGAGCCCAGTGTAGACAGTGTGTGAGTGAGTGTGTTAATATTCACCCTGATCACAGGCCTCACACAGGGAGCCCAGTGTAGACAGTGTGTGAGTGTGTGTTAATATTCACCATGATCACAGGCCTCACACAGGGAGCCCAGTGTAGACAGTGTATGAGTGAGTGTGTTAATATTCACCCTGATCACAGGTCTCACACAGGGAGCCCAGTGTAGACAGTGTGTGAGTGAGTGTGTTAATATTCACCCAGATCACAGGCCTCACACAGGGAGCACAGTGTAGACAGTGTGTGTGTGTGTTAATATTCACCCTGATCACAGGCCTCACACAGGGAGCTCAGTGTAGACAGTGTGTGAGTGAGTGTGTTAATATTCACCCTGATCACAGGCCTCACACAGGGAGCCCAGTGTAGACAGTGTGAGAGTGTGTTAATATTCACCCTGATCACAGGCCTCACACAGGGAGCCCAGTGTAGACAGTGTGTGAGTGTGTTAATATTCACCCTGATCACAGGCCTCACACAGGGCGCCCAGTGTAGACAGTGTGTGAGTGTGTTAATATTCACCCTGATCACAAGCCACACACAGAGAGCCCAGTGTAGACAGTGTGTAAGTGAGTGTGTTAATATTCACCCTGATCACAAGCCACACACAGAGAGCCCAGTGTAGACAGTGTGTGAGTGAGTGTGTTAATATTCACCCTGATCACAGGCCTCACACAGGGAGCCCAGTGCAGACAGTGTGTGAGTATATTAATATTCACCCTGATCACAGGCCTCACACAGGGAGCCCAGTGTAGACAGTGTGTGAGTGTGTGTTAATATTCACCCTGATCACAGGCCTCACACTGGGAGCCCAGTGTAGACAGTGTGTGTGTGTTAATATTCACCCTGATCACAGGACTCACACAGGGAGCCCGGTGTAGACAGTGTGTGAGTGTGTTAATATTCACCCTGATCACAGGCCTCACACAGGGAGCCCAGTATAGACAGTGTGTGAGTGTGTTAATATTCACCCTGATCACAG
Organism: Pristiophorus japonicus; assembly: GCF_044704955.1. Lineage (NCBI taxonomy): Eukaryota > Metazoa > Chordata > Chondrichthyes > Pristiophoridae > Pristiophorus > Pristiophorus japonicus. The sequence continues at coordinate 355,404 of NW_027250702.1, read as the reverse complement.
GCCTCACACAGGGAGCCCAGTGTAGACAGTGTGTGAGTGTGTTAATATTCACCCTGATCACAGGACTCACACAGGGAGCCCAGTGTAGACAGTGTGTGAGTGTGTTAATATTCACCCTGATCACAGGACTCACACAGGGAGCCCAGTGTAGACAGTGTGTGAGTGTGTTAATATTCACCCTGATCACAGGACTCACACAGGGAGCCCAGTGTAGAATGTGTGTGAGTGTGTTAATATTCACCCTGATCACAGGCCTCACACAGGGTGCCCAGTGTAGACAGTGTGTGAGTGAGTGTGTTAATATTCACCCTGATCACAGGCCTCACACAGGGAGCCCAGTGTAGACAGTGTGTGAGTGAGTGTTAATATTCACCCTGATCACAGGCCTCACACAGGGAGCTCAGTGTAGACAGTGTGTGAGTGAGTGTGTTAATATTCACCCTGATCACAGGCCTCACACAGGGAGCCCAGTGTAGACAGTGTGTGAGTGAGTGTGTTAATATTCACCCTGATCACAGGCCTCACACAGGGAGCCCAGTGTAGACAGTGTGTGAGTGAGTGTGTTAATATTCACCCTGATCACAGGCCTCACACAGGGAGCCCAGTGTAGACAATGTGTGAGTGAGTGTGTTAATATTCACCCTGATCACAGGCCTCACACAGGGAGCCCAGTGTAGACAGTGTGTGAGTGTGTGTTAATATTCACCCTGATCACAGGCCTCACACAGGGAGCTCAGTGTAGACAGTGTGTGAGTGAGTGTGTTAATATTCACCCTGATCACAGGCCTCACACAGGGAGCCCAGTGTAGACAGTGTGTGAGTGAGTGTGTTAATATTCACCCTGATCACAGGCCTCACACAGGGAGCCCAGTGTAGACAATGTGTGAGTGAGTGTGTTAATATTCACCCTGATCACAGGCCTCACACAGGGAGCCCAGTGTAGACAGTGTGAGAGTGTGTTAATATTCACCCTGATCACAGGCCTCACACAGGGAGCCCAGTGTAGACAGTGTGTGAGTGTGTTAATATTCACCCTGATCACAGGCCTCACACAGGGCGCCCAGTGTAGACAGTGTGTGAGTGAGTGTGTTAATATTCACCCTGATCACAGGCCTCACACAGGGAGCTCAGTGTAGACAGTGTGTGAGTGTGTTAATATTCACCCTGATCACAAGCCACACACAGAGAGCCCAGTGTAGACAGTGTGTGAGTGAGTGTGTTAATATTCACCCTGATCACAAGCCACACACAGAGAGCCCAGTGTAGACAGTGTGTGAGTGAGTGTGTTAATATTCACCCTGATCACAGGCCTCACACAGGGCGCCCAGTGTAGACAGTGTGTGAGTGTGTTAATATTCACCCTGATCACAAGCCACACACAGAGAGCCCAGTGTAGACAGTGTGTGAGTGAGTGTGTTAATATTCACCCTGATCACAGACCTCACACAGGGAGCCCAGTGTAGACATTGTGTGAGTGTGTTAATATTCACCCTGATCACAGGCCTCACACAGGGAGCCCAGTTTAGACAGTGTGTGAGTGTGTTAATATTCACCCTGATCACAGGCCTCACACAGGGAGCCCAGTGTAGACAGTGTGTGAGTGTGTGTTAATATTCACCCTGATCACAGGCCTCACACAGGGAGCACAGTGTAGACAGTGTGTGAGTGTGTTAATATTCACCCTGATCACAGGCCTCACACAGGGAGCACAGTGTAGACAGTGTGTGTGTGTGTGGTAATATTCACCCTGATCACAGGCCTCACACAGGGAGCCCAGTGTAGACAATGTGTGAGTGTGTGTGTTAATATTCACCCTGATCACAGGCCTCACACAGGGAGCCCAGTGTAGACAGTGTGTGAGTGTGTGTTAATATTCACCCTGATCACAGGCCTCACACAGGGAGCCCAGTGTAGACAGTGTGTGAGTGAGTGTGTTTATATTCACCCTGATCACAGGCCTCACACAGGGAGCTCAGTGTAGACAGTGTGTGAGTGTGTTAATATTCACCCTGATCACAGGCCTCACACAGGGAGCCCAGTGTAGACAGTGTGTGAGTGAGTGTGTTAATATTCACCCTGATCACAGGCCTCACACAGGGAGCCCAGTGTAGACAGTGTGTGAGTGTGTTAATATTTACCCTGATCACAGGCCTCACACAGGAAGCCCAGTGCAGACAGTGTGTGAGTGTGTTAATATTCACCCTGATCACAGGCCTCACACAGGGAGCCCAGTGTAGACAGTGTGTGAGTGTTTGTTAATATTCACCCTGATCACAGGCCTCACACAGGGAGCCCAGTGTAGACAGTGTGTGAGTGTGTTAATATTTACCCTGATCACAGGCCTCACACAGGGAGCCCAGTGTAGACAGTGTGTGAGTGAGTGTGTTAATATTCACCCTGATCACAGGCCTCACACAGGGAGCCCAGTGTAGACAGTGTGTGAGTGTGTGTGTTAATATTCACCCTGATCACAGGCCTCACACAGGGAGCCCAGTGTAGACAGTGTGTGAGTGTGTTAATATTCACCCTGATCACAGGCCTCACACAGGGAGCCCAGTGTAGACAGTGTGTGAGTGAGTGTGTTAATATTCACCCTGATCACAGGCCTCACACAGGGAGCCCAGTGTAGACAGTGTGTGAGTGAGTGTGTTAATATTCACCCTGATCACAGGTCTCACACAGGGAGCCCAGTTTAGACAGTGTGTGAGTGTGTTAATATTCACCCTGATCACAGGCCTCACACAGGGAGCCCAGTGTAGACAGTGTGTGAGTGTGTTAATATTCACCCTGATCACAGGCCTCACACAGGGAGCCCAGTGTAGACAGTGTGTGAGTGTGTTAATATTCACCCTGATCACAGGCCTCACACAGGGAGCCCAGTGTAGACAGTGTGTGAGTGTGTGTGTTAATATTCACCCTGATCACAGGCCTCACACAGGGAGCACAGTGTAGACAGTGTGTGAGTGTGTTAATATTCACCCTGATCACAGGCCTCACACAGGGAGCCCAGTGTAGACAGTGTGTGAGTGTGTGTTAATATTCACCCTGATCACAGGCCTCACACAGGGAGCACAGTGTAGACAGTGTGTGAGTGTGTTAATATTCACCCTGATCACAGGCCTCACACAGGGAGCACAGTGTAGACAGTGTGTGAGTGAGTGTGTTAATATTCACCCTGATCACAAGCCTCACACAGGGAGCACAGTGTAGACAGTGTGTGTGTGTGTTAATATTCACCCTGATCACAGGCCTCACACAGGGAGCCCAGTGTAGAGAGTGTGTGAGTGTGTGATAATATTCACCCTGATCACAGGCCTCACACAGGGAGCCCAGTGTAGACAGTGTGTGAGTGTGTTAATATTCACCCTGATCACAGGCCTCACACAGGGAGCTCAGTGTAGACAGTGTGTGAGTGAGTGTGTTAATATTCACCCTGATCACAGGCCTCACACAGGGAGCACAGTGTAGACAGTGTGTGTGTGTGTGGTAATAATCACCCTGATCACAGGCCTCACACAGGGAGCCCAGTGTAGACAATGTGTGAGTGTGTGTGTTAATATTCACCCTGATCACAGGCCTCACACAGGGAGCCCAGTGTAGACAGTGTGTGAGTGTGTGTTAATATTCACCCTGATCACAGGCCTCACACAGGGAGCCCAGTGTAGACAGTGTGTGAGTGAGTGTGTTTATATTCACCCTGATCACAGGCCTCACACATGGAGCCCAGTGTAGACAGTGTGTGAGTGTGTGTGTTAATATTCACCTGATCACAGGCCTCACACAGGGAGCCCAGTGTAGACAGTGTGTGAGTGTGTGTGTTAATATTCACCTGATCACAGGCCTCACACAGGGAGCTCAGTGTAGACAGTGTGTGAGTGTGTTAATATTCACCCTGATCACAGGCCTCACACAGGGAGCACAGTGTAGACAGTGTGTGAGTGAGTGTGTTAATATTCACCCTGATCACAGGCCTCACACAGGGAGCCCAGTGTAGACAGTGTGTGAGTGTGTTAATATTTACCCTGATCACAGGCCTCACACAGGGAGCCCAGTGTAGACAGTGTGTGAGTGTGTTAATATTTACCCTGATCACAGGCCTCACACAGAGAGCCCAGTGTAGACAGTGTGTGAGTGTGTGTTAATATTTACCCTGATCACAGGCCTCACACAGAGAGCCCAGTGTAGACAGTGTGTGAGTGTGTGTTAATATTCACCCTGATCACAGGCCTCACACAGGGAGCCCAGTTTAGACAGTGTGTGAGTGTGTGTTAATATTCACCCTGATCACAGGCCTCACACAGGGAGCCCAGTGTAGACAGTGTGTGAGTGTGTTAATATTCACCCTGATCACAGGCCTCACACAGGGAGCCCAGTGTAGACAGTGTGTGAGTGAGTGTGTTATTAGTCACCCTGATCACAGGCCTCACACAGGGAGCTCAGTGTAGACAGTGTGTGAGTGAGTGTGTTATTAGTCACCCTGATCACAGGCCTCACACAGGGAGCCCAGTGTAGACAGTGTGTGAGTGTGTTAATATTCACCCTGATCACAGGCCTCACACAGGGAGCCCAGTGTAGACAGTGTGTGAGTGAGTGTGTTTATATTCACCCTGATCACAGGCCTCACACAGGGAGCCCAGTGTAGACAGTGTGTGAGTGAGTGTGTGAATATTCACCCTGATCACAGGCCTCACACAGGGAGCCCAGTGTAGACAGTGTGTGAGTGTGTTAATATTCACCCTGATCACAGGCCTCACACAGGGAGCCCAGTGTAGACAGTGTGTGTGTGAGCGAATGTGTTAATATTCACCCTGATCACAGGCCTCACACAGGGAGCCCAGTGTAGACAGTGTGTGAGTGTGTGTTAATATTCACCCTGATCACAGGCCTCACACAGGGAGCCCAGTGTAGACAGTGTGTGAGTGAGTTAATATTCACCCTGATCACAGGCCTCACACAGGGAGCCCAGTGCAGATAGTGTGTGAGTGAGTGTGTTAATATTCACCCTGATCACAGGCCTCACACAGGGAGCCCAGTGTAGAGAGTGTGTTAGTGTGTGTTAATATTCACCCTGATCACAGGCCTCACACAGAGAGCCCAGTGTAGACAGTGTGTGTGTGTGTGTTAATATTCACCCTGATCACAGGCCTCACACAGGGAGCCCAGTGTAGACAGTGTGTGAGTGTGTTAATATTCACCCTGATAGAAACATAGAAAATAGGTGCAGGAGTAGGCCATTCGGCCCTTCTAGCCTGCACCGCCATTCAATGAGTTCATGGCTGAACATTCAACTTCAGTACCCCATTCCTGCTTTCTCGCCATACCCCTTGATCCCCCTCGCAGTAAGGACCTCATCTAACTGCTTTTTGAATATATTTAGTGAATTGGCCTCAACAACTTTCTGTGGTAGAGAATTCCACAGGTTCACCACTCTCTGGGTGAAGAAGTTCCTCCGCATCTCGGTCCTAAATGGCTTACCCCTTATCCTTAGACTGTGACCCCTGGTTCTGGACTTCCCCAACATTGGGAACATTCTTCCTGCATCTAACCTGTCTAACCCCGTCAGAATTTTATATGTTTCTATGAGGTCCCCTCTCATTCTTCTGAACTCCAGTGAATACAAGCCCAGTTGATCCAGTCTTTCTTGATAGGTCAGTCCCTCCATCCCGGGAATCAGTCTGGTGAACCTTCGCTGCACTCCCTCAATAGCAAGAATGTCCTTCCTCAGGTTAGGAGACCAAAACTGTACACAATACTCCAGGTGTGGCCTCACCAATGCCCTGTACAACTGTAGCAACACCTCCCTGCCCCTGTACTCAAATCCCCTTGCTATGAAGGCCAACATGCCATTTGCTTTCTTAACCGCCTGCTGCACCTGCATGCCAACCTTCAATGACTGATGTACCATGACACCCAGGTCTCTTTGCACCTCCCCTTTTCCTAATCTGTCACCATTCAGATAATAGTCTGTCTCTCTGTTTTTACCACCAAAGTGGATAACCTCACATTTATCCACATTATACTTCATCTGCCATGCATTTGCCCACTCACCTAACCTATCCAAGTCGCTCTGCAGCCTCACAGCATCCTCCTCGCAGCTCACACTGCCACCCAACTTAGTGTCATCCGCAAATTTGGAGATACTACATTTAATCCCCTCATCTAAATCATTAATGTACAGTGTAAACAGCTGGGGCCCCAGCACAGAACCTTGCGGTACCCCACTAGTCACTGCCTGCCATTCTGAAAAGTACCCATTTACTCCTACTCTTTGCTTCCTGTCTGACAACCAGTTCTCAATCCATGTCAGTACACTACCCCCAATCCCATGTGCTCTAACTTTGCACATCAATCTCTTGTGTGGGACCTTGTCGAACGCCTTCTGAAAGTCCAAATATACCACATCAACTGGTTCTCCCTTATCCACTCTACTGGAAACATCCTCAAAAAATTCCAGAAGATTTGTCAAGCATGATTTCCCTTTCACAAATCCATGCTGACTTGGACCTATCATGTCACCTCTTTCCAAATGCACTGCTATGACATCCTTAATAATTGATTCCATCATTTTACCCACTACCGATGTCAGGCTGACCGGTCTATAATTCCCTGTTTTCTCTCTCCCTCCTTTTTTAAAAAGTGGGGTTACATTGGCTACCCTCCACTCCATAGGAACTGATCCAGAGTCAATGGAATGTTGGAAAATGACTGTCAACGCATCCACTATTCCCAAGGCCACCTCCTTAAGTACTCTGGGATGCAGTCCATCAGGCCCTGGGGATTTATCGGCCTTCAATCCCATCAATTTCCCCAACACAATTTCCCGGCTAATAAGGATTTCCCTCAGTTCCTCCTCCTTACTAGACCCCCCGACCCCTTTTATAACCGGAAGGTTGTTCGTGTCCTCCTTCGTGAATACCGAACCAAAGTACTTGTTCAATTGGTCCGCCATTTCTTTGTTCCCCGTTATGACTTCCCCTGATTCTGACTGCAGGGGACCTACATTTGTCTTTACTAACCTTTTTCTCTTTACATATCTATAGAAACTTTTGCAATCCGTCTTAATGTTCCCTGCAAGCTTCTTCTCATACTCCATTTTCCCTGCCCTAATCAAACCCTTTGTCCTCCTCTGCTGAGTTCTAAATTTCTCCCAGTCCCCAGGTTCGCTGCTATTTCTGGCCAATTTGTATGCCACTTCCTTGGCTTTAATACTATCCCTGATTTCCCTTGATAGCCACGGTTGAGCCACCTTCCCTTTTTTATTTCTATGCCAGACAGGAATGTACAATTGTTGTAGTTCATCCATGCGGTCTCTAAATGTCTGCCATTGCCCATCCACAGTCAACCCCTTAAGTATCATTCGCCAATCCATCTCAGCCAATTCACGCCTCATACCTTCAAAGTTAGCCTTCTTTAAGTTCTGGACCATGGTCTCTGAATTAACTGTTTCATTCTCCATCCTAATGCAGAATTCCACCATATTATGGTCACTCTTCCCCAAGGGGCCTCGCACAACGAGATTGCTAATTAATCCTTTCTCATTACATAACACCCAGTCTAAGATGGCCTCCCCCCTAGTTGGTTCCTCGACATATTGTTCTAAAAAACCATCCCTTATGCACTCCAGAAAATCCTCCTCCACCGTATTGCTTCCAGTTTGGTTAGCCCAATCTATGTGCATATTAAAGTCACCCATTATAACTGCTGCACCTTTATTGCACGCACCCCTAATTTCCTGTTTGATGCCCTCCCCAACATCACTACTACTGTTTGGAGGTCTGTACACAACTCCCACTAACGTTTTTTGCCCTTTCGTGTTCTGCAGCTCTACCCATATAGATTCCACATCATCCAAGCTAATGTCCTTCCTAACTATTGCCTTAATCTCCTCCTTAACCAGCAATGCTACCCCACCTCCTTTTCCTTTTATTCTATCCTTCCTGAATGTTGAATACCCCTGGATGTTGAGTTCCCAGCCCTGCTCATCCTGGAGCCACGTCTCCGTAATCCCAATCACATCATATTTGTTAACATCTATTTGCACATTTAATTCATCCACCTTATTGCGGATACTCCTTGCATTAAGACACAAAGCCTTTAGGCTTGTTTTTTTAACACCCTCTGTCCTTTTAGAATTTTGCTGTACAATGGCCCTTTTTGTTCTTTGCCTTGGGTTTCTCTGCCCTCCACTTTTCCTCATCTCCTTTCTGTCTTTTGTTTTTGCCTCCTTTTTGTTTCCCTCTATCTCCCTGCATTGGTTCCCATCCCCCTGCCATATTAGTTTAACTCCTCCCCAACAGCACTAGCAAACACTCCCCCGAGGACATTGGTTCCGATTCTGCCCAGGTGCAGACCGTCTGGATTGTACTGGTCCCACCTCCCCCAGAACCGGTTCCAATGCCCCAGGAATTTGAATCCCTCCCTGCTGCACCATTGCTCAAGCCACGTATTCATCTGAGCTATCCTGCGATTCCTACTCTGACTAGCACGTGGCACTGGTAGCAATCCCGAGATTACTACTTTTGAGGTCCTACTTTTTAATTTAGCTCCTAGCTCCTTAAATTCATTTCGTAGGAACTCATCCCTTTTTTTACCTATGTCATTGGTACCAACGTGCACCACGACAACTGGCTGTTCTCCCTCCCTTTTTAGAATGTCCTCCACCCGCTCCGAGACATCCTTGACCCTTGCACCAGGGAGGCAACATACCATCCTGGAGTCTCGGTTGCGACCGCAGAAACGCCTATCTATTCCCCTTACAATTGAATCCCCTATCACTATCGCTCTTCCACTCTTTTTCCTGCCCTCCTGTGCAACAGAGCCAGCCACGGTGCCATGAACTTGGCTGCTGCTGCCCTCCCCTGATGAGTCATCCCCCTCAACAGTACTCAAAGCGGTGTATCTGTTTTGCAGGGGGATGACCACAGGGGACCCCTGCACTACCTTCCTTGCACTACTCTTCCTGCTGGTCTTCCATTCCCTCGCTGGCTGTGGACCCTTCTCCTGCAGTAAGACCAACTCGCTACACGTGATACTCACGTCATTCTCAGCATCGTGGATGCTCCAGAGTGAATCCACCTTCAGCTCCAACTCCGCAACGCGGACCGTCAGTAGCCGGAGGTGGACACACTTCCCGCACATGTAGTCGTCAGGGACACTGGTGTTGTCCCCGTGTTCCCACATGGTACAGGAGGAGCATATCACGTGACCGAGCTGTCCTGCCATGACTTAACCCTTTGATACACTTAAATTGCCGACAACAATGTTAAAAGTTACTGACTAATAAAGAAAAAGAAAAACTACTCACCAATCAGCAGCCAATCACTTACCACGTTGGCTGTGACGTCACCTTTTGATTTCCTTCTACTTCTTTTTTGCCTTCTTTCCCAGCTGGAGCTGCACCGCTACGCCTCTCTGGACTCCCGCCTCTCTCGACGCTCCCCGGACTGCTGAGCCTTTTATAGGCCGCTGCCTCTCTGGACTCCCGCCTCTCTCGACGCTCCCCGGACTGCTGAGCCTTTTATAGGCCGCTGCCTCTCTGGACTCCCGCCTCTCTCGACGCTCCCCGGACTGCTGAGCCTTTTATAGGCCGCTGCCTCTCTGGACTCCCGCCTCTCTCGACGCTCCCCGGACTGCTGAGCCTTTTACAGGCCGCTGCCTCTCTGGACTCCCGCCTCTCTCGACGCTCCCCGGACTGCTGAGCCTTTTATAGGCCGCTGCCTCTCTGGACTCCCGCCTCTGGAAGGATGTGCAGAATGGTGTTTGAAATGAGGTGTAGTATGATGTGTGGAATGATGTGTGAAATTATGTTTGGAAACATGTGTGGAATGACGTTTGGAAAGATGAGTGAAATAATGTGTGGAATGAGTTGTGGAATGAGGCGTGGAATGAATCGTGGAATGCTGTGTGGAACGTTGTGTGGAATGAGCTGTGAATGATGTGTGGAATTATGTGTGCAATGATGTGTGGAATGATGTCTGGAATGTTGTGTGGAATGATGTATGGAAGGATGTGCAGAATGGTGTTTGAAATGATGTGTGGAATGATGTGTGGAATGTTGTGTGCAATGTTATGTGGAATGATGTCTGGAATAATGTGTGGAATGATGTGTGGAATGAGGTGTAGAATGATGTGTGGATATCTGTGGATGATCTGTGGAATGAGGTGTGGAATCATATGTGGAATGATTTGTAGAATGATGTGTGGAATGAGGTGTGAAATGATGTGTGGAATGATGTGTGGAATGACCTTTGGAAAGATGAGTGAAATGATGTGTGGAATGAGTTGTGGAATGAGGCGTGGAATGATACGTGGAATGATGTCAGGAATGATGTGTGGAATGAAGGTTGGAATGATGTGTGGAATGAGGTGTGGAATGATGTGTGGAATGATGTTTGGAATGAGGTGTGGAATGAGGAGTGGAATGATGCGTGTAATGATGTGTGGAATGATGTATAGAATGATAGATGGAATGATGTGTGGAATGCTCTGTGGAATGATGTGTGGAATGAGGTGTGGAGTGATGTGTGGAATGATGTGTGGAATGATGTGTGGAATGTTGTGTGGAATGATGTGTGGAATGATGTGTGGAATGAGGTGTGGAATGATGTGTGGAATGAAGTGTAGAATGATGTGTGGAATGAGGTGTGAAATGAGGTGTGGAGGGATATGTGGACTGATGTGTGGAATGTTGTGTGGAATGATGTGTGGAATGATGTGTGGAATGATCTGTGGAAAGAAGTGTGGAATGATGTGTGAAATGAGGTGTGGAAAGATGTGTGGGATGATGTGTGGATTGATTTGCGGAAAGATGTGCGGAATTATGTGTGGAATGATGTGTGGAATGATGTGTGGAATGATGTGTGGAATGATGTGTGGCATGTTGTGTTTAATGATGTGTGCAATGTTATGTGGAATGATGTCTGGAATAATGTGTGGAATGATCTGTGGAATGATAAGCGGAAAGATGTGTGGAATGATGTGCGGAATGTTGTGTGGAATGATGTTTCGAATGATGTGTGGAATGATGTGTGGAATTAAGTGTGGAATGATGGGTGGAATGAGGTGTGGAATGAGGTTTGGAATGATGTGTGGAATGATGTGTGGAATTATGCGTGGAATGAGGTGTTGAATGCTGTGTGGAATGATGTGGAGAATGATGTGTGGAATGATGCTTTGAATCAAGTGTGGAAATATATGTTCTATGATGTATGGAATGATGTGTGGAATGATGTGTGAAATGAGGCATGGAATAATGCATGGAATGATGTTTGGAATGATGTGTGGAATGAGGTGTGGAATGATGTGTGGAATGAGTTGTGAAATGTTGTGTGGAATGAGGTGTGGAATGATGTGTGGAATGATGTGTGGAATGATGTGTGGAATGAGTTGTGGAAAGATGTGTGGAACGAAGTGTGGAATGAGGTGTGGAATGATGTGTGGTATGATGTGTGGAATGAGGTGTCGAATGATGTGTGGTATGATGTTTATATGATGTGTGGAATGATGTGTGGAATGATGTGTGGAATGAGGTGTGGAATGATGCGTAGAATGATGATTGGAATGAGGTGTGGAATGAGGTTTGGAATTAGCTGTGGAATGATGTGTGGAATAATGTGTGGAATGATGTGTGGAATGATTTGTGGAATGATATGTGG